>NW_026087411.1:13585579-14035579 GCF_022539395.1 Myiozetetes cayanensis
ATACTGCAAGGTGACAGTTGTCTAGAGAACAGTAAGGGTTAATGGTTTTGAAGAGGTTAAGGGGGATATGAAAATTGTGAATTTAGATTCATACCGATTTGAATTATTACATTAAATAATGCACAAAGTCAAAACTTTGTTTGCATTTCTTAGTGACTACTAGTCCTATTCCAGGTTCCTCCCTAGAAAGGACAGACACAGCAAGGAAGCAGCACCCAGGAAAAAAAGTTAAGGGAAAAACATTAGTGGAATGCAGCAGCCTTGGGGTAGAGACCCATTTATGCAAAGAAAGTGCTTAAGCAGGGACATTGGCGCTTGCGTCTAAGGGTACACAGAGAGGTTTGGTGAGCGCATGCCCGGGAAGGAGGATTTGGTTATGGTTAGAATTTGTGAGTGACAGCCATGTGACAGCTGGGAGTCAGCAAAGATTTTGTAGGGATGGAAATTCCTGAGACAGGACACACGACTGCTCATGCGATCTGCATGTGCCTATCATCATGCTATATTATAATAGCTGACACTGTGGTTTACCAGTTTTCCAAAAGAGAGGTTATAAATTAGGAAGACGGTTTGAGGAATGGCGGATGAGAAATGAAAGTCATAACATTTAAAAACAAAGGGATAAATATAACTTGTTTTCATGTTATTGAAACAAGCAAACAAAATTCTCCAACCAAAACACACAACACCAGTAAAACCTGCATTTCCATTATTTCTCTTTAGTGACAGGTATTTCCCTAGAATACAATTTTTTGTTACTAATATATCTAGAAAGGCCTCAATCCTACAAACACAATTTTTGATATGTGAATAATTCCACTGATTAGAGCTATTCCTACACTTTCAGGATCAGGGCCTAAGTCACAATGTGCAATTAAGCAGAGGCTTTTCCAAAGAACTGTTTTATTTGCCCTTCTGCAGGTCTTACGCAAACGTGAAGCTAGTGGAGATGTGCAATTTAAATCAAACCCGAAAAAGCGAAATACTTTCCCTTTAACACTGAATTCAAGCCAATACAGTATCACATGACCTTTACCGTAATTTCTATTAAAATCATTTCATGTCTGGTTGCTTCTGCTATCCTGGCTCATTTGTATTGTTTACAACAAGTCATTGCTCTCGACAGTTAGTGGTGGCTGAATCCATGGTTACCAGTTTTTACATTCACTGGTTAAATAGAATGCAGCTCTTCGGTGGGGTTTCATGGAGAAAGCTCTTAAGAAACCACAATCCAGCTATCAATCAGGCTAACCTGGGAGAAATTAATCTGATAAACATTAGTGTCATGTATGAAAAATTTATTGAAAGCGAGCTCAAGGCTTGTATTAGCTGCAGTCGCAAAAGTGGACACGTTTGGGTCACACTTTTTACATGGAAGACTTAGGTTAGGAGGTCTATGTCTGACATTCATCCATGTTGTGCCTTCTCTGGTGCTCTCTGCTAATAGAACTATACTGTTCAAGGCTTTAAAAAAAATAAAAATCTCAAACACTTATTTTACCAGAAATGTGTTCGGAATATAAATAGTGCTTAAATACAGGTTTAACCAGACTGCAGTCCCGGCAAAGTAACTTAAACAGACACAGACAAGATAGTAAAACACAAAACAGACAGCCTTGAGTAGAATCCAATTAAGACAAAAAACACCCCAAACAGTGCGACGTTGTTAACGACTAAATTAAGCCTGCAAACAAATATATTTTATTGCCACCTAAGAACAATACGCACTAATTCCGTTTGCCCTGTTATTTATAGTTTGGCGAAGGGTGGGGTTGCCAAAATCAAAGAGGAAAGCAAAAACTTATTTGCTAGATGGACTCCCAAAATCCTTTAAAAATGCCTAAAAACATAACAAAAGTTCTCTACAGTTTAATGGTTACAATATTTGTCCCACAAGCTACATGACAGCAACAAATAGTTAAATCAAACATATTACTACTAGCTCATCTACTGCAAAGTCACTGTATCAGAAGCCCGAATTGATTTGCTTCCTTAGAACAAATTGAAAATGAATGTAACACAACATCTGAAAAAAAGAAATCCCTCCTGCCCTGCTAATCGGATATCGTATAATGGTTGATTGCAGCTTTGCACCGTGCTATTGTTGCCTATATCGTACATACTTACAGGTTCTGGGTTCTTCCAAGAGTTTGGTGCAGTTTCAAGGACAAATGTCTTAAGGAAGTCTTTCTACTGTGCAGCAGTGATCCTAGCTCTGATCTCATTACATGAGCAAAGTGCTACAGCTGACAATATAAAGGAAACTTCCTGCGTGAAGAAAAAATCTTGGAAAGTCTCAGGGTTAAAAAGGCTGCTTAAATGTGCTGCTTGATTTGCTCCCTAGTTGTGTATACACAGTAGCAGCTGATCTCTGTTTGCAGCCCTGCAGAAAGAAACCTTTGCTGAAAACCAATGGCATCACATTTCAGTGGAGCTACTGCCAGGCTCTGGAGAGCAAAGCAACCTTTGACAACTTCACCCAGTTCAAATCACCGGCGTTTGCTGCATGTCCTGCAGGACTTTTGAAATGGTATATTAACTGTATTATTTTTATTTAACACCACTCTGGAATCCTGCATCCTAGGCAGTCGTGATACAAGCAGAAATCTCCCTCACTGTAATAGGAGGTTTTGACTGTGTCAGGACTGTGAACTGCAGAATTTGCCACAATATCTTTTGCTTTGTCTTGATCGTGGCATTTGCAGATGAGAAGCTGTTAGCTGCGCTCAAAAGCATTTTCTGCCTTAGAATTGCTAAATTAAGTGCAACAGGCATCCTGTTTATCCTAAATTAATCCTGAGCCTGCCTTGCATCAGTCACGCACTTCTCAGTGCTTTTTTTTCCCTGATACAGAGTACAAGTCGAAAGATTTTGGGAGTGAGAGGGGGCTGGTTCTTTCATTTAATATCTTATCTAGATCCTGGTCTAGCCAGGTCCCTGTTGGACTAAAACCATGAAGTACAACATCCCAAATTCAGGAAAGTTTGGTATTCTGACCAAAGTCCATGTGTGATTCCAAAGATCTGTTAGTGCCACCTTAGCTCCTGCCTCGGCCCTCCACAATCAAACCAAAGATGGGCAGAACCTGCATCAGCTTCTGCAGTTATTACTGCTGTCCAAGCAAACTAATAAGACCAGAAAACAACATGTAAAAGAATACATCTGCTAGCACTGTTTCAACTCTTAACTGGGAAGCAACACTCCAAACACACCCTCACATTTGATGTTAAAGAATTATCAATAATTAATTCAGATTTAGTTGTTTCACCATTTAGCCCAGGGTGATTCTTCAAAGAGTAACTGGGACCACACATTCCCCTGGCACACAGTCAGAGCATGACCACAAAGCTTGCACACTGCTTTCCACACAGGACCTAATTCCCTCTCCAGGATAACCAGAAGCCTCAGAAACAAAATTTAGAAGAATCCCTTTGAAAAGTGCACCATAGCAGAATTTGGTTAGGAGGAGTTAAGGGTTTTTTCCTGGGCATTTGTAAAACAGATTATTCACCACCCTCTTTTCCCCTCGGGCACTATGACTATTCTAGCTACTAGTATGTTGCGTGTTATTTCTTTAATATTTTGAACTTTATTCCAAAGGGCAGAAACCAAAACTGACAGTACATCAAGACAGCATGCTCTGTGACTCAAACAGCAAAATAATTAAGATCCTCTGCATACACAACATCCTAGTCTGTGTACACACGTTGCACACGTGCATGCACACTCATTCACAAGCTCAAAAAGTGTAAGGGTTTGTGGCCCAAATTTCAGAGATACTCGTAGTTCACATCCTCACCTCTCTTCAATTAAAAAAAAAAGGTAAGAAGAAGCAAACTCTGATTAGTAAAACATTAAACATCATTTCTGTAAAAGGTCAGCACCATTTATAGCAGGGTACCATACTGATTCAACTTGCACTTCCACCCAAATTCATCTCTCCCTTTTGGGAGAAGGATCCCGTCCACCCCTGGACTGTGTCACACCAGAGAAACGAAAGTGTGTGTGGTCGCATCAGCAGGTTTAATTTTGCTCTTCTCCCTCAAGAGACAGTGCAAGGCAGGGACTCAAAATCCTGTCTATGAAGCTGGGCTCACTCTCTGTCTGCGCCACCTCCGACACATCACCTCACCTTTACATGCCTAAGCTGGCACCATCACATTTACTGCATGTTGCAAAAGCACAGCTTCTGTCCCTCAGTTGCTCAAGCTGTGAGACAGGGATTGCATGTTGGAGCAAAGTAAAGGACTAAAACTTGGTTGTGCGTCCTGCTCCCGGATGTGCCGTAAGAAGGGCCATGACCTTGAACCGCCTGCTCTCTGTGCTCCAGTGCCCAGCCTGCTGCCCAGACTTCATATAACTCACTCACAGTACTCATCCACCTGGTCCCTTTTGACTGTAGTGTGGCAGGAAAGGTTGGTTTTTTTTTTCTGTTAGAAATTCAGCACAGAATAAAACAAGTTCTTTTTGCCAGGTGGAACTCAAGGCACTAATTGAAGACAAGTAAAAAAAAAAATCCCTGTGGAAGCAGGAATTTCAGTGAATGAAGTTTTCTCCTCAAGAGCCTCTAAATACCCAAGTGTCAGCACAGAAAGGCTGCAACTTCTGAATGAGGCATGAGAGAGCAGTAATCCAACTGTATCCAGCAATCCTACCCCACACAGACCCAATGGTACTTTTCAAGGTTGGAGGATGTCGTCTCCATGTTAGGCTCCACTTCTCCTTACCTCTCCTCTGTAACTGTGTCCCACCTGTCACGGCTGGGTCAGTATAGATCCAGGGAGAAAGCTCCTTCAGTTACCTCCTGTTGTTAAAGTGTACACAGGTCCCAAACATGGGACAAACGAGAATTGCAAAATCTTTCTCCTCCCACTCTTCCCAGCTACACCTCAACCTGCAGCACTCTGTCTTCTCTTTTCTGTGCTTTCTGATTTTCTTATTGAATTTTGTTTTCACAGCATTGCATCCAGCAGGGAGAACAGTAACAATTCAAAGCCTATTTTTCAACCTTCAGAAGGCAGGGTAAAGTAGCCTGGCTATTAACGCAGGACGGCAGAAAATGTTTATAGAGGATGGAGAGCAAGACCTAGGAGAGAAATGAAGGAGAGGCTGACCTCGAGCTTAGACAGTGTCAGAAGCTGTAGGTCTCCCTCCCTCCTCCACCCATTCCCAGTGGAAAGGGTGGCCCTTGGAAGCCAACTCTACTGCCTGCTCATCCAAAGTCTAAATTAGTACCAGTGTCCAAGATGGCCCATGCCCTGTCTTCCTGACATCCATCAGGTGTAACAATTTAGAGAGCTTGTTTAATTCATGCGGTCTTAAAATTCAAAGATACCATCAAGAGGAAGTAATTTACAGCTAATATTACAATGAAAATAAAACAAATTCTCAGTTTTTGCATGAATATTTGTTGTATATTTTAAAACCCTGTTTCCAGGAGTCAAGTAATAAGAGACCAGCTTTCTCATTTAAAAAGAGATTTCTGGCTCATATAATTAAAGAGTAACAACTGAAGGTAACCACAATAAAACAGAAGTCCAGTAGAAGCACAGTTACACTTTTCAAAGTCCACCTTTTAGCTGGTCTCAAAATTTCCAGTAAGCAGTATCAGTTTTAATTATCAGTCTCAGAACCCAACAGGAGTATACAGAGACTACACAAACTATATCCTACCTGTTCTATTCAGACAGTTAGGACTTTGCTTAAGCATTAAGTCTGAAACTCTGTTCATCTAGACCTGTCTGGTTCCTGCACAGGTCCCAAATGTGTCCTTTCCTCAGCCTATCCATATATATAATAACTGTGACTACTGGATTTGCTTTTCAACTTTTAAATGCACATGGATCCTAATCAACATATGGAACACCTTTCTCATCCTCACATAACAAGTGGCTAGGCACTCCTCACTGAAATTCCTCCATAAAAGTCACTTTTCCCTTTTCATCTATCAATACTTCAAACCAAAACGAATACAGTCATCAGTAACTGTGTATGCCTAAGCTAGTTGCTGTTCCCATTAACAGCTCTGCACTACCCGCTCATTCAGGATTCTCTGTCCCATTGTATTAAACGCATTTGTACTTTGTCCTATGTGTACAATTAAAACTGTTGGGTGTTTTTTTTCATACCATTCCTGTCTTTTATTTGCTCTCTAAAGTATCCAGTATACTTTGAAACCAATACAGGTGATAATATAGATGTCAATACCACCATGGAGGCATCATGATAAATTTGACATTGGGAATAATTCATTCAAGGTATCTAGATCCAGTTTAAATTCCTTCCCAATTTTAACTGAGACTTCATAACCAGATGAACTTAAACAAAGGTGTACAACTTCATGCTATGCAGGTAAGCCACTCTAACTAGGAAATAAATTTTCAGTGATTAAGTTGAATTGTTCATACAAAATGCCAGCTTCAGCTTTTCACCCATACAAAATAGCTTGGAAAATATATACTGCATGTGTTTATTATAGCTACAGTTGCTATGAACATCTATAAATCTCCAACAATTTCTTTGATTTATGTTCAAAAACATACAGGGCATGAAATGATGCCTGCAACCTTACATTTCCCTCAAGAACATTGTGGGGAGAAGATATATTCCAAAACATCATGTTAGATTCCTTGTTATGTCTCCTTTTAAAAATAAATGTATGATAATCAATTACACATGCTTCAAAGCAACTGCCACTAGATTCGCCAACAGAAAAGCTGTTTGAGAAAAGTTCCATTTTCTTTCCCCTAATGGTTGAGTTATAATAAGAGATCTTGCCTCGATATTAAAGGGAAAAAACTGTATTACAAAGGATAGGCCCTGCTAAACTTGTATATGCATGCACAGGTTTGTGCTTGCCTAGACTTGACTTAGAACAAGGTTTTCAGAGAAGTAACATCTCCACTGATCAACATGCTAAGAAAACGATGCATGTGTGAAGATCTTGCACCTAATCTCCTTGTCATATATGCTTGTAGTAATCCAACTGATGTCAAGAGAATGACACAGATGATAAGTTAATGTATCAGGCTCGACTTCCCCTTCAACCTCAGTATGCAAAACATTCCTTTAAGAAGTCCACTGAGCTGTAGCCTCCACTAGAAACAGAAACCTGCAGATGTTTATAGGAATATCAATTAAGATAAATGGGAGCTCTGCCATTAACGCTGGTGCATGTAAGATTGGACACTGCAGATCTGTCTGAACTCCGCTCAGAGGCTGAAGTGCATGTTTCCTCCAGGGTATTGAGGCCAGTGGGTTATATGCCATTAACAGGTGAGCATAATACACACGGTGTTTCCACAGTCTCATGGCTCTGGTACAGGGACACGGGCAGCATCCCCAGGCAGCACCCAGGCCCACAGTGGGAAGACTGGAATGCCTGGGCATGCATGCCACACGCATGGCACACTGCACAGAAAAGGCCAGGATCTACTGTCTCCCCTGCATCAGGTAGTTTGTGCTGCCTGCACTCCAAACAGGAAGCTCCCATTCCCTGTGTCCTGGGCATTTAGTTTAATGCCTTGGCTTACACCGCAAACTGAACAGCTGACAAACAATATAGAAAACTGGACTGGATGGGACAAGCCCCTCTGAGGAGGACTGGCATCTACTGAGTTTCCAGCAAATAAGGAATAAGGTGGATCTGCGACTTGCTTAAAATAAGACATGGCCCTGCTCATCCCTGCAAGGGTGCGAAATTTGCATGCCAAATCAGGAAATAGAAATAAACTCAATCATTACACTTCTTTTTTTTATTATTTCCCCTCTTTTCTTTGAATCAAACCCTCAAAGAAAGATAATTCACAGGAGAGGAAATATAGGCTTGCACTCTCTTTGGACTCCAGTGCTATTTTATCCATAACTAAGGAAGCCAAGGAGGAGGAGGGGAGATGACTGGACATGCGTGCCTATTGCCCATGCAGCCCCAGCTAGATAGCATCAACAGTTGTTCTCCTATTTTCACAGTGGGAAATAAGCAGGTACTAGCTGTATTGGAATAATCAAGAGGAATCTAGGTCAAAATCAAAGCAAGACTGCTCTGTCCATTTGACAAAACTCACATGCAAACACAATACCTATATAAAAACAAAGAAGTTATTTGTAGCAGTTATCTCTGGTAAGATTGCTAAACAAGCATGCAGACATTGGCCTACCTTGAGTAAAAGGCACTATTCCTTCCCTTTGACTTTTGAAAAGGCATTCAAAATCAATATAAAATTGCAATATTAGGAAATTTTATAATCATTATTTCAAAAAAGCAGACTTGAAAGGGTCTCTTGTTCATGGGTAAATCTTCAGTTAGTTTTTCTAGTACCGGTGGTTCAATCGAAAGATTCACCAACTGCCCCCTGGAGAAAACTGAAGATCTGCATTTAAATGGAGATATAGTATTTCCAAATGCACGGTACCTGCAAGGCAGATACTGTCAAGGTTTCTTAGTGAGTGGATCTCAAATTGTATTAGGTACATTTCAGTGCTGTAACTATACCCATTTCGTAGGACTGGGGCTATTTCCATATAATTTTTTCCTGTGTGCATGGTTTGCAATATTTGTCCTGATAAGTCAAAGTTAAACCCCCAACCACAACAAAGCCCTCACATATCAACAAGAAGGAATTACAACCTTATGCATAATTTTCTGATAGGGCCAATGAAGACTGCATTAGATGGCTTGACTGAAAATCTTAAATAATTGAAAACTCTGATGACTTAATAGAGTAGTAAGCTTGGTTTACAATGCAGCCAATTTAGAGCCATAAAAACGCAGTGTAAAATGTTTATCTTGTGGTTGACCATTACATATCCTATTTATTATTCCAAAGTATTTCAACAGCATTTTTCTTCATCAATGTGGCTGCTGGCATTTAGCACCCACTCGCTAAACGCACGTGATTTTCCTGGAATAGCTTTAGGAAAAGAAAACAAAAAAATAGCAGATCACTACAAAACTGTTCCTTGTTACAATATGCCTCCTTTTCACATTCTGACTTGAACCGACTTCATGTGCTGCAAAATACGCTCAAAACCACTAAGGCTTAAATATAGTAAATCAAAGCCATATACGTGAAGTTAAAAAGACTGGTGCAACTACTGATCCTGACACATCAGAGAACCAAAAAAAAAAATCAAACCTCATGAATACTTTGTTGCTAATGTACACCAGTTCAAAGAGCAATGTTCCTCTTAGGAAAACATCTTAATTTTCATATCAGAAAATCATCCTAACCTTCCAGAAAAGTTTTTACGAGTATGCAAGGAAGGCAGAGAGAAGGTTTAGAGTGCAAAAGACACTCGTGATGGGTTTCAGACACGCAGGCATTAGTCCAGGCAGCCTCTCTCTGAAATTCAGGTTGCAATTGAAATGTCCCTGTAAACAAGGTTACTGCGAACGGCCCAAGATATCCTTCTCAGCAACACCTTCACCAGGAGCCCTTCAGCTGTCTACTTAGTTTGTTATACCTTATCTCACAGCCCTGACATCCTAATGCTGATTCAAATTCGGGATTCAAAATGAAAGACGAAATATCTCTAAGATCACTTAATATTGAAATACCATTGCAGTAATAAGTGGTGCCAGGCTGGAGATAGGGATATAGTACTCTAGTGGTAACCTTTTAATTTCTGACAAAATACTGTGGAATAACTGTGATACTGCACACACAGTTAATGCAATCGATTTGTTTTCCCTGTTTTGATAATGAGCGCGCTGAATGTCGCGTTTACCTTCTCCTGCCCCTGGCACATTTTAAACTGTAAAGTCCTCTAAAAGGAGACAGGCCAGATTCCTGTACAGACATGAAACTCCTCACACCACAGAGCCCCCCTCTCCAGCATGCTGAACCACAGCTACCTTGATGCTCTCAAGACAAGGAAGATCATAACCACGAGTCTCTTCGTCATTCTAAGTCTTTGGCTATTTTCAGTGGAAATTCAATGCATGGACCGTGTATAATGTAATGTAGGTTAAAATGTAAACTACTCCCATTCTGAAAGTGAGGGTAGGTATGCTACACTGGAACATTTTGTCCTCTGAAATAAAACAGGGACGTAACAATGAAATGTATCAGGCAAGTTTTACACTTTGTATTTTAAACAGGGTGGCTAATAAATGCTTAAAACTTTGGTGGGTTTATACAATGGCACTCGGATTTCCCTCACGGTTGCAGACGGTGACAGGGTGAAGCAGGGCAAGGGGTCATCTGTTTTTCTGCTATGTTATGTTGGCTATTAGGTTCTCCTTAATAGTATGAAAAGACGGGGGGGGGGGGGGGGGGGGAGTTGAGACAGGGGGACGATATAGGAGAGAGGGAGGATTACAGGAGAGAAACCCCAAGCAGCTCAGTGCCTGCCTTCCCACACTACCATTCACCTTCATTTTCCTCTCCTTTATATTCTACTCATTTTTGCTTGCCTCCCCCATTATTTAGTCATCTCTTAAATGCAGTCCTCTCTTCTTTGCAATCACGAGAAACATATTAACTAGACCCAAGACTCAGAGAGCATCCCCTTCAGCACTTCAAAATATACCTCCAGACCACTCGCTCCTTCATGGCATTAATGACCGGGAAAAATAAATAATAAAATAAAATAAAAATATAAAAAAAAAAAAAAAAGAAAATTTCTCGCAGTCGGGTCACTCTCAGACCCCACACGCAGCCGCTTCCCAAACCCCGTCCTCCCCACGGCCGGCGCTGGGAGGGCCAAGTGCCAGGAGGAGCGGGCAGTGCGTGGACTTTGCACACTTTCCTTCGCCCCTGCTGATCCCGGGAGCGAGCGGCCCCGCCGCCTTTGTGTGCGCGTGTCCGCCCGCGGGTCCCGACAGCCCGGCACGGGCGGAGCGCGTCCCGCGTGGGGCGGCCACGCCGCCGCTCCCGCCGCCGGGGGCCGGCAGCGCGGCACGGTGACCCCCGCGGGGCGGGCAGGGCTCCCCCCGGGCCTGCGCCGCTCCCGCCGGCCGCCCGCACGAGTGTTCCAGCAGGGAGCGAGCGGCGGGGGAGGGACGGGGACGAGGACGGGCCCCCCCGCCGGCCTCGCCCCGCGCCGCAGCCGGGACTCTTCGGGGCTCCCGGGGGGGACAGCGCGGAGGGGTCAGGGCGGCACGGGGCAGCAGCCGCGACAGGCACACGCGCCCCGGCACAGGCTTGGAGAGTCCGGTCCCCCTTCTCCGCTCGCAGCCGCCGGAGCCACCCCGGGACCCCGGCCCCAAACTCTTTGCTGGTTAAAGCCTCGTCACTTTTCCCGGCACTCCTGACCCTGGGCGGGAGGGACACACGCACACAAAACCTGCCGGGGTAGGATCTGTCAGCAGCAAAAAAGAGCATCGTGCTTCCCTTCTTCCCCCTACACCCACCCCACCCCCCCACACCCGGGCCAATAATTCTAAATAATTGTCCGAGAGGCGAGAGCCACTAAACCCTGGGTGGCCGGTGCCGTCGTGCAGCTTTTTCCCAAGCTGGATATTTTTATTTTTTTTTTGGGGGCAATGACTCTGAGCAAGTGCAATTGGCAAGGGCTGAAGGTGGAAGGGGGCGGGGGAGGGGAAAGCGCTTCTGGCAGCGGCTCGTCTCAAGCACAAACATGCCCCCATGCAATGTCAGCTGGCGGGGGTGCGGGGAGGTGCGGGGTGGGGGCTCGCTTTACCTGGTCAGCTCAGAACCGCAGGCAGGTTAATCAGGTGAGTCGTCGGGGATTTTAAAGAAGCCGAAGCCGGTTTCTTTGCTAGGAAAGTCTACAACACCATGCAGGGACATTGCAAAATCTTTACACACGCCTCCTTTAACTGGGCTCCCGCGACCTCCGCCGGCGAGGGGGAGCCGGCGGCGGGCGGGAGGCCGAGCGGCGCCGCGGCAGGTGGCGCGGGGGCGCGGGGGCGGCGGCGGCGGCGGGCGCGGCCCGGCGGGCAGCGGGGCGGCGGCGGGCGGGCGGCGGCGGCCCCGGTCCCCGCGGCCCCGGCCCCGGCGGCGTCCCCGCGCCTCCCTGCCGCCTTGGTAGCGCCGGTCCGCACTCGGCCTGACCCGGGACGTCACGGCGCCTGCCTGTGTTCCCAATGATAACTTGGCAGGAGCAGGGGGAAGCGGCCGGGTTTTTCCTGGGCTCGTTACCGGGTACGTGCACGTTTCTTTCGCATGCGGATTTTTTTTTTTACCATTATTTTTTGAGGGTTTGGTGGTTTTGGGTTTTTTTTTTTTTTTTTTTTTTAAGGCGCAGTAACGAAAAAGCCGGGACAGGAAATCCGGGGCGCGGCGGGGGCTGCCGCCCCGCGATGGTGGCGGCCGCTCGCCGGCGGGCGCGGGGGAGCGGCGGCGCGGGGCGCAGGCATGCGTTCATCTCCGTGTCTTTCATTTTACCTTCAGGGTGACATTCAGTGCCGGGCGAGCCTCGCCGGTCACCGCCAAGTCCCACCTGGAAAAAACACATACAAACACCACGGGAAAAAAAAAAAAAAACACCGGAGAGGAGAAAAAAAAAAAAAAAAAGCGACTGCCGAAAAGGGAGGGGGATGGGCAGGGAGGGGGTGCCAGCCCCAGCCACGGCCGGGATGCGGGCGGCGGACGGGACACCTCACCCAAGGGACGCGGGGACACACGCGCCGCCGGCCGCCAGCAGGCCATGTGCCGAGCGACCGGCGGGGGCGGGGGAACGGGCACCGCACACACAGACAAAAAAAAGCAAGAACATTAAAAAAAAAAAAAAAAAAAAGGAAGGCACCCGGAATGCCAGAGGAGGCCGGGCGAGGAGCGAGGATGCCGCACCGCTACTGCCGTGCAGGCCTGGCGCCGCGCCCCCCCACCCCGCCCCCACTCCATCCCCCACTCCCCTGCAAGGCTTCGCAGGGGAAGGCGGGGGAGCCCCCGGCGCACAGAGCCCCGAGGCCCCGGGTGAGGGCCGGGGTGCGGCGGCGGGGCCGGGGCAGCCCAGGCAGGTCGGCAGCCGGCTGGCGCAATGGCGTCGCTGCCAAGGAGAGCAAAGACCTGCCGCAGACCCTGGCAGGGTTCACTGAGGGGCTCCTGAGCCATCGCTCCCACCTCTGCTGCTGGGGCTGCCCAGCAGCTGTCCCCGAAGGCAGGAGGGTTTGCGTTAAACCAGAGTGAGCTGGAGCCTGCGGCAGCCCCGGCGCCGGTGAGACCACCGGGCTGGATGTCAGCGGTGTCCCCAGCCATGGCAGGGGCTGGCACCCACACGCATGCCCTGCCCTTGGTTCGTGCACTTCTCAAAGCCAAATCCTGTAAGTCTCCATAAGCAGTGCCCCTAAATTCCGAGGACCTTTTTACATGTGGGATTTAACCCGCGTGCAGAAGTATTTCCAGAACTAGGCCTCGCCTTAAAGTACCCATGGTAGCTTGGGTCTAAGTGCCTCCTCAGCCAAAGACTAGTCGTTACCCGCACACTGTAACATCCCAAACTGCTGCAACATCACACCACCTACTCTGTGACCGCAGAGTGTTCCAGCAGAGCCCTGAGACAAGTTTCCCTCTTCTGTGGTGCTTTTCACACCACCTACTATAATAACAAGTTAAAACATTGCCAATACCCAGGTAACTAGCACAGCGGAGGTTCTTGAATGGGTGCATGTAGAAGGGCTGAAACTAAATTATTTTTTGCAACTGCCTCTGTTCAGCCCTAATATTAGCATTAATACTTTCATTTTCCTCATTTAAATACAATAAAAGGGAAAATTGCCTTCACTTAATATTGTTACTAATCAGGTTTTGCAATTCCAGTTTTTATAAGGAGATAAAGTCAGGGAGAAGCTAGTGTACACCTTTTTTGTTGCTGGGCTCTATGCTCTCAGCCACAGCATATTTTAAATGGTGAGATCCCTACTGCAGATGGAAAAAGAGTTGGGGAAAAAAGAAATCCTTCTTGGAATGTTGTACCATTCAAACACCATTTTAAGGAGCCTGAAATTGAAAGCACTTTTTTTTTTTTTTTTTTTTTTAACCCAAGCTACTCAAGATGCTTTCTGGCTTGGCTAGAAAGACAAATTTGTTTCATGTTTCTGTTTTGGAATTGGTTTAAACTGCTTTTAGGCTAAATTCTTGCCTGTCTTTACTGTCTCAGCAGAGTACAGAGTACATTACTGATACATGTTTTTGATAGACTTGAAAAGCAGTGGGTACAGCTTGATTGTTGTCTGTATTTCGCCATTCATTTTTAAGTGAGGCTCTTCTGATTGATGTGGGGAATGTGTTTGAAAGGGTGAAGGGTATGGCATAGCTACCCAACGTGCTCCTTACAATTACGCCATACCTCAGCTAACAGAGAGATTTTTCGTTGTGATTGTTACACTTTTAAAAGCAAATTAGTTAATCAAATAGCTATTTTTGGAATGCTCTTAAAGGAACATTAAAATGCATTAATTTCATTAAAATAAATGAGCAGATAGGCAGCAAAACAAGTATCAGTCAAATAAGCAAGTTCTCAACTGTGGAGCCAAATTCAGCTCTGGTGAAATCATCTGAGTTGCGCTTGTGTACAGCACATTTAATTTGGCTTCCGCAGTCACACAGCTGACACTTTATTTGGTTGTCAAAGGTGTGTATATTAAAAATGTGCGAGCCATGCTTCTTCTCGAATGTGATTAACCTCTGAAGTTAAATTCACCTGTTTTCCATTTAGCTCAGCTGTGCGGTCCTATCGCATATGCGGGTTTTGGTGTGCATACACACCAGAGATGCAGAGAGGCATTCCCAGCCCCAGTATTAGTCTAAGGGACGTGAGTTGTATCTGAAGTGGGGGTGTGATGAGGTGGATTTCAGCTGAGGCTGTTCACAACCAGCTGCATATATGTGCTCCAGTTAATAGGCTGTACTGAAGTCTCTGCTACCATCTTTCATTACTGTTGTTACTCATGCCAGTGAGAGTAAAGGGAAGGTTGGTGTGTCTGTAATCACACGTTCATTTGCTATGTAGATCTATCCTAAGAGTCTCTCAGTCCAGGAAAATTATGTTGGAATAAGGTCGGATGTGAATGTAAAGCAAAACTATGTTCAGATAGTTTATTCATTCTGGAATGACCAAGTTGTTTCCCGGTTTCACTTAAGCCACCTTCAAAGTGGATTAAGGTAATTCAAGAAAGTGAATTCTTATGCTGGCATAAGATTTGTCTACACATGGATTTAGTCGGAGGTAATTACTGCAGTGTACCTAATAAGTGTCTTGGAATAATTTGGTGTATAGACAAGTCCAAAGTCCCAGAGGTGAAAACAACAGAATTTAGTCTTTCTGTAGAACATGAGGTTAATTTAGCTGAACATTTGACCTACTTCTTTCCTCGTGAAGCATATTTAATTCATTACAGGGGTTTTTTTCCTCAACAACAAAAATCCCACAACAGGTATGTATTTATGATCAGTTTCAAGATAGCAATGCCATGTGCACTCCCCTAAAAATAAACAATTTAACCAGTATATACTCTAAATACCTTTTCAACTGCCTTAAAGTGGACAGTAGGTTCTTTACTGGAGAAAATATCAGCTTTTCCATTGTAAATATTTTGAGTGGGTTGTTATAAACAAAAGGAAAACAAATCCCAAAGCTCTCCTCTGTTCTCTTAAACACGCAAGATCCATTTGACTGCATTCCATGCATAGCAATAGCACCCATTCTAACTCAACAATATTAATTCCCGAATGAGGAACCTTACAGACTCACGCAGAAGGGTTTGCAGAACAACTGGGCCTTCAGGAGGCACCTTAAGAATGGAGAGTTAATTTATAGTTTGCTTACAGAGATCTGAATTAGGAAGAACCTACCTGAAACTCAGGCAGCTACTCTGCTCTGAATCAGAGGTGTTGTATCACTGCTGGCATACAGGAAAGTTACTGAAATGATAATGAGTACATACAACCTTATTTGTGACCTTGTGCCAAGCACAAATTTTGTCAAATGTCAGTCAGTGTCATCCTGTGCCACGGAGCCCCGTGGAAGAGAGATGACTCTCTGCCATGCATTAAGACTCCTAAACTTAAAATTTTTTGCTGAGTTGTTTTTTCAGCATTTTTTTCGCCTTATTTTTGGGGGGATGAGTGGGGGGAAAGAAATGAAAAACCAAAAACTATACGAGAAGGAAATTGTGGAAGTTCAGCTGGTAAAAGGGCCAAGTTTTTTAAAAGAAGCATAAATATAAAAGCCACATCCTATAAATTGCTGACCTTTAAACATTGACATGGAAAAAGCCATTAAAATCTATGAAGAAAACAAAGCCCAACTCCTACTTCATGTGAAAGACTATAATGTGGCAAGGCAGAGGGTACCCAGAGGTCTTCCCTTACACCAAATAAGTAAACCCAGAACTCTGTATAACAGGCAGTGATGCCAACACAGGATTCTCATTCCTAAGCTCAGTTATGATTATGAGCATGGCTTTGCTCTCCTGTGCTTGCCTTGGTTGAAGATACAGAGAATGGATTACATATGCAACTCCATCATGCCAAATCTGCTTATTTAAGTAAGAAGCATTCTTGCAAGAAAATAAGCATTGACTAAAGAAGGTAGAACGTGGATAAACAGAAAACAAAAAATCAAGTTCTTGAATTTTGCAGCGCTGGGTAACTTTGACCATGGTGTTGATATTAAGGCTCAAACTAAACTCAGATTGAAGGCAATTAGAATTTTAGACCATATATGAGCATGCCTGATCTGAAATCCCTCTTGCATAAAAAATTAGATTAGATTATTTTATGCTCTGCTTCCACTGAGAGATCTCTGAGCGTTGGAGCCACCTGCACTGATGGGGTATCCTGGCTCTCCCTCACTTCTGTCATTACAGGGGAATTACTCATCTAGTGAGGAAAGTGTCTTTAAGTCTCCGAGATGATGGCACAACACACACAAGAGGAAATCTCAGTGCACAGCCAATGCAGTGAAATGAAGGATCCTCTATGGGAGTTGGTTAGTGGTGCCAATGTTTGATATTTGTCGTAACAACCACCGACTGTTTTGTTTTTTTGTTCTAACAATGTGAATTATGCATTAAACATTAATACAAGTGAGTGTACTTTTCTTTTGATCTTCAAGCATAATCATTTCTAATGAGAGTTTATACATAAGCATTGAAACAAATCCCTGAGTCATGTGAATTTACATTGGTTTTACTCTGTGGGAAAGATCCCACATGAGTTACTCATGTCTGTAAAACATAACATACTTATAATTCAGAAGAAAAAAAATGAGCTTGCATTTGGCTGTTGGAACATAAATATCTGTGTAGACATTTGGCTTGTACCCTAGCAGTAATGAAACATTAAAAAGTTAATTTATCAGAGATCAGGATTTAGGGCGGGGCCCTTAACTAGTATGAGATCCAAGTCTGCTCAGAATAAGCTCACCTCTTAGTTTCTACAATCTGGCTTCCTACAGGAGTTGAGCCTAGTGTCAGAGGAATTTGAATTAACTCTAAGGGATCAGAATTTGGCTTGCTTGATAGAGATAAAAGTTGCCAAACTGCCATCAACAAGTTTCAATATTGCCCGTATGTGTCAGACAAACAGTACAGTGCTTAGTGGCACTTTACCAGATGCCCTTGACAGCCGTCCACAGTGCAAGGCTGACCCAGTCCAGACCAACTGTAGAACCTGCTTGGCTATATTTAATATCTGTACCTCTTCTTTCAACATCAGTCACAAACAGTGCATTCCATGAAAACATACACACACTATGGATTGTGTAACTGCCAAGACAGTTATTTAAAATGCAAACAGAATTTAAGCTCTTTCCCCTTTGACACACTGCACAAATATTAAAATACCCAACGATTAACAGTCTGCACTTCAGCAGCTGTGCTGTATGTGCAGGGTATGTAGGACACACTGGGGAAAGTACAGGTGCAAAACAGTACAGGATGGGCCTGATCCCTGGGTATACAGGTACTCACTACAAGATTTGCAAAATGACTCTTGCCTTTCCAAAACAGACCTCAGTGCCAAAGGTTGCAGAAGAGAAGTGGTTGTCAAGAAGGTATTATGTTTAATGGCAGATAGGCTCTATCTCTGATTAAGGTCATATCTCAGGAATTCTCAAAAGCCTGTTAATATATTTTACTCTTAATATAGAAGTGCTAAAGGAGTCGTGGAAGCCAGAGATCCAGGATTACCCCACGTCATTCTTTGTTCTCACCGGAGGCTACAGTCATGCTCTCTGCTGCTTCTTTTCTTGCCTGAATATCCTGAAATGCTGATGATAGAGCTTTAAAAGGAAGAAGCCTAAGCATAGAATAGTTTATATAGTGGAAGAAGAGCAAACATGAAACCCTTCATCCCTGAATGTGAATTCTCCAACTGCTGTATTTCATATACAGACAGATGTACTGTTACTAATGCAGTTGAGAAGAAAGGTTGAGATGGCAGAACTTCACCTGGCGTGTTAAGTTTAAAGATAAATAGGTCAATACTGGATTTTAAACAATCTTTTATTGAAGGACCTCAACTACCTCAACTCCATCTAGACCCTGCTTGAAGCACATCGATAATAACCCAGCTTGAGAAGTTCAGTGAGTGTTCTCACTTCTCAGAATGCGTCAGTACATCCCCAGGCACACACAAAAAGCTGCTCTTGCATAGATGTGATAGATATAGGTAGAAAATGGTGTACAGAAGAATGTAGGGAGGCCTTTCTAAGCATCAGCCAGGGTGACAAAGCCTGTTGGATCATGGGTTCCCAGGCTGTGTTCACAACCCTGGAATGCCTGCTGGAAACACTCCCCTGTAATTTAGCTCATTTGCTGTGCATTAAAGATGCTCATTTCTAGACCCCTAAGTGAAATGTGATACTGAACCCATCCATCCTCTTATACCAGCAGGCATCTAGCAGATGGCCAAGAAGCTGATGGGAAGGAGAGAACACCAGTTTTAATCCAGTTGTTCATTATGGAAAATTATGAGAAAAGTGAAAAATCTTATTCCACAGACAGACATTCCACCACAGAGGTTTACTTATATTTAACTGTGTAACAGGATCACAACTCTGAATTCCATTACTATATATGAACGTTACGGCGTGGTGAAGTCTTATTCAGTAATTACCTGGTCAGAGCCACAGACTAGAAAACAGATATGCAGCCCAACTCTCATGAAATCAGTGGAGTCATACCAGTTTATACTACCTGAGTATCCAGTCTTCAATCTCTAATTACAAAATTGAGAAATTGCACTTTTCTCTGATATTTTGGTCATATTATACAGAAAAGGCAATAAAGTAACACGTTATAGATATTTATATAGCCAACACAAAAGCAGAGCCAATGTGACATCTTCAGCAATGAAGTCCTACCACCACATTATTACATATTTCAGCACTGGTGCCATGTGGATTACTGCTTAACTTTAGGGTAGCAAGGTAAGCTCATTTTCTTGCCTTTGTCTTTTCAGTCACCATTAGGGCTACAACCTTCCCATCCTCCCAGTACAACCCCCAGGGAGAGGGGTAAAAGTTACACAATAGGTGTTTTTCCATGGGCGGATGTCTAAATGTGATGAGAAACAATTGAATTTTAATTACAATTTTGAGACGCTTGAAGTTAATTTCTGGGCAGTGCAGAAATTAGTAGTTCTTGCTGCTGCCAGAAGCTGCATGCTCTCCTCTCCTGATGTTAGCAGGATTACAGGTCCTTGGCTTTTGGCAGAAACAGCTCCCAGAGTAGTAGGTCCTTTCCTCATGCCGCAAAAGGCAGGGTGAGAGACCTGCTGCTGTCAGACCCAACCGAGTGTTAGTGCAGAGCAAGTGCAACACAAAAATAGGGTGTCTGCCCCAGATTTACACTACCAGAGATGCATTCTCATTAGGTATTTACAGCATAGTAGCATTGTTCACGGTAAGAAGGTAAATTTGTTAAGTGCTGCACAAAACATTTAATCAGAAAAAATTCCTGCGTACAAAAGCCCTACAAAAAAGATTGCGGAAGGAGTGTGGCAAACAATGGGATATCCTGGGGAAAAAAAGTACACCAGTAATTGCAGCAAAGGCAGCCAGCTATGGAGGCTTTTCCTACATGCAGGGTAGTGATAATTCTGCCAAGGAGGCAAGTTGTTTATTTCCTTTTAAGCTGTGACATTTCCTTTGCATTACTGAATCATGGTTTGCTAAAAGCTTACAAACATCAAGTTTATAAAGCTTTAGAAACCTTGTCATATCTTAGATAATATGTACCAATTTATCAAAAGCTCTATAAAAATATGTAATCCAATAGGTTTTAGGGTTGGGCTTGTTTGGGCTTGGGGTTTTTTTAATAACTTTAGTAAAGAAGGTGTAATTTTAGTCTTGTTTTTGTCTTTGTAGAAGATTTAGAAACTAATATAAATGATGTTCCCAAAATCTGTATGTATGTACTTGTAGATGAGGAAATAGAAAATATAAGATGCTTTAAAATAGTGCCAGTCATTTAATCTGCTCTGTAGTTGGATGGCAGTGTATCAACCATTTTCACCAAAAGCAGGAGACCCACTGCAGAGCACTGTCTTTTCAATTTTGGGCTAGGCAATCATAGCCCCAAAGAGGTCATGAAAGGGATCAGCCTTCCCCATGTTACCCCTCTGGTCAGATGGCAGCTCCAACCAAAAAGAGAGAAGAGAAGAAAAGAGGACAGCCGTAGGCACCTGGCATTGCCTCCTTGCACAGAAAAAAGCAGCCAGGGTAGGAGGGCCCTGGTGTCCAGCCAGGTGTGGCAGGTCTTACATGCCATGCTGCCAAGCTGAAGCTTATCCTCTGAATGGGATTTTGCAAATGCTTATGTGTCCCCATTTACCTTCTCCAATGAGATGGCTGAACATTTGGCTGAAAATTTAGAGCCAGGCATTGAAAATGTTACTGTCTGTGTCCACGAGCACATTACAAGGCATAGGTAAAACATCATTGCTTAACATGTTCTTGCAGTTCTCTTATGCTGAAGCCAGTTCCCATCTTAGTTACAGGAAAATTAAAAGAAATGTCGGGAAGATTACTTTTACTGACTGATACCAAATGATTATTTCCTAACTAATACTCTTTTTTATATACACTGCCCAGAGTTCAGTTGTGTCTGTTATTTCTTCTACTCATTTCAACAAGGGTAATTTTACTTAAAACAAATTTTTGCATTGTACTACTGGATACTAGGGTACAGGTTCTTGCAGTAAAGCAATTTCACTACTTTAGAGGCTTCACCATAATGTTTTGCTACTGATTTTTTTCTGAGAAGTAGAGGCACAAGCTCACAAATGCCCCATCCGAGTCCTTACAGAGCCATCCTAAGAACCTCAGTGATGTGCTTATCGGGCTTGCACACAACATCTAGTCTCAGACCCTGCTTCGAGCCCTTGGGAGATGGGTTTTCAGTTAAGACTACAAAAAAAGGAAAAGCATGGCCACAATCAACAATCAATCATTTTAATAGCTGTTAACATTAAAAACATATTCCTAACCTTACGTATGACAGCCAGCTACACAGTAGGAGACATGGTTTTGCCTGTACTGGTGATACTTCCATACATAAATGCAGTTATGCTTAAGGAAGGTGGTATGCCACAGTTTCAATAATTTCTTTATTCTACCAAGGTTACTTTGGACCCATAAAATTCCTCTTTTATTTGGCACTTCCTTTAAAGCAAATTTGTCCCCTTGAGTAAATTTTTCCTTGGCTGTAATGTGAGATGTAGATACACATGTATGTGCACACACATCTGTATGTGTCATAGATATCTATATTTATCTATCACACTTATTCCATTGAATAGATGTTATTATAGATTTGAAACAAACAAAAGTACAAATTTGGCTGCTCAGTGTATAAGAGAAGTTGGTATCACCCAGTTTAGAAGTATAAGCTCCATTTATTTTTTTTTTTCCCCATGAATACGCCACCTACCCCAGAAGCACCTGATGTCAGTAGCAGGATACATACCCATACAGCCTAAAAATACTTAACCCTTTCTACAGATACAAATACATAATATGAAGAACTCCAAGTGTCCTTTGAACATGGAAGAGTCACCACACTGTATCCTACTAAAATGCATACTACTTTCAATGTTTTTCACCTGGACAAGGTGAATAGGGAAGGAGGGAGGGAAACAAATTATTCAGAGAAAATCCAAGTTAGAAAAAGAAAAAATATTTTCTTACCTAAAGTTCAGGCATCTGCACTCTTTTAATTCCTTGTTTGAAAAGCTATATTTTAAATTAGAAATTTCTAGCGTATTGTAGATACCTTACTCTTTTCATGTGAATACAAAAATATGAATAATAAGGTAAAAAAAATATTAAACAGTTATATGATGTGTTCAGAAAGCATATGCATGGAATTGCCTAGTGCAGTTCTACTTTAATATTTTCCTAACTGGGAGAAAATGTGTAAGTTCCTCACCCATTTCAGCAGTCATCAGTAATGGATGTTAAACTTAGCAACTTAGTTCACTGGCAGATTCCTGAGACTGGCATCAATGTAAGGATTTGTATTTTATATGAGTGGAAAAAACTTTTTTAAAAAAATTCATTGTTATCCTGTATTTGGATGAAGGTTTGAAATAGTTAAACACAAAATACCAAAGATGCTACTCATGGACATGATAACTGTTTTT
Organism: Myiozetetes cayanensis; assembly: GCF_022539395.1. NCBI lineage: Eukaryota > Metazoa > Chordata > Aves > Passeriformes > Tyrannidae > Myiozetetes > Myiozetetes cayanensis. The sequence continues at coordinate 13,608,133 of NW_026087411.1, forward strand.
GGGGAGAGGGATAAGGACAAACTTATTACTACATGATGAGAAATATAAAAATATTAAGTAAAGTATTTGAAGAAATTAAGGAACCATAATTTTCAGCAAAGAAGATTATGTTAGTTCTATGTATTTCTGCACAACAAGACCAAAACGTTGGCTGGGATTTCTGAGCATTTCCACAACCCAAACAGTAAGAGGAAGCTATTCAAAGTCACGAGACTTTCAGTGTTGACTGCAATGGAAACAGAACAGGGCTTTTGTCATAATCAGTTCCTCAGAATGAACTAATACTGATTTATCATCTTTTCCCCCCTCTGTGCTTAGAGCTAGAGCATTACTGATGTATGTTCAGAAAACCCACAGATAGGCAATAACACACCATCCTTGCAGGTATTTTGAGGGAGGGAGATTGCCTGTTACGCCAATGCTGTACTTTAGGGTCATGAGTCACTGAGAAAACAAAGAGAAATTCTTATTTTTGTGCTTTGAATAAGAAGTCTTTTGTGACAGAATATAAATATGGGGATGTAATTTCTAAGTTTACAGTTACTGCTCCTTTATTAAGAATGACAAAATTTGAAGCAGTTGAAATACTTACATGGAAACACGTCATTATCACCAGTTTTTGTTGCAAATGTATTTACTACATTCAGTCAACATCCTAAGCATATGCCTATGCCTGCATGATGAAAGGAGCTTCAGCTCTCTCCATACATATCATAACAGTAAGGGGGGGAAATAAATCTAAATGCTATTTATTCAGCAACTGAATCTTAGCCAACATGTACCACTCTTTACTATGATTAGTGGTAATTTTACACAAGTAGTAAGCACATAAGGCCCTTGTAACATTTGAGTACCTGAGACTGGATTATCCTGTAGGCTCTTTTAGTTTTTGTTAAGTATATACCGATAGAATTAAACATGGGCATTTAAAAGAAAAAATATTTTAATTTTGTTAAGACTGAGATAAACTAATTTAAAAAAAAAGAAATACAATGTTAACATTTTTAACTGTCCATTCTCGATGTAACTGCTATAGTTATGTGCTCTCCTTTTCTTTCTGGAAAGATCTAATTTTCTGCAAGGATGTCAAAGGGACCACTGCTCTCCATTTTCTTAAAGGTAGTGAGCCAACATCTGCTAAATGCAGTGTGACATGCTGTTTACCTTTCTTGTAAACTTAAGGCTTTTCCATTTAAAAACTGTATAAATGAATCAGTATTCATTCACACCTATGCCTAGATGTATCTATTACAAAGCAGAGAGTGTTCATTTTTAATGTCCTCCATATTATGCTTTTATGCCATATTCCTCTGCACTGGCACTATTTGGAACTGCTCTAGGTATAATAACAAATGCAAGGGAAGTAAAACAGAAAGCAATGTGTTTTTTCCCCTCATTTGCTACAAGTATTTATTGACAAACAAAGGTGATAAAAATGCAGAGGTAAAAAGCCCTGCCTGACATGTCATTTAAACAACTTGGTAGTTTAGCCAACTCCTACAATTTTGAAGTTTTGTCCCCTGCTCAAAAAAGTGAAGTGACAAAAACCCAAACAATCTTTGTATGTTTAGGTTTGCGCTCTGCATTATTTACTAATTTATATTTGATGTCAGAATTTTCAAGGGAAGTAGTAGAGGGTTGTCTGTTTTGTTTGGGTTTTTTTAAATATATATATTAAAATAAATAAAAATAAATATATATAAATTTCACGTCTATTTAAAGGAAATCCACATACATCAGCAAAAAGCATGAGCAAAGACAGAAGACTAATTAACCTGTGAAAAAAATGCAACCACCCTTTCTTCAGTGAATGCTTTTGAATCAGAAAATGATTTTTCTCACACTGCAGAAACACTCTATTTAAACAAGTACCCACTAGCGTCACTTGTCCCTCTAATCGTCATTACTGAGACAGAAGCAGCCATTGCTGATCCCACAGAACGTTCTGTAAGATCCACTTTTCCAATTAAACTTATATTCTTCTCGGATGTCTGCCTTTATTTAGTCTGGGACACAATTACAGCTGTACCTTGGTTAACTTCTGGCGGTAAGGCATTTGCAGAAGCTGTTGCTCTCAGTAACGTTAGCTGTTACTGATTACAGTATTGCTTAAGGCAGATTCCTTGTTGTAAATGGCATTGAACATTTTTACCTGGATATTGCAACACCACATTATGAGCATTGGGATATAGAAAGAATAGTAAGTAATTCTGCTCGCCTCTGGATTTAAGCAGTAAGCTAGTTGATTTGTATGTGGAGACTGCTAGAAAATCGAACTATACCCCAGTATCCAATACAATGTTTGTATCTTTCTCTAATTTGCTAGTGAGCAATCATTACAGTCAACTGTGAACACAGTCCTAAAAAATAAAGGTCAAACTTTTCATGGACAGCTTCTGTGTTTGAGTTGCTACCTTGAAATACCTAAAGCTGGATTTTACAGCAAGGTTCCCAGACATTTCACTGGGATTCTATCCCGTCAACATCAGGAAAAAATAAAGCCAGAAGAACAGGCCCCACATCATCTCAAATCAAACCCCATTTCATTTGAAAAATGGATCCTGGGGTTTAACATCTGCCAGAAGGATGGTCTGATCCTTATTAGTATATTCACATTTTAAAAAATCGCAGTCTGGAACATTTGTTTAGTCAACCCCAGTCTCATCTGATCTCATTTCTTAACTTTGTTGGATATCAGAAAAAAAAATGTATACAAATTCTGGAAACTTAGGTTGTCATAATAAATGTTAGCCTTTCTATATAACACAAAATTACTCCAAATATAATTATTTTAAAAATATTTTTACAGGATCTCTACATGTATAAAAATAGTAAATATTTATGGATATTCTCCTGATTACGAGAAACGCATTCATGTAGCTTTTAGACAAAAAACAAAGTCCTATGTTCATCCACTCTATCCTCGCTTATAAAGGTGAGGGTGTAAGAGCACTCTTAGGAAAGTCTGCTGGAGTTCAGGACTTTCACCTGGCTCAATCCATAACGTGCTGAGATCTACTCCAATTCACCATAGCAAAGTTTCCTTTCATATCAGCTTTCCTAACTCATTCAAATACAGTGTTTTCATACTGTCATATATTGGGGGAGGAGGAAGATTCATGGGGTAACTGATTTGAGAAGTTATTTGAGATTTCTTAATGCAAGGTAAAATAAGCTTGGAGTTCTCTAACGTGTAATTATGATTAGTAAAGAGAGGATAAGGCTACACCATATTGTACCAAGTGAAGATGTTTTCCTTTTCAAAGGAAGTTTTGGTATTATTGTCAATACCAAACCATGCTGTGATCTCCCATTAATCACACTAAAGCTGTCTCTTAAGCTGCAATGTTGCTCTATGAAGATACTCCATCTGCTTTGAAGTTAAGCACAAACTTGTTTAACTCCTGACAACATTTTACTACAACACTGTCAAGCAAGCACAAAAATCAGTGAGAAGAAAGTGATGGAGCCGAATCCATTCTGGAGTTGTACACCTCAAACCAATACACGTGCCCTATACGTCCACCGGTTATTTTTATTTTCTTCCTGTTCTCACCAGAAAGGACAGAAAAGACACTTAACACCTCCCCCCCCCCCCACAACCGCTTTTAAATCGTGAAAGGGGTGCCCGGTCCCCCAGGACTCTGCTATGGCCGGGGGAGCCCCGTCTCCCCCTTCCTCCTCAGCATCACTGCAAGCGCGGCCCGTCTCCGGCAGCACGCACCGACCTCTTGGGCAACCCAGACAAAGCGACAGGATTTAGGGAATGGCTCGTAGCCCCGAGAAGGGACCCCCATCCTCTTTCCCTGCTCCAGCATCCACTTATTGTAATTCCTGAGCTTTCGGCAACTTTGCTCCTCGTCGGCAACCCCCCTGGAAACTTCGAGAGGGAGAACAAAGGGGCAAAGAACAAAGAGCCGGGCAGGGGAAGGGAGGGGAGGGGAGGGAAGCGGGGAGCTCCCCCCTTTCGGGTCAGCCCGGAGACCCTCCCCTCCCGCCGCCGCCCCAGGGTCAGCCCTGCCCGCCCCACGGAGTCCCCGCCGGCAGCGGCCCTGGCGGCGGCTCAGCGGGGGAAGCCCCGGAGTGGCTGTGGACGCCCCACCCGACCTGTGAGCCCCCACAAAAGCCCTGCGAGGGCTTCCTCGGGGTCTAGTTTGTGCCCGACCGCGAAGCGCCCGCTCCCGCCGTGCCCTTACCGATGAAAAAGCGGGTGAGAGGCTGCCCCGCTCCCCCCACACAGCAGTGCCTTCCCGCCTGTCCAGCTCTGCCCTAGCGAGGGCCCGCACCGGGCGCCCCGAGCATCCCCCGCAGCATCCCCCACAGAGGGTCGAGGAACGACTCGTTCCCAGGGAGTGCAACACGTGTCCGGCCCCACAGTCGCGGTCCTAAAGCCGCGGCCGCTCCGCGGGGCGGCTTATGAGTCTTCTGTGGACCACCAGAAACCAGCAAGAAACCGAGGCGAAGCAGCCGTCCCCTTTCGCTGCGGGGATTCCGCTCCCCTCGCAGGAACGTTTAACTTTCCTAAAGTATCACTAAGCACCCTTTTTTGATGGTCCGCTTCCCTCACACCCCCTCTTACCGAGTGCGACCCTTTAGCAAGCCTCCTGCTTCCTCTATTATCAGTTAAATAACCTTGAAGAGCTGCAGGTGCCCTCGTTACCTGTTGCTATGAGGTCCCTGCCCTCTTATCGGGGCATAGGGGTAATTAATTCTGTTTTCATACTGTGATCACACTGTGTTGGCTGTGGGAGGTGTAAACCCCATGTGGCTCCGGGCAGGGAGGGGGAAGGTTTGGGCAGGACAATCGTGCCCGGCGTCGCTGCCCGACCTCAGAGCGAAGCCAGGGGGGCAGGGAAAGCCAAACACCGGGCAGAGCAGCAACCCTGTCATTAGGGACCACACGCACTAAGTGCCATCCTGCAACTACCTCTTAGCGAAAGGCAGTGAATTATCATTATTCTTCTCGGGCAGGCATTTCCAATTTGGAGTTAATTGACGCGGTTCTTCCTTTGAGTAATAACCAAAGGGAATCCGAGCTTTACCCGAGAAACTTTCTGAGACTTTTCCATTTTTTGTTCCTTTATTTCTTTTTAATTTAAGCTAGAAGTAAGCTTACACAACCTCGCTTTCCTGAAGGTGAAATTACTCTAGTCCTTAATCGGGAGCGGAAGCAAGCCGCGAGCCCAGTACCGAGGTGCCATGCAGGTGCTGGCGGGACGCGGTCTAGGGGGGGTTCCGAGTTCAAAGCGGGCTGGCCTGAGCCGGCCCCGCCACTCCTAAACCGCGCGGGGGGAAGAGCCCCCTCGTCCCGCAAGCCCCTGCCGTGAGCATCCCTCATTAGAGAAATCAGAGAACGGTGGGAAATGGCTTAAACAGTTTAAAAACCTTAGGTTGGCGATTGAGGAGCGTGAGGCAAGAGTTGGAACACGGGTTTGCGTGAAATGCTGCCCTGGATGGGAGGAAAACTTGGGCGCAGCCTGTGCCCTTAGTTAACTAAAGCCAATTACTTGTCTCCATATAAAAGGATTCGCGTATGGTTACAGCTGAGGAAATACGAGAAGCTGATGAGTCTGTTTTGCTTATGATTTAATCAAATAAATTAAAGGAGAAGGGTAAGGATACGCCCAATTTGTGACTTCAAAAAAAAAAAAAAAAAAAGAAAGAAAAAAAAGAAGCACGAATTTTGAGGGACGCTCTCTGTCCGTCCGGAGCCTTTCCTACTGTACAGAGCAAAGTGAGGCTCTTGGAGTCCACTCATCTCATTATTGCTGGGTGTTTGGGGTTTTGTCTTTTCCTCCCAATGGAGTAACCTTTCATAAACGATTGCAATTTCGAGGGGGAAAGGGTGAGTAGGTGTCAAACCAAGCTGGGGGTGGGGCAGAATTTTGCGTTTCAAGCAATTTAGCAGACAGTAATTCTGCTTACAGCAGAGAGGTAGGTGGATACTTGAAAACATCTTCCACCAGAGTGTCCTACTTTGGCAATTCTAATTAAAACAAGGTTTAAAAGATGCAAAGAAAGAGCAAGCCTCTTGCTTTTTTTCCAATGGGCGTGGGGGATACCGTCAGGCACAAAGAGCGCTTCCAGCTTGTTCTAACGTGCACCTTTGTTTTAAAGAAAAAAAAATAATCAAGCTCGTCCTCTGATTTCAACTAATGTATTTTTAACTGGATTTCTTTCCTCTGCTTTGTGTGATCTGATACCTACCGTGCAGCCCTGGCCCACTTTCAGCCCTGCGGGTGCCCTGCATTGTGTGCGTGTCTGAAAGAAAAGGGAAAAGTCTTCCATCTCACACCCTTTTGCCCTGTACCTGTGCTTGGGAATTGAGTCGTGTCCAAGCTAGTGATCAGTGAAACCCGTATCATATTCCCCTTCTCGCCGCTTAACCCGAGAGAAGCCGCGACTTTATAGGTCCAGCATGGTTAGTATGGCTGTGACCGTCCAGCACTTCGGATCAATAAAGCAGCCAGTTTTTTTGACGCTTCTTTTCCACGGCAGCTTATTGAAAAGGAGCCTTTACCGCCACCTATAAATAGAGCTGCATCCAAGTAACTTTTTTTCCCCCTTTTTTTTTTTTTTTTTTTTCCCTCTCTACGAAAGAAAGTAGCAAAGTTCTAATCAAGATACCGCAAGTTCTCTTGGCTGTTCAGCGAGGGCTCGGCCCAGAGGGGCTGCACTGGGGGTCCCGGCGCCAAAGGCTGCGCTGCCGCCTCCAAAGGGAGCAGGGAGGGCTCCGGCGGAGCCCAGCCCCAGCCCCGCACCGGCTGCCTTTGAACTTTGTTCACAGGCATTGGAGGGAGAGGAGCGAATACCGATACTCACCGTGCTCTTTGGCTTTCCAGGTGTAACTCCGTCTCTCCCTGCGCTTTGTGTACAAATGAGCAGAGGTTACATCCCGGGCACGCGGTATAATTGCCCTGGATAACCCCGACCCTGCTAGTTTAATGCTACGCTAACCTGAGAGTGTGTGATTGGAGCTCTACTGTTGGGTTAGAAAAAGCGCTCTCCACGCTGGAAACAAATTGGCTTGCTCTGTCCACACCCCAAACCCTTTCCACGCGGCGTCTCCCAGCCCTGCATTCCTGCACAAACCAGGACACCTACCTTTCCGAGAGACACGTTCCCTAGCACAGATTTCATTTTCCCCCACTCTCGAATCAACTGCAATTTCCTCACCCACGTGCCATGCCCTGTCTGCTGCGTGGGGCTTGATTTCACGCTCTGTGCCACGCCGAGGGCTGGGACTGCCTGGGAAGCGCCGAGACCTCGCGTAGGGGACGGAAGGAGCAGAGGCGTGGAGGGGGACGCGCTGCCTGTCCCCTCCCTTGCACCTCGCTGCCACCTCGCCGGGCAAGGGGCGGCGGGGGCGAAGGGCCGGGGCGCTCCCCCTCTCCCCAAAATCGCACGCTCAGCCCGCGGGACCGGGCTGCTCTTCGGGCGCTTTCTACCTGCCTGCACAGCGGGCTGGAAGCTGAGGGACAGTCTTTGCTGTACGCGGAGCGATCACCCCTCCTTCTCCCCGCGCTCGCTCTCTTTATTTATTTATCTGTTTATTTATTTATTTGTAATTCCCTTTCAATTCCCCTGAATGAGGTTTGATAAATATAGCTCGTTGTCTGCGCTGATACCAGTGTAGTAATTGTCAGAGGGTCTGAGCGCTCCAAGAAAATAGAAGCGAAGGAAGAGGGAGGGATACAACCTCCGTTATCTCGCTGTTACTAATTCCCAGCCGGCTCGGACTCAGGGGACAAGGCGATCGCTTAACAAACCCTCCTCCTCTCCCTTCACCACTCCTTCCTTCCTTCCTCTTCTTCGGCACATTTTCTCCCCCGCGCTCGCCCACGTTTCATTCCTCTTCTTCGTGAGGAATAAACCGTGCGAACTCAAAGTAGCGAGAAAAAAAAGGGAAGAAAAAAAAAAAGGAAAGGTGGGTGGGAGGAATACAGGGGGGGAATTAAAAAAAAAATTAGAAAGGGGAGGGAGGAAGAAAAGGACAGAAAGTGTCTGTGCCTGATCGCTGACCATCTGTGCAAAAGGTGATCATTGTTAGGTACTCACATGGCTGGTGGCAGAGCAGCTCTTAGCAATTAATAAGTCTCTCAGCTTGAGCTCTTCTTTCCCCTTTTGGATGGCAGCGCTCTCTGCGTGGCTCGCTCTCACTCGCGCACACACACACAGACCCGATCAGATGCTTCAGGACCGGCCACTTTGCGAGGGAAACAACACGGGAGGGTTTGTATTACTCCAGGTTCGTGTGTGTAGCCTATAAATAGCGAACTTTTTGATGGAATCAGCTAACAAATGAGAGGAGAAGGCGTAATTTTGCGCAGGGAGCCCCCCTTTCTCTTTGCAAGATTAAAACCCCCCAGGCAGCAGACAGAGCTAAAGTTGTGGGTGTGTAGAAAGGAATTTCACTTTATTGTGATTGTGTGCGAGATTTTTGTTTGTTTGTTTATTTGGGGGTTGTTTTTGTTCCTCCCACCACCACGACCCCCCGCCAACCTATACGTTACATCCTCCTCCCTGCCTTCTCAGCTAGGGGCAGGAACTGACCCGGATTAGCACCGACTTTAACTCCAAGTTGGAAACACATGGCGCGTTTTCGTCTTTTTTTTTTTTCCTTCCCCCCCCGTGGTGGTGTCTGTTGTTGTTTTGTTTTGGTTGCTTTTTATTTTTTTTTTGGTGGGGGGGGTGAGGGGAGGAGATGTCCACGCGATACCGTGTGGAAGTGCAGGAGGCGGGCAGGCAGGCTCCCCTGAACGTGCCGTCACTTTGAAAGCAAGTGAGGAACAGAAAGAAAACAGGTCGGAGTTATTGGGGGGGGCGAGACGAGTGGGGGAGAGGTGAGAGGGCGGTACTTTGGTAGGGACGAAGTGTTTGCCTGGGGCTTTGGGTCAGCCACGGAGCGATGGACCCACTCGAGATAAAGACCCACGAAACACGTGGCTGTGGGGTTTCCGAGTGCGGGCCCCCCACCCGGCGCAGCGGAGCCCCCTCACGGCGGGCACGCGTGGGAGCCCAGGGAGCCTCGTCCTTAAGGGCGCCCAGCGCTCCGGCCCTTCGCTGGTGGGCACCGCCGGCGAGGCCGGTCCGACGGTTTAGGGGGGAGCCCCCCGCTTCAGCGCCCACCTTGGCCTTCTCGGGCAGCCTACGGGCTCCTCGGGGCCGGCTCGTCCCGCCGCCTCCCTCCCCATCTTTTGTCGGTGGGCTGAGCGGTACCGGCACGTTCGGCATCACCCGGTAACGACAGTCCCCTGTCCCCGGAGGACATTGATTTGCGGGAAGCTTAAGGCCGGGCCCTGACAGCAGAGGGGCTACCGCTGATAAGGATCCCACCGCGGCAGCTATGAAGAGGTTTTCTCCCCTGACAGGTGCCTGACAGGGCTGGCCGGGAAGAACTGCTGACCTGTCTAAAGAAATATATCTGCGTCTCCCGGAATGGCAGGACAGATGGTGCTCGTTCGCGCCGCGGCGACTTCTCTCGATGGCACACCGAGCGGAGCTGATGAGTGGTTTGTTTTTATGGCAGGAAGGTAGCGATGCCCTCGGACATCCCGTGGCACGGGCTTGATGGGAAATGTCCGCTCCTGCACGGGCGCGAGTGCCGCCAAGACGCGCACCGGGAGGGCAGAGGGGCAGCGGCACCGCTCCCACCTGCTCCTGCCCCATCCCCGCGGACGTGACCTGTCGCAGAAACGCCGAGGAAAGGGGCTTTCGGCACGAGTGCCAGAGCCGCGCCCCCAGTTCCCTCCAAACTGGTTCTAAAGGTCGCTTCCCGCTCGTCCTCCCTCTCGTCCGGGGGGGCGGCCGCCGCCCCCCGAAAGGCCGGGCAGAGCCCGCGCTGCCTTTGTGCCGCCCGAGGGGACGTGAAGGAGCCCGTGTCGGGCAGCGCCCGGGGGTGCAGGCAGGGTCCCCCGAGCCCCCTCGTACGGAGCCGCTCCCCTTCCCGCGGCCCTGCTGGGGCAGTGCCCGGGCACGGACACGCCGCCGCCGCCGCACGGGCAGCCCCGGCACCCCCGGCCTCGGTGGCGGCTCCCGCTGCCGGAGCGGCCACCTCGGCAGCCCCCGGCGTCCTCTCGCCTCCCCGCGCCGCGCTCCCGCAGCCCCCCGAGTGACGCTCAGACCGGCGCGCTGGTCCATCCGCACACATTTCCAATCTCATGGCTCATAAACTATTAGCGAAGGGATTTCATTATTCACCTTCCGTGTCTTACAAAGGAGAAGGAGAAGAGAAAAAAAAAAAAAGAAAAAGAAAACCCAACCACGCGCTCCTGGTAACAGTAAGACCGGGCCAGGTTTAAATCCCAGCGCCTGCCTGGACTCTGGGATCGGCTCAGGGCTGGAGGCCGAGGGGGCTCCGCCGGTTCCTCCGCTCGGCGCTGGGCTCCGACCGAGGCTGCTTCTCCCGGAGGGACTGCGGAGGTCAACCTCGGCCGGGGCAAGGCAAAGCTATGCAAAGCAAAGCCGAGCCAAGCCAAACCAAGCCAAGCCGTGAACAAGGTTTACCGTCCTCAGAGAAAATATTCCGGATGAAAGAGTAAAATCTTAGGGATGAAAGGGGATGAGGGAGTAGTCTGCATATTTTCCTTATTTTTTTCTTCCTTTTGTCAATTTTTTTTTCTTTTTCTGCAACAAATAACGTTAGGAGTTATTTAGCTGTCCATTAGAATCTGACAGATCCCACTCCGGGGTGTGGAGCACAAGCTCCGCTGAGCGATGCCGCGAGGGGACACGGAGCCCGGGGAGGGCGCGGCGGTGCGGGGAGGGGACCGGCCGGGCGGGGGGATCAGCGGCAGCGACCCCAGGCCTGCGGAGGGCCGGTGTCAGGCTGAGCCGTAGGCAGGGCAGGCAGGGAGGGCGGACAGGCAGGGGCAGACGCGCGCCTCAGCTGGGCGCCTACAGAAACATAGGACGCGATCCAGGGAAAGTTATTGACAGCCTGGATGAGAGAAACAGAAACGTTAATACGGCTAACTTTGTTCCTTTCTTTTTTCCCCTTCCTTTTATTATTTTTTTTTCTTCATCCTTTAGGAAATGGACTGCGAAAAAGTTTAGACCATGAGGTAATTATAAAAACCAATATAGCGATTTTGAAAGAGAGACTCACTTCGCAATTTTGCACCGAGGAGCAAAATATTCCGGCGAAGTCTGGGGTCATCACTGACAATGGAGCAATGTTCCCTCCCTGTTTAATATACATGGTGTGGGAAATGGACGGAAAATATAACTAGCACCTGTAGTGCCAAAGGAGAAAAAAAATCAAATTACTACATCATTTTTTGGGGCTATTTTGCAGGACATTCTTCAAAAATAGACCCATATTTAATTATATCTCTAATGATTTTCTCTCTGAGACTGCTAGTTAATAGTAAGGAGGAAATAGGTTTTCTACCGAGTTTTTGCATTTTGATATCTTAAAAAAAAATTCTTATATGTTAATAGCGCACATGGGACTGCAAGCAACCGAACTGGGCCAACTTTTAATTAACATGCTGACCTACCGAAGAAGCAAAACTCCCTTAAAAAAGGAAAAAAAAAAACAAACCTAAAATTTATACCTATACATACACTGCCATATCGGCATGACCCTGGAAACCCCAGGGCTCTCCTCCCCCTTTTTTTTTTTTTTTTGAGGGGGAAGGATGTGATCTTCGAAAGGGGCGAGGAGATGCGCAGATTGAGCACCCGCCCGCCTTCCCTCTCAGGGGCCGCCGCCTCCCGCGCAGCCCCTGCTCAAGCTGCGCGGGCGGAGGCGGCTCCGGGAGGGGGAAGGCGGGCGAAGAGGGGGGAATATGACCGGTGTCCCCGAGCAGCGTATGCGAGGAAAAGGCCGTGGCAGAAAGGGGGAAGATCTGGGCTCTTTGGGAGGTGTGGTACAAACGCCAGCGCGGGGTGACTACAAGCTCACGCGTGGGTGCTACAAGCTCCAGAGCCTGTTCGGCGGCTCCCCCACGCAAAGCTGACAACGAGAGGTCAGCAGCCTGAAAGATGAACTTCTTTTCTCTATGCTTTTGCCTCGTCAATGCTTATTTTCCTTCCCTGTTCAATTAATTTTATCTTTAAAATTATTTTGACTTTTTTTAATTCCCATACAGACTTTAGGCAGGCTAGACGCCTGACTTGTCCCCCACCCAACCCCAAACTGGCACTGGAGTACGTTACTGCAGAGTTACACTTTAACTTCTCTGCAGGTAATAATTAAAGAGCTTCTTTCTAAATCTCTTTCCCCCACAGAAACACCGAGGCTCTCTTTCTCAATAGATTATATTGATCACACGCAGGGGCACAACTCTCCTCGGAGCTGCCGTCTGTGAGCTGCTCTCAATTCAGTGAGCTCTGTGCAACTTCTCCCAGATCTTCTCCTATTTTTTTCTCAAGCTGAAAGGTTTCTTTAGGGATGCACAGGGCATCCCCCCCAGATAAAGCTCCACAAGCAAAAGGGGACTGACAGTCACTCAGATGCACACCAAGAAGCTTTGGCCACATGTTTAAATTTTGTCCTATAGCTGCATTGTGGGTGAGTTTAAAAATAAGAGATATAGAGGGAACAAAGTCATCTGACGTAAGTAAAGGAGTACCTCTGTTGAGTGAGAAGAACTGCAGCTTCTTCTAGTGGTAATACTTTCCAAAGAAAACCTTCAGCCTCACCCTAACAGCCATACTGAAAGTTTTTGGGACCCTGAGTTACTTTAGATCATAAATTAATCTGCTAGAGAAGTGCGGCACACACCTGATATCAAGGAAGGGTCAAGAGCTGGCCAGTTCCAGCTGGTCCTGCATTTGATTTACCTCAGGCTGTTAAGATGTATGCTGTAGTGTTTTGATAAGAAAAAAGGAGTCAGCAGTTTGATTTGGCAATTCTTTCTTTTTTTTTTTTTTTTTTCCCCCTCCGAAGAGAGCCGCAGTTAAGCTAAGGAATTTGTTGTTGCTGTTGGGGTGGTTTTTAGCAGAGGTTCTCAGTTTGCATGGGGCTATCTCATCACATACTGTTAACACTTAACTATGTCTCTTACTTTCCTAAGTCAGCCAGACAGTGGAATGAACTTTAATGCAGCTTGTCTACCTCAGGCCTCCAGCACCTCTGGAATGTGCCTTTCCTGGGATTCACCCCAGCCAGAGAACTTGGGGCAACAGCAAAGACAGGGGCCATCACCCAATGGGTCACATCAACAACCTACTCTGTCTCAGTGGAGCCCTATCACAGCTTTCCCCTCACGCCTCTCTTTTCCACAAGGCATTGCCCGTGGGTTTCATCACGTGCCTCAGAAATATTTGAATTTAGTTTTATTATACTGTACTGATTCCCAAGCTGAATGTGGGAGGCTGGTTGTTCTTGGCTGAATTAAACTATTATTTGAAGATATCTCCTGCACCCGGTGTACCCTCTTTTATAGCCCCCCCAAACTTTCGATCACAGAGAGTTAAATCACAGTAATTACACAAGGGATGTTATCTCTGACGTGCATGTCTGTGCAGTGTAAAGAATACCTGCAATACTCCAGACCAGAGGAGCACTGCACAAATAACACCCCTCAGAGGTGGCAGCAACGGGTGCATAAATGGGGAACTAAGGAGCAGATCAGGATTTTTTTATTCTATCCTGGTTTTTTCCCTTTCCTCTTGTTTCAGTTTCTCTGCCTTTAAAATAGGGAAGTAAGAGTCACTGACCCTATTGCCTTTCCATGAGGCAATTGGTGTTTGAGAAAAATCAGAAATCCTCAGAGGACGTAATTTGTGATAATATATATTCTAAGGTGGACGTGCTGCCATTCCCTGTATTGGGGTTGGCAAACATTTCTCAGCAGAGATCATATTTTCTGTTGCATGTAGCTTTAGAAAAAACATCATCACTTAGGCTGAAAACTGATATGCTGACTGTCTGTACTGGGCAGATTATTTTGAAAATACCTGCCAAAACAATTTGTCCATTTCCAAGAACAAGGTTATGGAAAAATAAACAGTTTTGCTCATACTAAAATGGAAACTTTTTTCCTTTGAAATGCTCTGCTGCCCTCAGGCTTTGAAGCACAGTCTCAAAATGTGACCTTTTTAATTCAAAATATGCTTTTCCCTCTCTGTCTGAAAATGTATCCAAATCTGGTTAACTTATAAGTATTAGAAATTGTGTCATGAACAGATGCCCAGTAATGATTTCTTTTATTTTAGTAGGGAAAAGGAATTGCTACAGATTGGCCCTCTCTGCAAACAGAAGCTTTAGGATACAGTGGTGAGGCTAGATTTCCACTTTAATCCCCACCTTCAAATTTTCCCCATGAGCCTGAGCTTTGGCGCAGAACCTGAGAGGTAGGGATCCTCTCTCTTTTAAGCTCCAAACGATTTGAAGGTTGTGTCAAGAAGAAAGGTCTCTGCATGAATACAACATAGAGAAAAAAACCCACCCAGCCTGTGACAGAGCAGGCAACAGAAGCAGTCAAGCAGTCTAGAGAGAAAAACTGGGACTAGTGTTTGGAGGCAGGAGCCTGGGACTGATTAGGAAAGGAGAAACAGAGGTTGTGCAGAGAGCAGAGAAACTGCTTGGTTGAGGAACCTGGAGGGGAGATGGGAGGGCAAGGCTAGCAAAAATGACCAATGTTGTCAGCCAAGACAGCAAGGATGCTTAATTGCAGGATGTCCAGAGTAGCTGGGCTGAATTTAATTTGAAACATGGTAGAAATTCTGAAAATCAAAATGTCCCCCCCCCCCCCATTTTTAGTTGATGCAGTACAGCTACATAATTAATGCTTTTTATTTGGAACAGAGTCTGCCTTCTAGTGCTAAAAAAGAACTAAATGATCTTTAAGAGAAGTTTTTCTGAGCTGATTCAAAACATATTTTGATTTGTGTGTGTGTGTGTGTGTCACCACAGAACTAAGGAAATGTGTTACATATTCAACACTAGCCGCAACATCAGAGATGTTAAGGAAATGACTAACCTGAGGGTCTCAGAGCACCTCGATTCAGCCTCCATACGTTATGATACATGACCTCACAGACTGTATTCTACAAATTTCCTGAAGCAGAAACTAAACCCTGCAAGGTACCCTTCCTCTGGGAGCAGATCAGTACTTTATGGATTTTATTCACTAGATTCCTGTCTAATTTGTCGCAGAACTGGGTACAGCTCATATACAAGGTAGCGAATTACAAGGGGAGAAAGCAGGGCTTTGTGGCAAAGAGGTAGCTGAATTTTACCTGCTGAGTTTGCTTCCATTCCCCTGTCACCTCAAAGCTTCTGCAATGTGGGGAAAGTTGCCTTAAGAGGTAATGATTAACTGAGATTTTCATATGAGGAGGGCCCATCCTGAAATTTTGGAGTCTGGTAGGCTGAAGTGAATCACTCACTACCTCAGATAAAACCTGTGGGACTCTGCATTGACTATGCCAAGTGATGCAGAATGCCAAGCAGGTTGAAAAATCAAGTAGACAGTATCTCTAATTGGATACCCAAAATTAGCAGGCATTTTTTTACTTTAATCTCATTTGTTTGGAATACAGATTTATTAAAAAAGCATAGGATGATCTTATCCCTTCAATTTCAGGCTGTAAAAGATAAGCACCCGGATGCTGTAGTGTGGTGGGGAGAAGAACAGGAAAAGCACAGAGTGTTGGGTTCAGATTAGGATTTGTGTGCCCCAGATATGGCCCCAGATATAAGTTGAACACTGTAAACCAACTCCTGAAAAGAGCTTTGCCCATGCCCTACTCTGCATGCCAAAGGGATGCTTGTGAACAAGATCAAGCAGAAAAGTCCCACTGCCCTGTCAAATTGCATTCATATACCATTGCACAAGAGCAGATGAAACAAGGGCTTTGTAAAGTTATTCATGAAAAGGGGGAAGGAGAGGGAGAAAAAAAGAGAGGATCAAGCCCAGGGTACCAGAGAACATGGAAATAAGGTGATGACCCAGAAGAGACCAAAGTATGTGTCTCTACCAGTGAAAGCGCTTGTATCTGTGATACTTCATGTCAGATATATATCATGGTGCCTTGCCTTTTGGTTACTGCACAGTCTCTTTCCCTTTGTTTTTTGACTTTTTTTCTATTTTTTTTTCTATTACATAGTGTTTTTTTGAGGAAAACTTCTTTTTCCTGCAAAATTCTTCATCATTTCCTGGTACATAATGGTGTAATTAAAGACTGTATGATAAAGCATGTGCACAAGGGATTGGTATCGAGCAGTGAGATTAGCTTTCATTTTCTCACTTCCTACTGCTTCCTACTGGCTTTAAATGTTTATAGAGTCTGTAATACTCTTTTAATCTGTGTGTGTGTGTGTGTGTGTGTGTAAAATATTATATGGCTACACAAGGTTTATCCTCTGCTTAATTTACTGCTGTTCTTTTTAATTTCCATTAAACTATGTTTTTACCTTGGTTATTTGATTTTTCATTCCTTATCAAATTTATTTCCTTGATTTTCCATTTCATTCAGTCCCACTGCAAATTCAGAGGTATTAGGAATATCTCACTTATTTCAAGAAATGGGTTTTTTATTTTTTAGGGAGCTGATCACTTTTGACAGGTAGCAGATCGATACCTTTTAGACAGTATTTCAGCTCATCTGCTGATCAGGTATGACACAGTTAACACTGCTGTCCTACCAAAGTTAAGCCAAATAGCAAAAGGGTGATCAACAGGAGAGTCCAAATACTCTCTGAATTTTTTTTTCCCTCAATAAACACATGTTTGACTGCTTTTTTAGTTGGTAGCACTGGCACTTATTCACTGGGAACTCACCTAAGATCTTAAAATTATTTCAGGTGGATGTTTCCCTATGTGGTGCTGCATTTAAACAAACAACAGGAAAAAAAACCCCTACTCTTAAAATTTTGAAGTTCTGTTTTCTGTGTTACAACACAGAAGAGCTCCAGAATCTCTTCCTTTTAGTCAGAGACAGGAATTGCCCTCACATGGTCCTGACCTCGCTCGGAGGATCCTTGGCCTGGAGTCAAGCAGTCATTGCACTCACTGAAACAGCCAAATTAACTGTCTGCTTAGCTGTGGAATACAATTCATTCACTGATCCAAGACAGTAAGTGAGACAATAATTTGCTACTCCTACTTTGTTTCACATTCAGAATGGACCTGCAGTTCAGCATCAGGTTTTTGCCCAGAAATAACCACGGTGAAAATGTAAAATTGTACCTCCAATAACTTGAACAAATGGGATAAATTAATGCAATTGTAAAAAGAGAAAACCCATCCTGTTTTTAGTAACACAGAGACTATAAGAGAGCAGATATAAACATAGCCTCAGAGTCCTGATGTGATCAGCAGTCATCATTATTTGGAGTAGTAACTTGTAACAAATAAAGTGCCATTTCCTCTGAGCCAAGGACCTCTCCAGCATCACCTTTACCACACACCCTAACTCTCTCTGCTTTTATAACAAACCACAGCCTTGACTGAAACGTTAGAGAGTAAATTGCTTAATGCTTTCTAGAGACCTCAGATACGTGAAGTACCCAGTGCATAAAAGAGAGAGCTTATTTCAAAACCAAACATAACAAAACTGACCTGCTGGAGTAAAGATTCTCTGCCTTGTTCTTGTTCACAGTAGGTACTGTTCTTGGATTTGTTAACAAAGCAACTTATGCTTCCAAGTCCATCACTTTTATACCAATATACAAGACAGAACGACTAATGTAATCTTAACTATACAGTGTAAAGGTGGCCATCTGGCTGCTTAGAAAATTAATTTGATCCAGAAAACAGCAAATGTTTTTGTATCAGAGACAAAAGTTTTAGGCATGACATCCACATCTCTCTTAGTATCATTGATAAAACCAAACCAAACAATTTCAAGATGTAGTAAAAAAGTCATGTTGATGGAAAGTGGTACATTTGCTGCTGTATGTATATGCCCTACATTATCAGCCTCTTTGCAGAGCTAGATTCCTCTCACAATGGCCAATAATAATAGAATAGAACAGGAAAAAAAAAAGCTTTTCTCAGTGCATCTGACCAAGTCAAAGAGCTAGTATTCATGTCAATAAAGCTTTGCTATTGCTTGTGATGATAATCCTATATCATCCCACCCCTGAAGTGGCTATAATTCAATCGTGAATGAATAGATCATTATATAAAAGTATGTACTCTGGAAGTACAGCAACCTGACTGTGTCTCTATGTAATGTGAAAGGCCCCAAAACAGCAGTAGGGGTGGTCACAATAAATCATTTGAGTATAAGGACAGCACTCGTTGCAATAGCACTGCAATATTTTATAGATACAAGGGCTTATTCATAAATACACTGATGATATAGCTGACTTGGACACCCCTAGCATGCATTTAGAGAGAGGAGTAAAACAAAAGTTTATTCTAATTTTCTGGTTATGAGGTTGACTCTCCCTACTTGCAGTGGCTGGGCCATCTTTTTCACACTCATTTAAAAACTCCCCACTCACTCATGCATATCACCAATAGATAGGAAGGGAATGGCAGAGTTGTCTGGGAAAGTAAATTGAAGACGAGGAAGATATTCTGGGACTGCTGCATGGCCTCACTCCTAGGGAAGGTATGCAAAGACATAAACAGAAGTCCGGCATCCAGTCTAACTGTGCACAGACAGAGCCAGCCTCTCTAAAGGCAGATGAGTGCTGGTCTCTCACCGAATTCAACTTGTCAAGAAGAGGTATGGTGTTTAAAATACTTTCATGGGGTGGTTTTTCCCTTTTTCTTTTTTTTTTTTTTTTTCCCCAGGGTTACTTCACCATTATGAGAATGAAGAGCATTTAGTTGTGACACTTAGCAGAGAAGTGCTAAGTGCTTGAGAACTGGCAGCTATAACCTGTGACTCTTATTAAAGTTTGCAGATTAGTTTAGCTTTCCCTTCAAAAACCAGAATAGCTTTTAAACTAAGTATCCATAATAAAATGTATTGACAATAACAGAACTGAAAGTTCTCTATATTTGAACTCTCACTATGTAATGGAAACTCCTGTAAAAGCAGACACTGCACATTTTCATTGCAAAAGGCATACCAGTGTTTCGTCCTAGATAGAATATATGAATCAGGACAATATTGTATAGAAAGCCCACTAAGCCACCATCTTCTGCATAGAGAAAACGAGTGATGATGATGAAGAAGGTAAAGGGTGGAGAAATGCATTCAAGGGGCTGATGCTGAAGATCAAACACACTGATAAGTAAGGGTGCTGAGATGAATAAAAATAGAAATTAATTTCTAGTCATCACTCAAATCCTCAACATGACCATATTTTAATGATTTTGCAAGTCATCTTCACCTGAAAAATACATATTTTTTAGTAACTGCACATTTTTTTCAATTCACCTTCCTAATGAATCAACATGCCTTGGGTATCTGCTTTGCAGGTGAGCTTTTCGTACATACTGATAATCATACAGCTAATGCCAGAGTATTAATTTGAAAAGCTGCAGAAGAGCATTACAAATAAATGAAATCTAAAATGAATTAAACTCCTGTTCTATTTAGTGGAAGAATAAAGATCTAAAGTATACATATTTAATTAGAGTCATAAATGTACCAACGTTCTGAAATGAACTAATATTTTGAACATGTGACTGAATCAAGTAAAGGCCTGGAACAGAACATATTATCAGCAATGTTGTATTCACAGTCTGTTTGAAGATAAGCAGATGGGTAAGTTTAAACTCAGAAAAACAGACTTTTAGCCTAATAAATTTGCCTCCCACACTATCTTTTTTTACTGTTTGACAATACAGTATTGTGGTGGAAGACTTACACTTATTAATCTGAAATGCAATGAATCCTCTCTTCAGGAATGAGTTTTCTTCCATGCATATTTATATCCTCCCCACCCTTGATTTAGAAACTCTCATTCATCTTGAAACAGATGGATATCAAACCCAACTCTTAGTTCAGATTAGAATGTATTAGAAATCGCTCAGATGTATCAGTGCCCCAGATAAAAGAGATTCAGACTTTTCCTACTGTACTTAGCTCATCCTGCAGAGATGTTATGACCTGTAAGCTCCACAGGTGATCAGGCTGCTGGGGCTGACTTCCCTAAGCTCTACTGTTCAGCTACAGAGGTGTCTTCTCCTGAAGGCAATTTGGGTCAACACTCTTATCTCAAATGTCCCAGCTTGTCTTTTGGGGCAATCCCTTTACTCACAGCTGCTGCACCCTCACATGTACTGCTGAGGTACTGACTCTACATCTATTTAAGGAGGAATTTTTTTAAATAGGAAGTCCTCAATTGCTGGAAAAGCATCCTCTAGTTTTTTAAACTTCAGACATCAACAGGCAAAACAAACCAAAGCTGACTCTGTGAATATTCTTTCACAAGACATCAGAACATGAAAATTTTTATTATTGACCACCAAGTGCCACGCTGAGATTGTACCAGTGGTCTGCCTGCACCAGTCTGCCACTTTCTCACTAGCCAAAGTCAGACAAAACCAGGAAAAATGCTGGAACTACGCCATAATTAAGTGGAAATGACCTCCTGGAGGACTTACTCTGGTTTCTAAGAGTCAAACAGTGGCTCTTGTTTCAGTCAGGAAAAAAGATGATTGACTTTTACTTACTGTTGGATCAGAAGTGATATATTAATATGAAGGTACTCAGAAAAGAGTGTTCATAGTGTCAACATTTCTAAGAACTCAAAATTTTCAAGGCTATGTGAGCACAATGGCATATTTCTCTTTTATTCATTTGTTCTTCCTCATGAAGAAACAACTTTCTATAACAGCAATCAAGAACAAGGTGAATTTTACATTCACCTAAAACAGACACATTTGGGAAGAATAAATTAGGGAACTGTGTTAGCTTTAACTCAAAAGATTTTGTTTTTGAAGTCTTTATCATTTTATTCCTGCAAAGGAATTAAGAAGATTAGCAGATAAGAAAAGTATCTATGGAAATGCTAGTCGCAATAACTGTTTGATGAACATGATACTTATGGAATAGATAAGGAGCTTTCTGATCTGGCACTTAAAAGATTTACAATTTGCAAACACTTTGGGGAGTACCATTGATTTCACTGGATCTTGAATGTTGACACAACAAACCAGTGCTAAAACCACTAAAGGTTCTGCTTGTGGATAGCCCAGTCATTTGACTCTGCTTGCTTTGCACCCAGTGTTAATTTTTAACACTGTGGGGACACGGCAGTGACCCTGTGTTCTCTCTCAGGAATGTCTGACCGTTCACCAGCAATCAGTTTGTACTGAATGCCCACTATACTGGAATATTTTGGTGTTTAAAGATGCACCCAGTTCAAACTTTTCTTTATTGCTATCGACTTTTCATCAGACATTGAGCTCAGTGTAATATTGTTGCTTTGGAATCAAGGATGAATTGAGCTGTTAGAAAAGTCTGTAAAAGCTAAAGATCACTCAAGGAGGAATTAAATAGGTTTTTATTATAATTTCTTACTAATTTTAAGGAACTGCTTTAATGAAATCAAGATCACTTCGAATGCTGTAAAATTATGACTTTAGATTGAAATAACAACAGAAATATTTAAGAAGAAGTAAATCAGGACATTGTAGAAATACGACTAAGACCAGTGCAATTAGTGATAAAACTGAAAAGAGAGACATACTTATTCCAAGTTTAATGTATTTGTGGCTATCAAGTTTTAATTAAAACAAATCCTATTTGCTACATATTTACCAATTTATCATACAAGAACCATAAAGTGGAATTATACTGGGTGATTTATTTTGTGGTTGTTTCTCTCTGCTTCTGTATTCATGTCTAAATCATGAAGAGAAAATGAGAGCACTAGCAAATTCAAAATACTTTATTTAAAACAAAATGTGTAATTGTTCAGAAATAGGCTATTGACTTTCACTGGGTTAAACAGCTCATGTACTGATTAGGCTTGAAGCTATAATTGTTCTTGTCACCCAAACTTTGCTCAGTCAATATCTTTTTATCATATACATTTTTAATCACATATTAATAAACAAGAAGGTGTGCTTTATTGATGGCTGGATTAGTTTATTGACCAACTCAACAACTCTCTATATGGTTTCTGAACACAGAAACAAGGTCAATGTGTAAAGATGAGGAATAGTACATTCACCGTCTTTAATATACTTCAATCCAGTAGCGTACTCCCTTTCTTACAAGTGTTGCAATCCATATAATTTCTCCAATTATTTTAGAAATTATTTCATATTTGAAACAATCTCTCACTGTTCAAGCACATTTTACCTTGAATTTCAGGAACTTTAGATTTCTATGAGCCTCTCTAATTTAACATTGTTTGGTCACCTTGACACCAAGTATTCTTAAACCTTCCAGAATTCAAGTTTTCAGATACTTTTAGATTCTTACCAAGTATTCTTTAATTACTTCTATTGTTGGAAAATTTTCAGATTCTCTTAACTGATGACTTTCTTCATTCTAATCAGTTCTTTTAAGATTTTTATCTGTGACTTGTTATCGTGAGTATTCTTCTTGAGTAATTCAGTAATGTCATCATTGAAATGGTGACCTCTAGAACAACTGTATGAAATTAACAATTAAACAGTAATAGAACATGGCACTACCTGTGTGTATCCTTTCCTGTTAGAGAAAACCTGTGCACAGGAAGTCCCATTCCACATCCACTCCTTTTTTTTTTTTTTTTTTAATTATTGCTTTTATTTTTCAAAGGAAAAGAATGTGAAATAGAAATAGATCTTTTCAATGGGATATCCATTTTTACAGAACACTGTTTTGCAATAGAAAACTAATAAATTGCAAATATGTTGATCACTTTTCTTGTCAGGCACACATATGATCACCTAAAACCAAAAGATGTGGGAAAACATCTGACTGTCAGAGGTGGACATCAGCCAGAGAAAAAGATGAAGCATGTTTCCAACCTGAAGTTTGTAGTCTCTAAACTCCTCAAAATGTTTTTCTCCTTAAGGTATGAGCTTAAATTAGGTCAAAATGATCAATCAATGCAGTATCACATATCAATAGCTCTGATTTTACCAATGCCCCATGCCTGAATAGTTTACCTGATGAGATGTATGGAAAAAAACCCCATCTGGTTCAACTGTCGCTAAAATGATATGCAGAGGCACTATTATTTTTGTTTTCTCCTCATGTTTTTCTTCAGATGCCTCTCAAATAAGCTCTATTCCCCATTGTGGATTACAGCCCACAGTAAACAGAGGTTGTCTGAAGAGTTCTCTGTATTTCTTTTTCCCAATCCAAGAAGTGTTTAGTCTTTGTGTCCCAAAATATAGGGTATCATCTTTGGGTTTTTTGCAAACAGATTAATTAATTTATTGTCTGACTACATTTCTTCGTACTCTAGGTTCTTTTATGCTACTAATTGTATTTACACTGGTTTTTAGGAAGAGGCAAAATATCTCATTGCTATCCAGTAGTGTTTTACTGTTCCTTTGACTTTGGAGTTTAAAAGATGTATCAATTTTATTCTTTTTTTGTGAGCGCTATTCTATTATCCTCAGGCTGCTGGTCAAGAAAAACACTCAAGACTCATATATCCTAGTGTAATGATGAAGAAAAGGCTGCTAGTTTAGAGTGTTATTAAAAACGAACCAGTGGCCCCCAGGCACTCCAGCTTTAAATGGGGAAGTTCGAGAAAACAAGTGTAGAAGAGAGGATCCTTCACTCTGCTAGTACCTCAAAACACCATGAAAGGGCAACTGAGACAACAGCACAGGGTCAGGCTGAACTGCAGACTACCACAAGGTCTTCTCAGGAAACAAAAGGTGTTACAGAAAGGCATCCAAACCAAGTGCAGACTAAAATCCTGCGGATGACTAACATACTGGCAAAACCATTCATATTCACACGAGTATTATTCCTGTAAAAGCACAGAGTGCACCGAGATGTTGTGTAGAAGTTCTGGTCATGCAAGGTAAAGCTTCCCAGAGGCACCCTTTAATTGGTCTCATTTTCTCTGCCAAACATCATCAAAGTTTTAGATGTTCAGGCCAGGTCTTGTCACTTTACTATTTCATCACTTTTTGGATTACTGACTCCCAGCGTTAATGTTCTCAAACATATTTGCTCCCTGTATCTTTTTCTACCTTTCACAAGCACAGTTCCCTAAGAGCCTTACTGAATTCTTAAAAAGTAGAGAAAGGAAAATTACGGAGTATGAACTCATGTTCAACCCCACAAGGTAAATGTTTGTCCAGATACTTTTTAATTTCAAGGGCAAACACAGGAAATCTTTGCAACCCTTTAGGAACAGAGTCTTTGAGTCTTTTCTACTTCCACTTCATTTCTGGCCTGTTTGAGGAAAAAAAACCCTAAACAAAACACAAGGAAAAAGAGCAACTATAGCTACAGATACCATATGCTACTCCCTATGTAGCTGTGTAGGAAGTATAGGGAGCTAGGCAAGCAAAAGCTTTTCTCGGAAAGTTGTTATTAAAGGGAACGCAACTACTAGAGCCTGTTTATGAAATGATTGAAATGAATACTACGCACAGTGAATAGGCTGATTTCCATGGTAGGAACACACCAAGCCGTGCCAGCGTGGGCTGACTCACCACAAATAGGTGGGTTTGACTCTTGGCTCTGACACAGACTTATTGCATGGCCTCAGGCAAATCCCCAAACATTTGTTTTTACTTCTCCATTTATATGATTTGGATAATACTTACATACCTGAAGGGGATACTTTAAGATACAATATGTTTAAGATACTACAAAGATTTTAAATGCTGTAACATAGCTAAGCCTCATTAACACCGTCAGGCTAAAATAAACACCGGATGATTTAGGTAATGTGGTACATGTTCCTGGAACTGGGGAACTTCACCGAACAAAGAGCAAAATCTTCAAAGAGACAGAGGAAAGGGAAGGTACAACCCATTGTACAGCAGAAGCACTTTGCAAGGGTGGGTGAATTCGTAGGGGAGGAAGAACAAGTTTGTTTAATAGGCAAGAGTTCAGTCTTCATTAATTATTGAAATAGCTGGGCAGCACTGAAAAGCAGCACAGGCTCAGGAGAGGATGAAGAAAACAAAAAGTGTAGCCTCAGTTACCCCCTTTATTGGAGCAAGGGAGGACCAAGGTGAGACCTGAGGGTTTGTTTCTATTTGTTATATAATGTGAAAACACGAGCATCGAAAGAGATCCCCTCCATTCAGACCTACCAGAAAGGGCAGATGGTTTTCTCCAAAACAGCATGAATTGCTCTCAGGACTGAACTATGCAAAAAGAATGATACTTATCCTGCTGAGCTTTCCGGGGAGGAGAAGTCATGGCATGGCGAGAGCCGGGTTGGAAACTGCTCTAGAAGAGAAGGGCCCAGTAAAGCCACTGGGTAGAGACTGGTGACTGCACTAAACTCATTGCAGTGAGAGCGAAGTGAGAGGGCCCAGACTGCTGCTGGAGACTCTGGACCTGCCACCAGTGTCCTTAAATCCTTAATCACAGAATCAGATTGGTTTGGATTGGAAGGAACCTTAAAGACCATCTCGTTCCTACCTCCCTGCCATGGCAGAGGCACCTTCCACTACACCAGGTTTCTAGAAGCTCCATCCAACCTGGCCTTGAACACTGCCAGGGATGGAGAATCCCCAACTTCTTTGGGCAACCTGTTCCAGTGCCTCACTACCCTCACAGTAAAGAATTCCTTCCAAATATCTAATCAAAGCTACCTCTATCAGTTCAAAGGTATTCCTCTTTGTTCTATCACTACAAGCCCTTGCAAAAAAGTCCCTATTCAGCCCTCCTGTAGTCCTCTTTAGGTACTGCAAAATGCTATAAAGTTTCCCTGGAGTCTTCTCTTCTCCAGGCTGAAAAACCCCAACTCTCTTATCCTGTTGTCATCTTAAACCCCACTTACACCAGAAGGAATGCATTTTTGGGCTCACCCAGAGAGAGGCAGATCCCACACACAGAATATCAGATAAGATAAAACGGCAACATTTGCACTTCTGAGGTTTCCTCCCTCCACTTTTTTTTTTTTTTAATTTCTCTAAAGTTTTTTGCCACACTTAAAGGCCTAGCTGAAAAAACACACTCTTATAGAAGAGTGGAGGGAAAGCCTGGCAGCATAGAGAGTGGTATAACAGGACATGAAATCAGGTTAAATGCTCTAGAAGTAGGAGGGAGAGATTGGAAGATAATGAGGAAGAGGAGGACAAGCTGAAGTGGATTTTCTCGGAGCAAGGGAGATGCAGCCAGAGGGTGGAAAAAGAGGGACTTCCCTTGGTCAGTGGTCAGTTGCAGGGAGCGAGTGAAACCACAATTGGTTTTCAAGAATTAAGAAATGAGGATTGTGACAATTAGTGTCAAGATTTATTCTGTTCATTAAATATGTTTGTAGTAAACCTGAGAAAACAAGTTGAGTGGTCTATGATTTGGACAGGATCTCCAACTTTCGAGGATAAACCTCAGTCCACCTACTGGTTTGACAGGAAAGGACTAACAGGCTGTCCTGTTTCCAGACCATTTCTACCATCATCCTACTCTGAATGCCCATTCCTGGGCATTGAAAAATGTTGCCCTGTCCTGCAGCTTCTGTTGTCCAGGCTATTCCCACAGAAAGGAGTCCTGACTGTCACCCCTGAGATTGCACAGCAATGTGAGCTGAAGAGTGGTAGGTGGAGAAAACTTGGAGATCTGCCTCCAAAGAGCACTTCTATCCCAAACAAAGTACCCTCACAGGATCATTCAAGCAGAATAGTATGTATGAATAAGGTAGGCTGGACTTGTCTTGCATTCCACAGTGAAAACAAGGTAATTTTTAAGTTGCTGACACAAACTGCTCCACAGCTCCTTGATAGATGCTACTGAATGGGGCAATTTGTGTACTTCACTCACTGTATCTATTTATATGTCTTATTTACCACTTATGATGACTCTAAAGATGGAGCTGAATCTAGAACACACTACCACATTACTGGCTGTAAAACTGTTTCCCATACCAGAAAGGAAAACAAAAGTATGTTCACCTTGTAAACTGTTAAGTTCTTTATAGATATGTATCAATTTAGAGACACAAAATCAAGTTCATATTAAACCAACAGAGCTGATACATTTTTACTACATCTGCAGACCACAGAACACTTTTCTTTCAAGAAAAGTTGAATAAATCACAGAGCTTTCTTAAGGAGACTTTCCCTCTTGTCTTCAGAAAGTCCTTAATGTGACATCTGTCCCTGCACTGTCACCTCCTTTAAAACTAACAAATGCATGACATATAATACAAGATTTATAAATTAAAGAAACCCACCCCTTTTAAGTAATATTCTTTAAATCTCAGTTTCTGACAGTCCTCCTATTTGCTCAGTAACTGTAATAGGCGTATTTTTCAGAAAATAGTGAATAAAAACTGACAAGCTATCGGGGGAATCTGAATGCATAATTGATAGGGGCATAAATTAATATGATTAGGCCTTTATTGGGTGCCACTGCTGCCAAACCGACAAAAGGGGCATGGAATAAAACATGGCTATGTTCTCAGGGCTGATAGACATCAATATGTAATGCATATTATCTCAAACCTTCTCATGTAGTCTGCTTATGACAGCACTCAACCTAATTGAAATTTTTATCTTTCTGTTGCATACGGACAGTTTTGACTAGCTGCTTCCAGGGAAAAGAGAGAAATCCAAATGACCCAAACAAAGATTTCTCTGTAGAGGTATACACCCTTCTTGCAAATCACTTTAAAATGGCTTTCTGTTTTTATAAAGCCATCTTCAGAAAGCTGCCTTAATGACAACCCAGGATTTGGTTTGCCTCTCTCCCTTTTAACTAAGCTTAACAGTGTATTTCCCTAAAAGAAAGAAAAGAATCAAAAGATTCCTTCGTAAAAATCAATATATTGTATGCTCACATCAACTGAGGCCTCATTTTACTGCAGTTATTCACACTGCTTATATACAGCTTAGGAAGAAATCACTTTCCTGATTATTATGGAATTTTAACAGTATCTACCTCCTGACCTGTGAAGTAACAGTTAAAAAATAAGAGTGATTTGCTGAATTGACACCTCTAATCCCTCAAAAAGTGTTGGTCAGGTGATAGAGTCACATTTAGAGAATTCTAAGTTATTTTTAAACTTTTTCTTTCTTTTTCAGTTCCTTTTTACTGTGAATTCACACTCTGTGAAATGAAAATCCATGGCAAAATGATGATAGCTATCAGTTCTAAAAACATTTCAAGCATTTTCTGTATATGAGAATGTAATCAATATTCAGTTTTCATGAAGGGTTTTTGCTTTGGTGAGTCAAAATTGATTAAAAAGTTTCACATTTAATACTCTTCTCTTTACTGAAAAGTTCTGTACTGCATGAGTGTTCCTGAGAATTCATGCTACCATTACCAAATATTACATTACCTTATGGTAGTGCTAGATGTTTTACAAATAAGATAAAGATTCAATTTCTGCTTTGTTGTTTACAGTCTCGAATGTGATTATCCCTGGAGTAAGACACATTTAACCTGTAAAAAAAACCCCCAACTAAAACAAAAGAAAACAAAACAAAAAAACCAACAACAAAAAAACCAACACAAAAAAAGCCCCACAAAAATCCCCAAACAACAACAACAACAAATCCAAAACAAGCGAAAAAACCAAAACAGGGAGGGGCAGAAATAGGTCCAAACCCTCATTTTGGCATTACTGAAACTCACTTCCTAAGATACAAGAAATAAATCTGATTTTTCCTTCTGAAATATATTTTAAAGCCCACACATTTACATCAATAAATAAAAAAGCATATTATTGTTATTTTCATACCATGACACGAAGACAAAGGCAGTATAGCTAAATCACTTTCCTGTGTTAATGGACAATCTTTTACTCTGCTACCTTGTGACTCCGTTATCGTGAATGGTAGGACATTCATAAATATAAATATAGAGAGGACACAAGTTTTGTAGCCTGTAGAATGACACATTTTATTCTGAAAGATCCATGTTACCCCACCTGTTACTTCAAGTAATTTATTTATTTCAGAGGCTACAGAGCACTCCCACTTTCATTTTATACCTGCCCTTGCTAGTTGCAAGTTCAAGATGTCACACAGACCTGCTATGATTTCCTTTTCACATATGGCAGATAGAGAGGTCAGGGCAGCTGATGGACAATGAGAGCTCATGAACTTTCCCTTGGGCACCCTGGAAAAACTCCAAACCTTCTTTCACCCCAGTGCAAATTTGTCATATGAATGAAGTTTTAATGAAACGTGTTGAGAGCCTACTGCTGCATGGCTTTGGTGCTGTTTGTTCCTACTTTGGTGCTCTGTTGAAAAGGTATCTTCCTTTCCTTTTCAAGAAGCAAGACTGAAAGCCATGTAGCTAGAACATGCACTGTGTATGTGCTGCAGTGTTGTGTGGATTGCCAGGGGCATAGGGGCGACACGAGGCTGCAGGGATTTAAAGGTTGCATGCTAAAGGAACAGATTCAAAATAAAGCTTTAAGTTAAAAATCACTATTCCTGATCCGACCATAAGGTACGTTTAGGCAGCCCTCTCCACAATGCAGCTTCAAAAGTGGAATCATGAGTGCTTGCCCAAGTCCATGAACAAAATTAGCACAGGAAACAAACATATGAAGTTTTGCCAGTGGACTGTGGAGTACAGAGGCAGGATCCTACAGACTAACTTCGGTGGTGCCCTGGGTTTGAATGCAGTTTTGGTCATAGAAGTCCTCGGATCAAGTTGTTTCCGACCTGAATGCTAATATGCAAACGACATCTCTCAGAGCCAACTAAGACTTCTGAAGAAAAGTGATGGTGGTGGGGTTAGTTGATTGCTTTGCATAGAACAATGCAGATTCTTTGAAATTTTCACACTATTTTGGAAAACTGTGAAGAATGATCAAAGGTTTTTCAATGGGGCAACTTCACATGCTTACGCACGAGAAAACAGAAACAGGTCATGGCATAGTTTTGGTGACTCTCTCTGGGTCAGGCTTTCTTGCTGTTCCTACATACTTTGGTATATACCAGACTCTCTACTTGGGCAAACCAGAAATGAACTGTATGGTGGAGGATTTAGTAGATGAACCTAGCTTGTATAGACAGAGCATCCACTTGGACCTACAGCTTCACGTGGGCTTGATGCTTCATAACACAAATCAAGCCTATTACAATGGCCCTGAAACCAGTCAATGAACATATGTCCAAGACTCATATTAAGTATGGGACAGAAGAGGAGAGAAACAAGCATCATTTCATGGGTATGAAAGTGTACGACTGCACAGAAATTAAAAGCAGTATCTGCAGGACTACTGCAATGAAACACAGGTATTAACAAGCTCACAGTACCCCTGTATGGTAGGGATAAGTTACTATCCCTGCATGCAGAGGGGAGAACTAACACTCAGAAAATGAGAGATACGTTTCCAGAGAGGTGAATGGCATCTGAAGCCTCCAAATCTCTTTGAGGTCTGTTCCTCCCCCACAAAGTATTTTGTCCAAGGTCAAAAAGGGCTTCTAAAGAGAGGCTGTAGAAGTTCCAGTCCTAAATCTCCACCAAACTGCCTTGCAGGATTCTGGCAGAAATCTTACTCTGCTTACTGCAAACCACTGAAAGCCCAAATCTGCTTATGGCTCTTCAAGAGGCCAGAACTTGCCTGAAGTTAGCAAAGTGAACCCACATAAGATGTTAATATACCCTCCCCTCACTGCAAAGCCATTTGAGGAATTTCAGCATTGTGACATTTTCAAATTACCAAATTGAAACACTTTACATGTTAGTAAAATGCATTGTACCAACCACGTTTTAACAAAGATCATTTATCACCTCTGGAAAGTTGCTGAGTAAATCCTTTTGACTTTGTGTTATCCCATTCATCCTTGTTTCAAATAATGTAATTCTAACATTGTATTGATATTCTTTTAGATTTTCCCCCCTTATTTTCAATTTAAAATCTGTTTTATAAATACATTTGATGCAACTAAGTTTTATATTTTTTGCCTTATGGAAGTATGCAGAAGACGTGCTCAGCTATATTGATCTCCAAGGAAATGTGGATGAGGTAGATAATGTGAAACCTTTTTGTCATTACTAACAGTTATATAGGTTCTGGAAACTTTCTGTGTTTGGCTGACTAGATAAGTGGATGCACTCACATTTATTTGATTGGAAAAGTATGGGGAGTAAACTGTGTCTCCCCAGTTTCTGTATGGAATTGATCTTTTGTGTATTAACACTTTTCTATTACAGCAAAGGAATTGCTGATTATTAGAGCAGAAGCATGCCTTTCTTTCTGCTGCAGTCTTTGGAGATCAGTCTTAAAAAAAGGAAGGAATATAAACAAGGACGGGACAACAAAAGGGCACAAGGCAAAGTGCAAAATGTTTCACCTCCAACCTTCAGAAACTGAAGGAGAAAGAAATTACTGCTCTTGACTGTATTAGTTTCTTGCATCTCTCTCACATCTGTGACAGACCTATCCTTGCTCTCCCTTGTCTGAGGCAGCTGCAGGTGGCAGGTTCTTGTCTGGTTCTGATTCAGTCAGAACTTGGCTTTACCCTGATAACTGGAACACCAGGTAGAAGGTAATTAATGTTTACATGTAAGTCCCATGACTTGTTGTATAGGAATTTGTCTAAAAGGTGAATGAGGAAAAACAAAATCACAGAATATTCTGAGTTGGAAGGGACCCACAAAGGATCATCAAAGTCCAACTCTTGTCCCTGTACAGGAGAACCTCAAGAATCATACCATGTGCCTGAGAGCATTGTCCAAACACTTCTTGAATTCTTTCAGGCTTGGTACTGTGGCCACTTCCCTGGGGAGCCTGTTCCAGTGCCCTGCCATCCTCTGAGTGAAGAATCTTTTTCTAATATATAATCTATGAGGTACTTTCTACTGGGAAACTCTCACTTAATTGATTTTTTTCTCCCTCCATTTTAATTCCTCTGATTGTTCATCGTGCCTCAACACATCCACCACCTTTCTCTGAGTTTCCAGACTTCTATATCTGCTCTACTGCAGAGAGCAAGAAGTATACAAATCACTGCAAACAAATCCAGGCCATGAAATCTTAATTCTGGATCCAGACTATACTTTCTTTAGTGATAAAGAGGTCTTTCAGTTCTCTTGCATCACTTATTCCCTCCCCCGCCCTGAATTCTTGTTTGAACTGATTTCAATCCTCTACTCTGTGGAAACAATGATTAATGAAGTTAAAAGATTTTTTTTAAAGAGCGTATCTTTTTCTTGATCTGATTTAGAATGTGAGCACAAAAAACCAGTTGGATTGGCTTAAGTGAGGCAGAAGTACTTTTTGGCTGAGAGGAAAGCAGTTGGGAACAGGGATCATTTAAACTGCCATTGCTGTTATAACGCAGAAGATTCATAGTACAGGGTTAGATGCTGGTACCAAGCAGCACACTGGTGACTAGCAGAAAGATTCTGATGCTGTTTTCTTAACCTAATGGCTTTCAGGACCAGGACTAACCAGGATCAGATGGTCAGAGACAGCCTCCTGTAAAGCGCAGGCAAAAGCAAAGTCACCAACACTCTGTCCATAGTCCTGAGATCAATCCTCACTTACACTTCACAAACCTCCTGCACAACTCTTGTGAATCTACTGATGTGGAACTGGTATGCTGGTTCTTGATGCCCCTTCAGCCAGAATCTCCTTTCCTCCTCCTCTGCACCCAAAAATGCATTTTTTTATGGCTCCTCTTTTTTTCCTGAGCCCTACGAACTGGTGGGCTGGCATGAAATATTTTATCATGTCTCTTTGCACTTCTGAAAAAAAGTCTGTTTTTATGTCAGCTTGTCCTGTTTATTAAAATACAAATCCATTAGATTTACGTCCATATGGTCAATCTCCTTTGTAAGTTGGTTCCTGACCTGCAATACAATTCCTGATCACGATGGTGATTGGCATAAAGCTCGTCTAATCACAATAAATCCTGCGCAGACTAAGGTCTCTGTCTTGCCCTTGATAACCCTTTTACGCATTTCAGCTTTTCATATAAGTTTAGACTAGTACTTTTTTAATCAAGTCTTAATCAAAATTAAACAAATCTCTTCCATGGTTATTACAACTGACAAATAGAAACACTCAAGATCTCAGGAAAGTTAAAAGGGACCAACTTGTGCAAACAGGCAAAGTGACGCATTGTAGAAAAGAGACACAGCTCACAAAACCTGGAATGGAACCATTTGCTTTAATTAGCTGTACCTTCCTATGTTGTTCATGATTCTGGTCTGTTTCTTATGAAAAAAAAAAGAAAATGTTTTAGATGTGTTAGAAAGGTTGGATGTATAAATTACAGCTGCCCCCATGACACTTCAACTTGAACGAGCAGTACTTATTCAGTCAACTACAATAGGTCTCACTGTCCTTGGCAGGATTACAGGGGTAATAATTTCTAACATGGATGAGCAGCTCTTGAACAATTTCTCCAATGTATTAAGCATGAACGGGCTTTCCTTCAACATCAGGTGAACATGTCTTCTCCTCGCATTTATTTTTCTTCACCACACAAATTTATTGTGGCCATTACACGGAGGGAAAACTTTCCTTCCTATAAATGTTTGTCTTCTCCTCCATCCCTTTTATGGGAACACCATGAACTGATGGAGTGATTTTGTTTCATA
Source organism: Myiozetetes cayanensis (assembly GCF_022539395.1). NCBI lineage: Eukaryota > Metazoa > Chordata > Aves > Passeriformes > Tyrannidae > Myiozetetes > Myiozetetes cayanensis. Next base: position 13,641,646 of record NW_026087411.1, read on the forward strand.
AGTCTGCCTTGTTTTATTTATTTATATAGTGAAAGACGACATTCACTATTGTTGAAGTATATTGCTACAGCTTCTTCATTGCTTGCAAAGGAACTTGTGGGCAAAGACAGGCTATGACAGATACTCTGTTAAAGACTTTATCTGGTAGTTTGTAATTGAAAAGAAATCTCATTTGTTTAAAGGGAGTTTTTAGTATCAAAAATGCAAGCTTAGATTAAAAAAAAAAAGTAGTAAAATATCATTGGCTTATTTTACCTTTATAAAAAGTTTTGTGGGCCTTGGAACATCCTCTACTGACAGCTGGACATGAAGGACTTTAAAGTGATTAAATAAGAATATAAATTTTTTCTACATAAGAGAACAACATGACTGGTACAGACACAGCACATATTATCTCAAACTCTCTATCTTCATTTTCAGAAAGAATTGCTATCAGTTAGGGCTCAAAAAGAACATTCAAAAGCCTTAATAGGAAAGGTTTCATTCTTTCATTCTTTATCAATCCATTACCAAAGCAGAGGGTGCTTTTGTTTTTGTCCCTCACCCCCCCTTCTTCCCTCCCTTGATCTGCATTTTCTTAAGTGTTTATTGATTTGTTGGAATATAGTCTCCCATGTTCATAAAATTTCCTTAGGCAATGCAGTGGTTGCTTTTATAGAAAAACCTGTATTAAGAATTTTAAGTATTGGTAACTGGCACTCTAACTTTGAAGATGTAAATGTGTTTCCTGTATAGCATCCAAGCCTACCAAAGATTTACAGAAAACAGAACAAGCAGCATGTGCAGGCTGACTTGGAAATAAAATTCTTTATACTTTACACATCCTGAATAAAATTGCGTAGCTTTAATTGTATTTTTATTGCCTCTCTCACAGAAAAATATACTCTGATCTTAATTTTGCTGCTTTTTAAGGTTTGAAAATAAGGTCCAACATTATAAGACACATGGAAAGACTTTGAAGTAGTATATTGAAAGAAAATGCCTTCATTTACTTGGCCAAATTCTCATTTTAATTATTTGAGACTCCAAACTTCCTTGTCCTTTAAGCAGTATTCCTTAAAGTATGTCTTCTCAGCTCAAATGTCAGATCAATTAATTTTTTCTCTCTTTGTTTGCTCTAGAGGAGACTTCTTTTATTACAAGAAAAAGAAAAAAATGTACATATGTGATAGTAACTTTAATTATTGAAGGTTTTTGACACCACCGATGAAAATGCTTCCCACACAGTCATCTTTGAGCATAGTCAGTGACAATGCTGTGAAGGTCAGTGTTCAGATTAACGTGCTCACTGTAAAAACACATGACAGATTTTTGTAATAATCGAAGTAGTAACGTACAAACTGATTGAAAGAGGGAAAAACTTCTATCCAGACTAATTAGAAGCCTCTGATACTAGGCAACTAAACAAGTGAAATGGAAACTTAAAATTTATGTCCTTGCCTGTTTCATCTAATCTAAAGTGACTTTAATGACAAGAAACTTTTTTTTTTTAAAGTTCCTTCCAAGACAGTTGCCTGAAAGAACTTGGATAGATGGAACTATCCTCAGTGTCTCCCTTAATATGGAAGACATCACATACTGATTCCTCTCACCTCTCAGGATTTAAATCAGGGAACCTTCATGGAAATCAGCTAGGATAAGGCCTAAGAGTTTTCAGTGTGTGATAGAATTAATTTTTGGCTGGTAGACTCTCATGAAAACCAATTTTTTAAAGAATTGGATCTTTCTAATGACAAGTAAGCCCTCACACATGAGACAGCAGATGGGGAATTGTGCAGTGTTTTGCACCAGAATAAAATTGGGCCTTGATAGTATCACCATCCAAGACTGATGAGGAGGATAAGTAAAGATAAGCAAGACACTTTCCTAGAACAGCTGACAATACACTGAAAGGAACAGAAGTTTTGGAGAAGAAACAAAATATTCTGAGAGAATAAAATTACTTTTCCTCAGGAACCCCACAAAAAAGCATATGCAAAGAGAGTCAGAGCTGCTAAATGAGAGAATTCAGCTCTTCAGTGCTGTGTAACAGAGAATCTAGAAACCATTTACTGAAACACAGAGAAAGCCTTTTAGCCTTCTTCTTACCTCTTTTTGTTGTCTGCCTTTCAATAAGCTGTCATGAAAGGAATGATCATTATCCCGGAGAAGACACAGTCAGGCAAATGTTTTCCGTCAACACAAAAATGCAAACTTTAAGTTACACTAAATAAATAAATGAAACCCATCCATTACGTATCTAAAACCAGAACAAAATGAAACAACAGGACATAGATATTACTTTTTTAAACAAATAATTCAACAGAGAACCCCGGATGCCCTATATCTTGGTCACTAGTCACACCTCTAGTTGATAGGTGACATGTAACAAAGTGCTGTGGGGTGAAGCTTCAATTGTTTTGCACATCTAAGTTACTTAGAGAGGTTTAGTCTCATGTGGCCAAAAAGGACAGCATAAGGAAAAAATGGCACTGTGGAGGGGAAAAAAAAAAATCTGTCCTTAAGCAGTAATAATTGGATTTGGGGCTCTCTCCAGCACAAATCAGCATTTATGGCATGTGGCCCATGGACCAGATGCTGTAGGACTTTGGAGGTGTTTGAAGCACCCAGTTAATGGCAGCAAGCTGCTAAGGGAAGAACAGGAGACACAGACCTCTGAGAAAGACAGTGCTTTCAACAAGATCACTTCAGAGTGTGACGTGCTGGTGGTACTTAAGCCATTGCTCCCAGTGGAAGGAGATAGAGTTTTTTCTCTGGAGGACTCAGGGAAAAAAAAGAAGCATCTTCTTCTCTAAGTGTTTTAATTTATGCAAAGAAAACAATCTGACACTCTTCACACATGATTAAATCAATCCCTCTAAGAAGTAGAAGGTTATACTACCTCCTACATTGAATGAACTCCTTTGAACAGGTCATCCACCTTGCAAACAACTCCGCCACTTCAGAAAATTCTAAACGTCCTTTCAGGTCCATGTCAGCTTGTCAGATTAATTCTGGTATGCAGCAAACCAAGAGAGTCCAAAATGCCACTGTACAGTTTTTTTATTTTAGGGGTGGGGGAGTGGCATGGGGGAAGATTACCATCCAGATCATTCTTTTCAGCTCATACTTCTCCTAAAACCTTTGGTAATTTCTGTGTCTTTGGGAAATCTCAGGCTTGGTGAACTATGATGTTGTAATAGTGCATGATTTAGCAGAGACTTTGAAAACCCCTGTGTACAAGCAGTATTGTCACTGGAGTATTTGTTTATATAACATTTTGTAAAATTTAGACTTCAACATTTACAGTAGATCAACAAAGAGATTCAACAACAGCTCTGAACAATCTAGAATAAGTGAGAAACATTAAAGGGCAGTTGTAAAGGTGCAGAGAAATATAGAGCCTAATAAATTATGCCAATAAAGTTAAACCAATGAGATTTAGCGATCATTGGCTTCTCAGAGACACTTTTTATTTTTCCTCTTACATAGAGGACATGTACAAAGTCTCATTTCAGTTCTAGCTTTCTGTCACTTTTGGATTTGCAGATTCCTTTGACCAGTCTATCACTCTGACACTAAATAACACTATTCTGGAGTTTTTCCAGCAAAATGCTGTTTGTTTTGAACTGGAAAGTGAGATGCTGACACTATCAGAAGTGTTCATGGTGATCTATAAATATTACAGCTGACGTTTTACCTGGAAAAAATTTAAAGTTCCCAACTAGGGATCGAACTATAGATTCCTGACCAGGGATCGCACATCCCTCTTTTCCCTTTGTCTGTAGTCTTGCTATTCCAGAGCTGCCCACCATTTGCATATGGAGCATTTTCTGGAATGTGCAAGACTCAGCTAAGGTCCCTTTGTGGTACTGGTTGAAAGCCATAACCATCAAACTATTAGCCCAGCTGATCTCTTGTGTATATGCAACTCTTCATTATAATAAATATTCCAAGTAGGAAACACATTTTCAACAGTTTGTTCCAAGGAACATTTATACACATACACATACATAGATTCTGTGACATGTAAATACTTATATAATAGGAGACAGCTCCGAAGAGCGAAGGGAGAGAAGCTCCAGCACAGCCAGCAGGAACTATAGCACCACCAGAGACACGTGTCCACGTGTTTTTTCCTCATCTTAATCCATGACAAGAGCCATGCAGAAGAACGATGAAGCACAGAGTCAGTAAGAAACGCAGGGAAGAAGATTAAGCAATCCTATTGGAGCTAGATGGAACTTGAAGACAGTGGGTAGCCAAAATCTGTCCACTGAGGTAAAAGGGAACAGTGGGATACAGGGAAGGAGGGAATTTCCTTCAGCTTAGAGACTGAGTCTTTGTCTCCATGGAAATGGGGTCTTCAGCAGTTTGTCAGTACTAACAGCCCAACTACTTTTTCTTCTGGTCTATGCATGAACAGTGGGGAGTTAAGGTTTTTCAAAAGTGCCTAAATAATTTGGCCCCAAAATTTAAATGGAATTGAAAGCCATCACTTTGCATTTAAAATCACTCAGTAATTAAAAGTCATCACTCAAGCATTCTCAAAGTTCCCTTCTTAAACAAAAAAAAATTAATCTTCAGAGCAAGTTTTAGAATCTTATTTTAATTTTTCTTGAATAAATCTTTTCTGAAATAGAGGTTTCAGAAATGGATGACTTCACCATTATATTTTAATCAACAGCCATTTGAAATTAATATTTCAAACCCTCATATTCTACATGCAACATGGATATCTCAGGAGAAAAAAACCCCAGAATGCTTTGAAATTATGACAGTTTGGACACACTATCCATATTTTGAAACTCAGTCTCATAATTTCCTCTCTGCTGACCCATTTATTATGGTACCACTGGCCAAGAATCACTGCACAGGATGTGCTTATGCACACAGACTGACGGAAGGTGAGAGAGGGAGGAAAAGCAATGTGTAACCACAGGAATGCCAGCTCTGCTTGGAGATTACACAGCCCAAAGCTGGATGGGCTGAGAAGGTCTGTGCAAAGCAACAACAGAGGCAACCCATCCTGGCAGAGCCAGTGGAATCAGACACAAAACCATGAGGGAAGAGTTTTATAAAGTTGAGGTTGCTGTGAATATCATAGGATACAAATGGATTTTTCCCCTGTTTTTCCTTAATCAGCTATCTGCAGACTGTTGAAACAGGTGCCCACTGATACCTACAAACCTTACTCAAAAAGAAACTTCAGTCATTATTGCCCTTCTCTCCTGTACAAAATACAAGGCAGTGTGAGATACCTAGATTACGCTTACTGTCCCCTCCCCCACCTTTTTAAACTTATTTTTTTTACGTCCTGTATGGATTTCTGAATTATTGAAGAACATAGCTGGTAATTTCTCACAGGAACATTTTCAGTTTTGCCCTATGACTAGTCAAAGAAAGTAGAGAGATCCTCTAGGTACTTGAATTCTCTGTCACAAAATCCTGCTTACTTGCTTATCTTTATGAAGAGAAGCTGGAATTATCTTTCACTGTCTTATTGCATGTTGCTGACACAAACTGTGCCTAAGCAGTGACAAGACCAGAACATACAAACATATTTTGTTTTTTAAAAAAGCTCTTCTTACCTACATAGGAATTTGGGAAAGAAAGGGGTAAAAAAAATTCCACCCTGGTGAGAATAAGACATGTTTAATAAATTCAAAATAATTTAATTAGAATTTTTTTTTTAATTGGAATTAACATTGGGAAACTGAGGAGGAATAGCCCAGGATAGTTTTTACTAGGCAGTGTGATATTTAAATGGTTTGTATGAGGCATTAGTACCATGAAAACGAAGGCTCGGTCAAGCAGTCCACCCACCCCCAAGACAGGCTGAAGGTTTGTGTAAGCAGTATCATTTCTATGCTTTCCAAAGCTGTTTGTTTGCTGAAACATGTTCTTAAGAAGGGACTGAAAAGAGAGATATTAAGTGTCTGTAACTACTATTATGTGTACTTTTCTCCTTGCTGAGGGACTCACAAGGTGATTACAGCTGAACAAAATCAGGTCAATAGGACTTTACAAAATTTTAAGAAAAATGCAGCAGAGCTCTCTCCTTCTCCTGCTCCCCGAACGCATTTCATTAATTGCACTTGCCAATCACATGATTTTAGTTTATGGCTTTTCAAGAAGATTTTCATTTATAGCCTGTAATTCAAGCCCGTTATTCCTTTTGCAAAAGAATCAGCTATACTGAACTGGAAATCTCACCCTCTAACTATTTATTAATATAGTTTTAAAGGAATTCTCAGATTTTTGTTGCTAACTGCTCACTTGGGTTGAAATGTGATGCACTTGTTGGCAGTGGTGCCCCAGAGGGACTGCAGTGAGACAGACTTACTCAAGCTTCACTTGAACACAGAAATGAAAATCAATAAACAATTTGAACTTCTCAGAAGAGAATTTTTCTCCTCTAATGAATATACAAGCTTGGTTACAGCTTAATTTAAAGATTGAATTTAGTGTGTGTTTTTTCCCTGCACCAGGAGCATGACAAACACAAGCTTCAAGTGACATGTCCCAAAGGGAGACTTATTGTAAAAAAAAAAAAAAAAAAAAGGCAAAAAAGGATTGAGCAAATAAAAAAAAAAATTCCTGGTCCCATGAGAGGGAACTACTTTAAAAATAAGGATAATAACATGCAGCTGCATAACAGATCCTCTTTGTAGGTGCCTGCACAGACACCTAAACTTTTAGTTTCTGGTGGGGCACAATTCATAATGTATGTATTTTTATTTGCTTTTATGAGAGACTGCAAATAGGGTAAGACCACAGCTTAGAAATGTGGTTGTAAATTCTCTAGTAGTTTGAGGATGTTTGAATGCAGTGTGTGTTTTATGGGTTAGCTTCTCACACTCACACAAATCCAGACCTATTTATAACTTTTGCTTTCAGTATTGCAGTATGTTAATAATGTCGCTTCTGTAGAAATTAATCATATTAATTAAATAAAGAAAATGACTGTAGAATCAATGTTTCCAAAATAAGACATGCTTGCACTCAGTATTACCTGTCAAAAGGGCTAGTGCTGGGATGAGCTGCTGTGTTTTTGTTTTTCAGAATTTCTGCGGAGTTATCAAGTTAAACAGCTTTTGCCATCTGATAGTCTTGGCAAAACGATTAGCTGAAAGCCACAAAAGTGATTGTGTACAGCATTTTATTCTTCAGCTCAACATGAAATAGATTTGACTTGGGAACTTTGATCTCATCTGTGCAAACTGGAAACCAGATAAATCAGGTCTTATATATAAGTGCATATCAACTAAGTGACATAATAAAATAAGATCTCTATTTCAAAACCAGTTCTAAAAACATAGTGTGTTTTCTGGAAAAATAGTGGGAATGCAGATAGACTGAATTACCTGGTAGGGTAAATTTCAATCAGTTGGTTGCAGTTTCTATTTTGTGTAGAGAATACATTCACGACATTCATATAAATAATAGGTAGCTTGACTTTCCAAACCAAACCAGTTAGAACCACATTTTTGTTACTATATATATATATATGTATATATAAAAATATACAAATATGAAATCTTAAATTTCTTTAGCCTCTGAACTCTTTTTCATGTTTGTAATCTTAACACCCCACTCAAAGGGATCTCTAAAGCTTTTCATTTAAACTACAATTATTCTTTTGTCTACTGGGAACCCAGTGCAAAGATGATGTCCTGTGTGCAAGAAGCAAGCAAGCTGAATATTAATTAATGAACACTACTTAATATGCAGAAGAAGAGGAGCAACAATCAGTTGTGAGCCCTTACATATTAACTGGTAGATCATTGTTATTCTGGGAGGCATCATAAGGCCAAATGCAGGTTACAACTAGTTTAGAAAATCTCTTTAATTAAGAAACGTGAAAGTTTAAGTCTCTCATTATAAATATCTTATTGTGACCATAAAAGATATCATTAAATGGTGTGATATTATAGTACTTTTAATGCAGTCTGAGGTGGTGAATTGGACTTTGGCTGTTAATCTGTCTGCAGTAGGATCCAATAAGTAAACAAAACTAAGTTTCCACTATTTCACTATTTTTCCTTAGATCACAGAATCACTGAAGTTGAAAAAGACCTCTAAGATCACGGAGTCCAGCCAACAGCACCTCCATGTTTGCCATTAAACTGTATCCCCAGATGCCATATGTATCCATTTTTTGAACTATTCCAGGGATGTTGATTCCATCACTTCCCTGGGCAACCTATTCCAATGCCTTAACAACCCTTTCAGTGAAGAAATGTTTCCTAGTATACAATCTAAACCTCTCTTATGAAAGCTGAGGCCATTCCTTCTTGTCCTGTCACTTGTTACCTGGGAGAAGAAACCAACCCCTTATCACTGCAACCTCCTTTCAGGTAGTTGTAGAGAGCAATTAGGTCTCCTCTGAACCTCTTTTTCTTCAGACTAAACAGTCCCAGCCCTCTCAGCTGTTCCTCATATGACTTATTCCTCATATGACCCTTCACTAGCTTCATCGTCCCTCTCTGGACACACTCCACACCTTGATGTGTTTCTTGTATTGAGGGGCCCAAAACTGGACACAGCACTCGAGGTGCAGCCTCACCAATGCCAAAGACAGGGGGATGATCCCTCCCCTAGTCTTGCTGGCTTGTATGGCTGATACAAGCCAGGATGCCACTGGTTTTCTGGGCCACCTGGGCACACTGCTGGCTCATGTTCAGCTGGCTGTTGACCAGCATCCCTGAGTCCTTTTCCATCAGGCAGCTTTACAGACACTCTCCCCCAGGTCTGTAGCTTTGCATGGGTTTGTTGCGACCCTAGAGCAGGACTTGGAACTTCACCTTATTGAACCTCATAAAATTGGCCTTGGTCCATTGATCCAGCCTGCCCAAATCCCACTGCAGAGCCTTTCTGCCCTTCAGCAGAACAACATTCATGCCCAACTTGGTGTTATCTGCAAGCTTGCTGAGAGCGCACTAGATCCTCTCATTCAGGTCATTGTTGCAAAGAAACAATTTTTTGCTTTTCTTAAGGACCTGTGAAGGCCATGAACAAACAAATCTCCATAAAACACCTCTGTCCAAATAGGTGCATCAGGAGTTTCACAGAAACAATAGTCACAGAACCACTCCTGTTTGTCACTTCCCATGACTGTCAGCAGCCTTGCAAAACAGAGGAAAATATGAATGATATTGTCCAATATTTTTTGCTTTTCTAAATTAACTGAAGCAAAAAGATAGAACATTCCCATTAGTCAGCCTCTGTGTCCATTGCTGAAGGAAACTGGACTCCTTGTTCTTGCTTATCAGGTGGAAAAGAAGATGTGTAAAAAAACGAGGTGTGATCTAAAGCTACTCATGAAGCCAACATCAGAGGAAAATACGTATGTCTTTCCAGACACAGTCTCTGTATTCATCAATATTGCTTTTCCTTTTAAGAAATAACCCTTTCCCAGTATTAGTGAAATCTGTGAATATTAAAATCACAACAAGAATACATCTTTATAAGATTCGTACTTCAAACTTTGCGTGTCTGATGACAGCAGTGTCAGGGGTTCTACAGATTTTGTTACTGCATGTAATCATACAACAAATAAAACTAAAAACATCCACCATAGCACATTAGTTCATTACAAAATGCATCATAATGAAAGGAACATCATCTATTTGCAGATCTACTTCTCCCCAATATGTTTAACTGTGAGAAAGAGAGTAGCTACAGGAAGAATCAAATTCAGTTCTCAACTATATGCAAGTTTAACTACTGGTGACAACACTTTTTTTAGTGAAGGATGCAGCAGCACACATTGATTAAGCTTTTTATTCTTTACAATGAGTTATATGAGACTTTTCTGCACTTGCTCTAAGCAAAATATTTCCCTGATACATTACACAAAAATACATTCTGTTTGCTGATGGTAAAAGGCCAAATACACAGTATCTCTCTGAAGCACTATTTAAATAGCTTTTACAGGAACAGTTTGGACAAGGAGTTTTACACTAAGCTACATGAAGCTGTTTTTATGGAGAGAATCTTTATTGTTTTAAACAGTCTGGACAATTTCAGCAACTTGAAATATATGACCACTGATTTGGAAGAAGGATACATTTGCCTTTTGGTCTGAAAAGGTGGTAATCCTTGTGGAATACTCACAGGTTTACCTCTCTCAACATGCATGAGCTGAGCAGTGCCATGAAATCTGACTCAATTAAGGGTTTTACAGAGTTATTTCTTAGCAATACCAAACATTGTTTACAAAGCATTTTCTATTCCTGGAGATCTTCAAGGCATGATCTGGCTGCGAAGAATCTGAATCAGCCCCTTTTTCTTCTTTTTTGTTAACACTCATCAAATACAGTCAGCCCAGTACACTGATACCACTTGCTGGGTTGGAAGCTGATGCAAAAAGCAAGACTAGGTAAGAGTAGGAGAAGGGATAATGTTTACAATATGTGGAAAAGAAATGAGCTGTATTTCCAAGAGCCTCCTGCAGTGATGGAAATACTTCCACTAAAAGTAAACTCCCATCAATAGGAAGGGAGCTGAAGTTGGCCAACGACACCCTAAAAGTCTCACTGGTGAAGAAAAAATCACCAGGTGGCACTGTGACATATCATCACAAAAATTTGCACCTGTTCACAGATTTCTGTTGAGCAAGTGAACCTTTGGGGAGGAGATGCTGGCCATGAAAAGGGTCCTGTTTGCTGCTGGCCTGTGCTGCCCCAATCTGGAGCTGGCTCCCAATGCAGAGCTGCTCCTGGCCAAAGGTACTGGTAATACTTTTGTGCTGCTGCAGAAAACTCAGGGCATATTCCACCCATCCCATGCAGGCTCTCATTTCCCAGATGATCTCTTAAGCTATAAAACATGTCATAGATTTGTAAAAGGATGAACCTATAAAACAGGAAGGAATATATTTTGCCTTGAAAAAAAATGAAGTTAGTAAACCTGGATACAAGAGGAAACTTTGTGGCAGGAAGGTGGGTGAAGAAATGGAAAAGAGAGCAAACCAGAAGTCATTCTCAGAACTGTTAGACTTTGTGGGAGCAGTGTATGAATAAGAATAAGAAAGGAACAGAAACATGAAAAAGGGTCAATCACAATTCATTTTAGCTCACAGCTCTCTTTGCAAAGTAGCAGCATTCATCGAATCTTCTAATTTTTGAAGCTGCTTGGGAAGTTCTACTGCATTTGTTCACTTTAAAAGATAGAAATAAGAAAAAAAAAAAAAGAAAGAAACCAGAACCTTATAATGTTTTAAGACTTTCTCTTTCTTTTCAAGCTGTATTACTCCTATATGGGTGGATAACTGTCTTTGAGAATTATCTGAAATTGAACTCTTTCCATCTACAGTAATTCTTATATGGAAACGAAATCTCAGATAATCATGGTCATATGGTTAAAAAGCTAGTAAATAGAGACAAGTATCAAGTAAAATTTAAATGTCCTTTTCTTAACTTGATTTAATAACAAACTTCTGATTTTCTTACTGTCCTGTTAAGAGAGTTTTTCGTACCATGTTCCATGCAGGTTTGAGTTTGGTTTTTTTTAATATATATATATTTTGGTTTTGTTAGAAAAAATAGCAGGCCACAAGAAAGTCAGTCCTTTTTGTCCAGACACTGGAGAGCTTTTCTAAAGATCTGGCATGCCAAAGCATACCCTGCTTAACGTCATAATTTTCCTTCTAACCTCAGTATCATGCTTATATTCTGTACACTCAGATGTTTGCAGGCTGTGCAGGTTGTCAGGGTACAGCATATGTTTAACCTAAAATAGCTGCTCTGAACTTAAAAGCACCACAAGCCATGGGCCATACCAATCACACTAGATTGCCCCTTCCTAATGGGAAAATCTCTTCCTCTCTAGCTTTCCAGATTAATTAATGTCTGAATGGTCTAAATGATGTCAAGAGCAGAAGAATGAAGGTATCTTGTTTACCCTAAGACACCATCTGAAATCCAGCATGAGGTAAGGCTACACATCACAAAGAAAATGCCACCTCCCTCACTCAGAATGAGATGTCTGTGACTGAACATCTCAAGGCTAGAAATAAGCTCCTAAATCCAAAAGAGAACATGCCAAGCAGTCATTGCAGGTTTGCATTACGAGAATATATAACTCCTTGCATTATAATTACCTGAAAAACCACTTTGTCACTGGAGCTTATCACTCCTGAAAGCCAAATATGTGATACTTTTTTTAAAGCACTAATTTATAACAGTGAAAAGTAATTTTAAAGTAAGTCAAGAACTTCCTTACTATATAGCCTTAGATCCATCATCTCCAGTAACAGTTAATCTTTACCTGCTTTTTCTACATTTCTCTTTTCCCCCCTTTAGGTGCTTGAACTCCATGGTGAGTATCTGCACTTGATTAAAAGTGCATTGCCAAGAATTGCAATTTAGGCACTTTGTGAAAGAATCATAATGTAGCCAATAACCTGTGTGTCACAGACAGCAGAGTAGCCTGAGGTTCACTCTTCTAATAGAAATAGTTATATTCTATTTACTAGGCAGCCTTAATTTGCCATCTGAACTGAATTAATTCATTAGTTAAATCAGTGCTTAGCACCATTTGTCACCTTTAAGTAACATCACTGAAATTTAAATGAGAAGAGTGCATAAACAGTTAATAATATGAGAAAATAAGAGTCCCATGAAAAAGTAGATATATACTTTGCTACCCAATAAAGGGGAGAAGAAACCCCTCAGACCTTTCTCAGCAGTTAACATCTCCATTCGTGCTATGTTTTTCAGTCACAACTGTGAGATCTGCTCTTACTTCACTGTAGCTCTACTCACCTACCAAAACATACTTGAAGATCAGAATCTCAGCTATAAATAATAGAGGAAGAATCAAAATAAGAAAAGGAAAGAAATAAAAGGGAAGGGCAGTGTTTTTATTGTATATATTCCTAAATTGTGTGTGTAAAACAATTAAAATATTTGGGAAGCAATCACTTATTTCAAGAAAATTCTTTTCCAATTTATTTTAAATAAAATATCTCATATGCCCATATCCCATATTTACTAAGCAAGTAATCACTGAAATCCCTATATATTCATGCAAGTTATTACAGAAATTAAGCAAAATGCACAGAGAAAATTTCCATGATACACTTAGGTTTTTCTTTTTCAATAAAATGCACCACAAAGGGAATAAAGAAATTCTTTGCCCAAATTAATGGTGAATTATTTTGTCATGAGAATAGAAGTTTATATTCATTTAAATGAAAGCACATAAATTGTTCTTGACAAGAAAAACAAAGCTAGCCTCAGGCAGTATTTTCATTATAGAAAAAGGCACATGCCCATGAATATCTAGTATAATATTAACAAAAACTGTTCAATTAGCTATGCATGTGCCATTGGTATGAATATTTATTTGCATCACAGCTAAGTAACATTGATACTTTTTTTCCAGCCTGTTTAGAGATATAAAATGAAGCAAACATTATTGCTCAGTGGACAGCAGCGAAACTTTTCCAGAGGACTGGTCAGACACAACACTTCTTGTGAGCAGAACCTTCTTAACTTCCAGTTGTTTCATTCTTTCTCACATTGGAAATCTATTTGAGAAATTGTAATCAATTTTTAAGTAATTTTGATCCAATTGACAAACTAATCTCATATTTTCTTTAAAGAGAAGTTATATATGTAAAAACAACCTAATACATGAGCTTTTTTTTCTGAAGTTGATTCACTTGAATTGCATTCTAATTACATAGGGCTTCCTTTTTCAAAAATAATTCACTTCCTGGTAGAAAGCATTGCAAAATAGAAATCTTAATGCAAAGCAAGTTTTACCAGTGTATATATAAAAAAGTTATAATACTTAGCCATCATAGCCTGAAGAATCAGTTAGAATGATTATATCACTAGGAATACTTACGATTACCAATTTAGTATTAAGCATGCTTTGACTTACAGCTCCCACTACAAAGAAATTTTGAATATTATGCATTTGTAGAGAACTGCCTGTGAAAAATTGCAGACCAAAGGCTTATTTTGGCAAAAATATATTTATGTGATTAAAAATGTTGTTCTGTATATGAATAAAGGTATTAGCTGCAGAACTTGCTCCAGGAGAAATTTCAAATAATGAATCATTAGACTATTACTCACTATTAGAAATGGGAAAAGTAAAATTAATTGAATAAATTTGCCCCATTTGTGATTGCCAGAAAAGAAACCTTTAAGAAAATGGTTAAGAAACAATTACGAATGGTCTCTTGAAATTTTATTGATCATGGATCTCATTCTGGTTTCCATTCTGCCATTCCAGGAACCTTTTCCAAAGTCCTCTAAGGTCAGCAGGAATCATTTTTATGCAGTGGACAAGCACAGATCACAGGAATATATACCAAGTCACTGCTTCTCCATGAAACTATTTCTGAATGATTAAGGTAAAAGTTGGTTCTGTAAACTAATTTAGAATTTGCCTCTGCTCTTCTCTAGGCTTTATATAGATATTAATAATATTTCTTTGTCAGCAGCACAATGTCATGCCCTACAAGAACACATGTATAAAGCATGTAATCCTTACAGTGTGTTTGGAAAAGGAGAGAAATGGTAAAAAGTAAAATGTGGCATATGATGTAACTGTAGTTGAGTTAACAAAGAGAAAAGAACCAATTATCCTTTAAGGAGGTTTAAAGGAAAGCAAACAGGCTCATATAGAATAATGCAATAGGTAAGGATATGGAAGATGCTTTGTGCTCACACAGATACTGTTGATTTCTAGACAGGTTCCCTTGATTCCTTTCCAGAGAAAGGCTTAAGTTGACAGTAAGATACATTTTCTGTAGCTGATCTTGCAAGCATATGTAACCCACCCCCCTTGATAAAATATGACACTTCGCATAGTGACACACTGAGAAAGAAAGGATAATAAAATTATAAAGTATTCCTCTCAGAAAGACTTTGTTTGATTTTAACATGTCCAGAATGAAGATACTGAAAAAAGAACATCTTGCAGCTGATGAGCTGGGTAGGAAAAAAAATAAATGTAAGTGACATGATCTGGATAGTCCTCAAAATTAAAACCTCAACATATCACAGTTTTGGAGACCACTGCCAAGAAGCATGCATGTTCAAACTTTTGTTATCTATTAGAACATGAGCTGCTTGCCTCTTCCACTGCTCTCTCTTTGCATGTGTCACACCAAATGCGTTGCTCTGCCATCACACAAGTGATAGGAGTTGTTATTGTAAATGGTATACGTTGCGTGTTGGCGATGAAATAGGAAGCGACAACCACCAGAGAAATTTTGCTGGTAATCTCTTTTGATGAGATACTTGCAAGTATAAAAGCAAGAAAAAGACAAGATTATAAATGATAGGGTTCTGGGAGAGTTAAAAGGAACAGACTTCTGGTTAAACTGGACTGAATGCTGTGCCTAGGCAGCCAAGCGATGGCATGGTAGCAAAGCAGTAAGAACAGCTGCGAGGACGTGGCAGCACAGACATGAGCATGAACTGTACAAGCCCTCTGGGGACCTGGCATAGTGCTGCAATTGCTGGCCCACAAAGGATCTGGCATTTTTGCCATTACCTGGACTAATTAAATTAAAGATAGCGTGTGTATACCTGGTAGTATTACAATCACACAATCATTTGGCTGCATGGGCACAGCAACTGGTCAGGTGTAGGTGCTCAGCGCTTGGATGATGCACCTCACACAATAAGATCAATAAGTACATTCAGGTGATCAAAACCAGATCCAGGATATGAATTTCAAAACAGATTAGACCTGAAGCTCTGATGTAGGCCCAGCAAGGGAG
Source organism: Myiozetetes cayanensis (assembly GCF_022539395.1). Lineage (NCBI taxonomy): Eukaryota > Metazoa > Chordata > Aves > Passeriformes > Tyrannidae > Myiozetetes > Myiozetetes cayanensis. Next base: position 13,657,376 of record NW_026087411.1, read on the forward strand.
CGGGGCCAGGCAAGAACCAGCATGTGGTAGCTGTTGTTCAGAGACCTGTGGTCCTCAGGGACACAGGGACTGGTAGCAATGAAGGACCAATTTAGTTTGAATCAGCAACTAGACTTTTTTGTATGAAGTTACAAAACTTGCTATTTGCGAAGAAAAAGCCTATAAAAGGGTGTTTATTTAGTGTGAGAAAGGTTTAAGACCCAATAAAAAAAAAAAAAGGAGCTGAGCAGGCAAACCTCAAGCTTAACCTCAGCCCTCTGGATCTGGGAGCTCAAGGGATCTCTCGAGTCACTTTAGTTTTATCTCTTGTCACTGCAGAACAGCAATTGTTCTACCCTTTGAAGGGAAAACCAGGAAAGAAAGGTTGGAGTAGTTTTTTGTTTGTCTTTTCAGTTCTCAAACTATAAACATCCACTGTAAGTTTATTTTTACAACACCTGAGATGGGAAGGCAAGTTCTGATTTGTCTGTAGTCTGCTGACAGACCCATTCCCTGAAAAAAAAACAGCTGCAAGATCTAAACCCTGCCCTTTTCTTTTCCTCAGTTGTCTACCACAACTTCAAGAACTTGCCTGAACTGTCAAGAAGAGAACTATACCTTGACACACTAAAATAGTGCAGAACAAGATGATTCCACAGTAACTGAATTTAATGGTATAGAATTTTGCAGAGCCCATGGCTTTTATTTAAAAAATATTTTATTTAAATATTTTGTAGCTAAGAAGGCACCAGTCTTGTTTAAATATGTTGAAAATGAGCTTTCTTCTTCACTTCTTAATGTTGGCAGTTGAGAGGCCCTGTGAGTCAACTTAAAAATATTTTTTTTTGGGTCTTGTTGAACGCTCTGAACCTGGACATTCACTAGTTGAATGCTGCCTGTGAATTCTCAAACTGAGTGAGGCATGAAGCACGACAGCACGCAGGTTGAAGGGCTTCAACAACAGCTTTCTGGAAGCATCAGGTATTGTTCAGCATCTTCAAATGCAGTGCTCATCTGAAAGCACTACGGTAATGACTTGTGCGGTCAGCAGCCAACAAACAGCCACGAACAACAAACAGCCCAGAGAAAGCTGGGCAGAAAAATTAGGGGACATTTATTATGCATGTTAAAAATCAAACAGGACACAAGAGGAATCTAACACACCAATCTGGTTTTTGTTATTCAGCTCTCACACAGGGAACCTTTAATCTGATTGAACCGGTGTGGTGACTGTTTGTTTTTCCTGACTGGGAGTGCACATGTGTATATGATAGCATGATGGCAGCAGTCCAGGCTATTAAATGGAGCAACTACATTCAATACGAAGCAAACAATGGCATTAAGCCTTCTATCTTTTTTGCTCTTATACTGAATCTAAAGTTTTCAAAAGAATATGTTAGGTGCTTGAATGTTAAAAGCCAATATAACTTTAAGTTCTAAATACCAAAGTCCCTCCATTTGGTAGCTTATGAGCCTAAGCTACTTCAGGTTTTCAGAAAAAAAATCCCTTTCTGCCCTTCATTATATTCTGATCTGTTTAGATACAGGGGCTGGTTTGAACAACAGCTTTAGAACTCAGAACACTGACATATTTTCAGTATTTAATGCAAAAGAGGTAATTGCATTAGTACCATCCACTATGAACAGCCTGTTTTATCACTGGCCAGCAGCATCCATCTCAGCTGCTGGTGTTGTGTTTTCTAGCAGAATTCTGAGTGGCCTCAATCCTGGTCATTCCACTTGGAAAACAAGAGACTCCCCATACTCTGTGTAGTACTAAATTATGGTATATACTGGGAACAATATATGTGTATATATATATATTTATATATAGTATTGCTACAGTGTGTAACCTTCACCTTAGGCTTAAACAGTAAGCAATCTGTTCCATATTGCTCTGTCCCACCTTTTTTTCCAAAGGAAAAGGAGAACAAACAAATATTTGGACTGCCACAATAGCATTAATAAACATGAGAATGCAACAGCTAGTGTTATTCTACAGAAATGAATGAATAAATAAATAGACTATAAGCACTTTATTCTTCTCACATAATTTCTTCTCAGTGACATTATTGAACAGACTGTTGAAAACAAACATCGTTAAATGAGAAAAGAAGAGCAGGAGCCTGTCTAATTCCCCACTGCAACATTTTCCAATGACGAATGCTCCCTAAATGGATTTAGCTTTTTGAAAAGAAGTCAGAGAGAAATTTGATGTGGCCCCCTGACCCCTGGTAAGCACATGTATCTTCACCTGTCACATAACACACTGGCACTTGCTTACTTTTCAGCAAAGACTATTGATTTTGCTTATTGGCTGCAGGCTAGTCCATAAAGAACAAATTACAAAGTCAGAGGTCTACAGTTAGCAATTGCTTGCATGATAACAGGGAACTCAGCACTATTCCCACAATGCAGTATTAACATTCTCACAAATGTGTGCAAACCTAAAACATTCACTTCTGCTGTGAAGTCCTCTGTATTTTCAATAATACAACAAGCAAAACACACAGTACATCCCATACCATTGCAAATGATCTAAAACTACAGGGATTTTGCCACTTACACTTGTGGTTTAAACAATTTCTTTATAAAGAACAAAGAGAGAGAGGATCAAGCAATGTTACATTCTACTATTAGAAAAGGAAAAATGTTTGACACAACCAGCTGTTATTATAAATGCCATCACAACTAAATCTTACGCAGAAAAAGCCAACATGGTGACTTTTAAGAAATGTATCATCGTGCTACTTCTCTGGAGTCATAAAGTTTAACTTTACCCCTGCCTTGATAGATGACCTTGGGGACAAATAATTTCATTTTCTGCACCTGACTTTAATCTTCTGCAAAATGGGATACAATACTGTCGTCCACTGCTCTACTGCTGCTGAAACCCACTTGCCAACAAGATCCTTCAAAAGACAGTATAGGCTGGCTTTTATTACTGAAATGGAACAGGCATAAGAGAAGAACCCTTGTGAGGATCAGAACTGGAGAACATCAGCAAGTTTCCAAAACCTCATTTTAATTTTTCCATCTTACATAATACTTGACTGATATAATAATTGGAATTGTCTTTCAATACCCAACAGTACTAAACATAAATATATACTTCTCATCTGGTGTATATTTTTCAGTAAGAGTCATGAGAATGACACAGAAGAAGTCAATTTTAATGCCATTTCAAGCTTAATAAATTTATCATAATTTCAAATGTGAAATTATTAATGACAAATTTTTTTTAAAAAAGTGAGCTATTGTCTTGACTTACTTCCCTAGAAAATGCAGTTTTCTTAAATTTTAAAAGGTGTTTTCCATGATAAGGTGTCATGATTCAGCAGAGTTGACGTGATAGCTTTCAGTAAAAATGTTTCTGGAATATTTGAATGGGAGAAAGAAGCTGGAAATTTCAAAGGTGAGTTACAGTTGAGCATATTTTGAAAATCCTAACTCAGTTCCCTGCTGAAATCAAAGCGTTCAGGAAGAAAAGGTAACTGAAAGCATTTTGGGTACTCTTAGTAAGCACTGGCTTACTGTGTTTCTCTAATAGACTGTTTTGCTTCAGGTTAACTGATCACCAATTAACCAAAACTAGTGAGTGTATTTGTAAATGCTAGAGCTGACACTTCCTAAATGTTTCTCTTTTATCCTAAGACTTGACATGGTGAAAGCCTAGAATAATAAGCTACACAGAAATCTGGACAGGACAAAATAATCTTGTGGAGCAATTTGTAAGGCAAACTCAGATCAATGATTTCCCAAGACATGGGCCTTCCACTGAGAACACACAGTCACTTGTGTGGTCAAATGACACGCAGAAACAAGCAGCCACAATGACTTATCAAGCAGCAATGGTCACAGCATAAAGAAAGTCTCAGGACAATACTTGGGAGAAATGGTCCCAAGGTTCTTCAGGCTTTAGAGGTGCTAGCAAGTAACTTTTAATTGCCAAGAGGAGGTTTGTGCCACCTGGGGTAGGTAGTGTTATAAATACCTCATTATGATGAGGGGATGGTGACTCAACCATTTCCCTGGGCAGCCTGTTCCAACACTTGACAAGCCTTCCAGTGAAGAATGCTTTCCTAATATGCAATCTAAATTTTACTGATCAAAATATCATCGATCATTTCCAATGGGGAAATTCAACTTGACACCGTACAAGATTCTCAGCTCCCCTCCTCTGTGTTCCATAGTGAGATCAATCTAAGAAACAGGTCTTGCAGTGCCTGAACACTTTTACTGTGCCTAGTCCATAGTGCTAATGGTAACCATGTCTCTTTAGAAGCACAGGTTCTGAGCCTTCCCATAAAAAAACCCACAAAAACAACCCGGGTGAGAAACATGTCACAGTTTTGGATGCCTTCATCAAGGTCTACAGCTATAACAACTCAGGGTTGCTGCGAACCCAGGATTGTAAAAGTGGGTTGGACTATAACTAACCATCCTGAACACCTAGAGACAGTCTTCAACAGTGTTAGAAGTCTACATATTGAAAAATATGACCTTTGCATTACAAAAAGTTAGACTCCACTTTCATTGACTACTTCTCAGCTCACTTTCCACTTTGAGGGCAACCAACGTGTCACTACGGATTGCAACTCTGTCTCCAATCCACAATTTAAAAACTAAACAAAAAATTGAACATAATAGAGAAAACAAGTTTCCCTTCTGAAAGATAGTGCAGAAACCAAGTAGGGAGAGTGTGCAGATTCATATGTGAATTTGTTATGGTACTGCCAGTTACAGAGAGCAAAGAAGCCTAGTGAGTTGCCCAAAACCTTGATTTAAAAAGCTCTTGAGTTTTTCTGCTGCAGAGGGATTTTATGGCTTATGTCTTCAAGGGTTTGTAAAATTAAAAAAAAAAAAAAAAAAGAAAAGAAAAAAAAAGAAAATGAAAAAGGCTTACTTGGTAAATATTGAAGTTGAGATTATTATTTTCTCAGGTGAATACAGATTCTGGGACCGTAAGAAGACCTACATTATCAGCAGACATGCAATGAAACAGCAACATGATGGCCTTTGATCCAGCCAAAGAAGGGAATATGGCCAAAGAGAGTGGAGATCACTTGACGTCTAAACCTTCTGACCTTCCTGGCAAAGCTCTATAAGGACCTCTACAGTGGGTAGAACTACAGTGAAGAGCTCATAGTGCTCAGCTAGGGATGCTTCCAATTTGATTAAAGAGAATTGCCATCATACAGTATGTGTATTCTTCGTTATTTTCTCCTTTATACAAAGCTGAGAATGACTTATCCAGTTAAGACTAAAAAAAAGTGTAAATTTACAGACATTTAGAAACTATTTCTGTTCTTTTAAACTACTTTTCTTAATTCTAATACCTTTCAGTTTTGCTTAATGTTAGCATTTCATTGAGAAATTCTTGTTAATAGCCCTAAATGAAGAAGAATACTGCAACCACAAAGGAGAAGCAATAAAAGGTGAAATATATATGGAAATCAGACCTTCTCTATAATCTTGTCCAAGATAAAACATCCTCACGAATGAACATAGAGGAAAAAGTTGAAGGATCTCCATGGATTACAGTTAATAAACCTACTGGTCACTTAAGTCAACCCCAAGAATTGGGCTGGTATCTGGGCTGAAAAGTAGGTAATGTGCATTCACCTCAACAAACATGTAATTCCTTAAGGTAGAGATGGGCTTCTCAACTCCTCCTCCAAATTTGTGCAATTGGTACCAAAGACAATTCGAATTTGACTTTTCAAAAATTATTACTGTTTGGGTGGGAAGGGGAAAATACTTGACTGTAAAGAAAAGCTGATACTGTTATTCAAATAAGGCATCTTCATTTCACTAGTAAAATTGAACTATTTTACTTGATTCCAGTATTCAAGTTACTTTTCATTTCTTACACACATTGCCTTCAAAATGAATTAAACTTGTATTTTGCCATTTTGCAATTGGTTACCTCCAACGTGGTAGAAGAAAAGAAAAAAATACAGGAAATCAAGCTTTCTGAACCAAGAGATAACTCATACATACATATATGTAGTGCATATGTGCACTTGTACTGTCTTTATTGGGTTAGGCCAAAAGAGAGTGCAAACCATACCCTCTATGCTACTACTTTCTACAGACTTTTAGTTTTGGCCACTTCCATTTACTGACAACCTGCATCCAATAAGACCATGATTCAATGAATAAAATACTGAAATACTTAATACTTCTAATATTGTAGAGTTCCCAGTTCCATTTTGCACTAGTTTCCAAAAACCAAAGAAGCAAAACAAATATAAACAACAGCAAGACACACGTTGTCTTTTAATGCCCAGTCATAAAGTCATCTAAAATACATGATTATTTAGAATATATGCTAAAGCTATCACTGACACACTGGAAAATACTGTGTTTTATTTTCTGAACACTGTTCTTTTGACAGTGAAAACCTTTTTATAAACCATTTTTATAAATTAATAGTTTTGAGTTGAACACTTGGAGGGCAACTAAGAGACACTCCTGGATTTGCAGTTGGACCATGTTGCACTAAAAATCAACTATTCAGTTTAGCTGTATCCTCTAAAAGAAATTTTGAAAATACCTATGGTTACTATATAATAAATAAAATCCCTTCCCATAGCTAAGGCTAAGAAATTTTAAATAGAATTGTTACGTGCAAGATATCTAACTGTACCCTAAAAGCTGTAGCTTAAGGACGTTACTAAGAGTTACGAACAGTTAGTGAGCCAATTTTTGTTTCAGGTAAAAGAAAGCATTTCAGATTTATTTCAAACAGTACAAGTCAGTGCTACTGTTTAAAATTCATCACAGAACATTTCAGAAAGACTGCTTATCTATTCAAGCCACACATTTAAGTGAACTCTTACTAAATTCTCTATGTACAGATCAGGAATACATGTACTCTGAATAAAAAGAACTTCATCTGACAAATTAAAGAAAGAGAGAGTGAGTGAGGGGGAGAGTGCGGGGTGTTCAGCAGAGTCCAAACGTGGAAATCTACTGCGGCTTGTAAAGCCTGACAGTGTAATATGTCAGGCAAGGAAAGCCTGGGGTACCACAGCCAAGTCGTGCTTGTTCCCATGATGTGATTTAGTACCTCAGAACCATGCAGCTTTGCAGCACGTGGACATCTTATGGTGTCAAGTGAAGGGAACAGATTTGTTGCCGCTCGCTGCCAGGAGCGGTCCCGACAAGGGACATTTTCGGTCTTGGACAATGATTGCTGTTACTAATTCTACTGTGAAACGTGCGGAGCATCTGCATGGGGACTTTGAGAAAGTGCTGCCAAAACAGCTCTCACTTTATGCTGTTGCTCCTGGTGTCTGGTTGAGGCAGTGATGAGACAGATCATATGACTTAAGCCGTTGCAAGACCTCATCACTTTTCATGGGAGAACGGAAAAGTGCTGATCCTGAGGCTTTTATGCTGAGGGAAAGCAGATAAAAATCTGCAGGTGTAACTCAAAAAAATTGGTATGAGAAGCACAAAATGGGGTAAATAAGGCTGAATTTCTAAGGAAAACAAATAAAGATCAAGCGTGTGATGGCAAGTAAACGAAAAGAAGAAGAATTTAATGATATAAGCATAGAACTGTGCATTGTTAATCTAAGTGGATAGCATTTTGATTTCCAGAGTTTTAAGGTACAAACAATATTGATACAAACAAGCACAAAGATGTATGGATGTAACCATTTCTATTTTATTTTTCCAATGAAAAGGAACTAGTGATAATTGACTGTAACTCTGCCTGGCTCCATCCCTAGAGAGACATAATCATTTTGGATATATGAAAATAGATTGCTCATTCTAATCTGCTATTGTTTTATACTCTTTGGGGCCCACTTCTCAGCTGGTGATAATCAATGGTATTAGTCATTGCAATACAGGGAGCTGATTTATTCTATCAAGGGTTCTGACCTTGAGCAAAACTCATATAACCCATTTAATTCTTTTCCTAGTAGTAGCAAACTTAACAAGGCTTGAACAAGAAGTTATCTCCTCTCATCCAGTGTACCAGGAAAAGCTCACAAATGCTATCCATACACTGCTGAATCATACCAAGAGCAGTCACCAGAACCTATGCAGTTGAGGTTATGACTCCAGGTCCCCTAAACACTTGAGTTTTCACTTTGAGAGCTCTTCAGAAGTTCTATAGAGATGTCAAGAAACTGGTATTTTAGAGCCAAGGCAAGAGCAGTTTGTTTTTATGCATGTCCTCAACCATTACCAAGATATTCATCTTTTTCTGTGCCTGTATTTTCTTGGCCAGAGTTATCATGCCTGCCATTTAAGACTGCCATAAAACTACATGAAGTTTACCTGGGCTTTTCTAATTTGGGCAACAAAACAACTCAAATACAGAGAGCCTTTGCCCCCCCCCAGTGTTAACTGACCCCATCTTACTTGAATTATGGGTCTGAAAAAAAAACCCAGAAATTGGCTGCATTTAAGTGTTGAATAGCATTTCAATCCAATTCCAAGTGTCTAAAGGGAGCATGAATTGGGTATGAATTCCATTACTCAGTCACAATATTATTAGCAGGGGAGGAGCAAGGTTTATCACTGTTGTCAGCATGATTATACAGCTTTCTCATTTGCCTTATCTCAGAGAACATACACAGCATGGTCTTGATCAGGTTTGTCATCTTCTCAATGCCTAGGCCATGATGACAGTCAAAATGAATGAACAGATCGGCACTTTGAAGTGCTCATTGATATCTTGAGGTCAGATGTTTCTTGCACGTATCTGGACCATTTCCAGACATATGGGAAGCAGCAAGAGCAACGGTAGCACAAGTGTCTCTGCCACTCTTCCTCAGCTCTACCCTGCTCCTTCAGCGAGTGGCCGGTCTGGTTAACACAAACCAGAAGTCAATGCATACCTTTTATTTGTATTGTTTTGTGATTATTGTTTGTTTGTTTGATTGATTTTTCTGGTTTGTTTTTGTTTTTTGGTAATGAAGAGCTATTACATCAAAACAGTTTGGGAGCATTGCTTAAACTGTCTTGCTGAATCTGAACTACCTATCAAGTTATTCCTCCCACACAGAGCAGAACAGCTTGGTCCTGCTGTTTAGGGGTCCTTGCCAGCTGCAGACACAGGAAAGATTTTTTTTTCCTCTTTACCTCTATTTGTTCTATTTTCTCCTGTTCTAGTTTGTTATTGTTTGCAGCTTGATAAAAATGCAATTCAAGAGAACTCCTCCAAAAAAGGATCAAAGATTAAAAAGATAGAAAAAAAAAAAGAAAATCGATATTATTAGCATGGCAGAGCTCTTTTCAATATGAATATTCAAAATGAACAAATTCTGAAATTCTCAGTTTGTTTCAATATTTATTTTTTCTAATATCTGGTTTTATTAAAACAAGTATATCCCAAAACTGAAGAATAACATGCAGAAGAGCTGCAATTGCAAATATGTCACAGTTCTTGTTTGGAGGAACATTGTTAAGAAGAGAAACCAATAAGAAACTGCCCAAGGAAAAACCTAAGGAGTGTACTGCGCTGAGATTAAAATAGTTTACAAAATGATAAGAGCTCTAGGACATATGAATTTAGCTGAAGGCTTTCTTTCACTCCCTCTCCCTTAAAACTAAATGACACTGGAGAAAACACTTTTCAACTTTTAGAGCTGGCAGTTAACATTTTCTGATATGCATTTTTTTTAAGATCCTTGTCATCACAGGCTCCTCAGACCGACACATAAAACTGCCTTAAACAGCCAGTGAAATCAATGGCTGGCACACTTTGGAGCAGTCACTGGGAACCAGCATGGCTTCAGCAAGAAGCCAAAAGGCAGTATCATGCCTCAAGAGAAGAAAGGTGTGCCACCAGTAAGTAAACACACCCAAAGAATGTTACTAATCAGCAAATATTCTGTGCTATTTCCATAATGAAACCCCACTGCTGTGAAGAACTTTTCATCCTTAAGAGCCCAGGGCTAGAACAGGTAAATTATAAATCAGCTACTGGAGAAGCATCACCTTACGCACACCATGTGGGCTGCTCTTCATACTGGTTCTTTCCAGGGACCTCCAGTCCCGGGATGGAATAGGAATCTGCAATGTGGATGAGGCTTCCATCAGTTAGCCGACAGTAAATTGTCTCAATTCAGCAACTTAGACAACTGAAAAAAGTCTATGAACAACCAGCACATATAATGCTGCTTGGCTTCCTCACATATTCTAACACACAGTGCTGCCAACGCTCTACTCTAATTGTCCATCAAAAGAGGATATACTTCAATGTCCAGTTAAAGATTTAAGGTGACACTGCTAAGACAGATTTCAAAACTCTTGCAAACCTTATGAGCCAGTGTACTTCTACCTGCTACATGATTACTCCTATTTACTTGATTAGTCCATTTACTCCTATTTACTTAATGAGTCACATGGAATGTTTAAGAATGTGTTTACAATAAAATGCAAAAACCTAACCAAGGCAGCTGTTTGAATTCATCTAGCATGAAGGCAGTCTTCAGGTTAATCAAACAAAAAGAAAACATCTATTGTTTTACAAAAAAAGAAGAAAAGGTATCCAGAAGGACAACATATACTGAGGAAAGGTATTACACAGACAGGTGTAACTTACCATCAGCATCTTATCCTATGGTGTAGGGCTTAAAGCACCTTAACTCAAAAATTTCTAGGCAATTTGAACTCTTGAAGCAAAACACAAAAGACAGGTAATTTCAGAGATATACAGGATCCAATCCAAAAAGAGCTTTGTACATCAAAACCAGCACTTTGAAATAAACCAGTAAATAAAATGCAAGTCTGAAGCAGGTCAAGATACCATTAAGAAAGCAGGAAGTCACTAACCCATTCCAGAGGGGTCAGGGATAACTCCAAATGAACTGCAGTAATAGAGTCAAAATGTGGCAGGTGTGTGTTGCAACTTTCACATCCAATACTTGCACTACAAGAATGAAAGAAATGGTATCTAATGATGAGTGACATAGGTATCAGTGTGATTGTAAATATAGATGATGCCAAACTAATATTTTGCACAGGCCTGTTGAATGCTTGAATTATCAACAATACCCATCTCCATGCAGCTTAACTGCTTCTTACCCTATGCCTGGCCCTGCCATATCCCTGTTTCAGTCCCTTTCCTGACTCCATTTCCTGGATTAGGACAAGTCAGGACCTTCCCAAAATATCACCTTGTCCATCTCCTTGTCTCAAAGCAGAATCAGCTATTGCTGATAGGTGTATGTCCAAATATCTTGGTAAAAGCATCCAACAATGGAGTTGCCACATCCCGTCCATCCCACCGCCCAGCTATCTTTGCCCTTACGTTGCTTTTCTGCAGTCTTAATGTACTTTAGACACTCCTTCTCTCCTGGTGCAGACCTGAAAAAACCCAAATAATTTATAGATTCAGCCCTCTGCTGCAGGCTTTCAAAGATTTACTACAGGCTTTTCAAAGATTGCTACCACATCCTACCCTTGCATCTCCATTTCCCATTTTCTTTGCTTCACGAAGACACCCCACTCTTTCCCTATTCTTACTTAGGCCCTATTTTTTAAAAAATCATGTTGCCAATCTTACTGTTCTCCTTTGTACTGTCTCCAGATGGTCTTGGAGGGAGAGGAAGAGGCAGAGGAAAGCCACAGGAAGGGAAGAAGTGGCCACAGCCTGGGTTTGCACCTCTCTTCATGCTGACCAAAAGACGTGGCATGGTGGGAACAGAGCAATTTATGAGAGATGAGAGAGACTTTACCCCGGAGCAAAGGAAGAGCAGAGGAGGAAATGGAAGCCTGAGGTACAATCCAATTTCTTGTCTGCTCACGTGCACTGGCCATCACAGGGGCATGACTAAGAGCGGTCTGTCAGGTTGCAAATTCATCCTGTGTAGCCAAAGAATGTAGAAACATCTTTAAGAGCTGTCTAAAGAGGCTCATAACCTGAGTTACCTGCCTTGGCAATGAAGCATGCTACTTTCTACATGTGTGGAGAGTCAGGGGGACATGGGAATGTGGGCTTTGTTTTTTTGCATGCTGTGGCATGGGAGACACATGAATTCTGGGCGGCTGGAAGCATGGAGTATTTTCACAGAGGAATAACAAATCAAACAAAAACCCCTTTGAAACCTCAGTTCAGTCTAGAAGATATCACAGCCTTTGCATAAGTGTAAGGGTCCATATTCTATCTAATCTATAGATGGATCAGTGGCTCAGCAGGTTTCTGCCATTTACTTATTTTACCTGTATGTGGGTTTATAGACAGGTTAGATCATCACAGCTGCTAGATTGATGGACCCTTGACTGTTAGTCTCGATAGGAGAATGGTCTTACACAGAAGCCTCCCCCAAACATACACTTTTTTTTTTTTTAAACAATGTTCCTAGTGACATTTGAATACCTACTTTTGCAAAGTTTTTTTGAATTTTTTTTTTCCACAGAAAGTCTTCTTGACCATTGGAAGAACTTGTTAGAGGAAAGTTTCCGATCTTGCATGAAAAGATATTTTCTTCTGCAACTTTATTTTTTCCAAGAAGATGTAAATAAAGTTCTTCTACTGAAAGTATTTCTAGCCTTTACCAGAACTTAAAAAAAAGGTGCCATTTCTGAATATGATCATGTGTTTGAACACATCCTTTGCCCACATTTTTTCCTATATTTCAAAGGTTTTCTGCTCTCTCTGCTCTTTATTTTGAGCAGTTCTTCAACTGTATTTTTTTCTGTTTTACACTCTTCCCCCTAAAGCATACAAATACTGAGAAGAACAGAACAGAAAAATTACTCATGAAAGGGTAGAAAAATACTCCAGGATCTGATTCTCGACTTGTGTGGCATTAGATGCACTTGGTAAGGAAGTTGTTGTGCTCGGAAAGCTCTTCAGCCACCATTTTAAAGTCTGACAGAGACCGTGAATCAGAGCCCTCAGCTGCAGCAGTTCACAGCCAGGGATATTCGTGTAAACTGAAATCAATAATGATTTAAACCATGGTACCAGGCCCTCAGCTCTGGGCATGCCATCCAGTTGGTTGCCAGGACAGAGGAAGGATGAATCACTGGGACAGGAACATCCGACCCCACCTCTCCATGAATCATCAGACCTCTTGAGCCTGCACCCTTGGACATCTGGCTCTTCCTGAGCTGCTCCAATGTAAACATTGTAAAATTAAACCTGAAAGAACCTGCAGCATACCCAAGTCACAGTTCTGCATCTTTTTAAAAACAAAAGCCAAACAAAACAAAACCCCCAACCGCCAGATTTCAACACATGCAAGAGTACTTTAATTCCAAAGGGAATACTATTGTGTACCTGACGTTTTGAATAGTTTGTGACTGTTCATAGAAAATTAGGATTAGGAAATGTGACTCAAAGTTCTGAGAATATTATCCTGGAAATACATTAAGAATTCTTGTCTTCAACCTATTTTCATGTTTGGGAAATTGCTTTAAATATTTTTAAAAAGGTTAACTTCTACTAAAATGCCTTATAATACTGTAATTAATACAAATTAATACTATAATTAATACAAATGCAGTCTAAAACAAGGACAGTTAGCTGGATGGAAAACTTGGTGCATTAATACTTGAAATGTGTTTCCATTCTTTTCCATGTTGCACACCAATATGTGTAATATTTACTGCAGCCTGCTGAACTTGCCATTGTTAGCAATTATCTTTCTCATTTTGTAGTTGTGAAGACAACTGAAAAGCATGATTGTTTTAACAACTTTTTTCTCAAAGTTGTAGACCTTTGTCTCATTGCAAATATCACAAAGTGTATGATTTGGTGAAAGCAACTGTCTGAAACTGCCCCTGACTTAAAAAAAATTCGGAGTTTGAGATAAGGTAGAAGCTCTTAGTTCTTTCTATGGCTTTGGGAGATAAGATTCAGAATCTTAGGCAAAAGGTCAAATTAATCTTTTACTCATATGTTTGTCAAAACCATAATTCAGTAGCAACAAAGTCAGATTTAACTTTTCTTTGAAGTTTTATTACATATATATGGGTGTTTCTTTCAACACAAATATTTCTGCACAACCAAGAGCACATTGTAACTATTGCAGACCTGATTCTGAGGTCACATGAAGGCAATTAATCATTTATTCCACCGGACTTGTTGGAATTACAGCGAGACAAATGGGTTCATCAGAATTACAGCCCCTTAGTTGCAATAAATAAAAGATATATTCAAATCTGTGAGCAGTTTCATATTACTTAATCTTTCATTTTCATTTCCCCACAAACTTTACCCAAATAGAAATTAAAGCACTGTGGCTGAAACTGAGAGGTTCATGAGTCCATAAAAGGCACAAGACTAATGTTCTCTACGTGATGGCAAATTACACTTCTTTGTGTGCATTACAATACTTTTACAAGAGTTGCTATGTAAAAAGAAAATACTGATGATCATTTAACACAGTAAGAATTCACTTAAATGAACTGCCAGAAGAACAGAACTCTTAAAATAATTGATTTTTCCCCACATCAGATGAAAAATGCATAACACTGTACAATGAAGTCCGTTTGAGCAAAAGTCATTTTCTGTCCATTAAAAGAAACATAAAATACATTGGGGTACTTAATTAAAAGTCTTAGAACCGATTTGCACACCATAAATTTACCAAACACACACAAATTTAAGTAAAATACCTTAATTAATGTTCTTACTTAATCCATGGGGCCTCCCAAATATTTTATAAGTGTGGAAAATTTACATTCACTACAGTTTGGAGAATACCACCGTCACTAAAAACTAAATTCATAACAGTTGCTGCCTCAGTGTTTCTGCCAGCATGCTGATGCCTTACATTTATGGAATGTATGGAGTGATTTGGAAATGACAGCTATCTCATGACAGGCAATACCAGCAGACAGCCTTTGAAAAAAATCCATACTGACCTCACCTCCATCCAACACCTATTGACAGTTGTCACTCAAACTGTGATATCACATAAACACTTTCCGATCTGCAGCTTAAGTTTCCATAGTAGGGCAAAATCCTGTTAACTTCTGACCCACCTCTCAGACATCCTTTCTGTTGTATTCATGTTTGCAAACCGCTGACAGGTTTTTCGAGGCAAAGCATGTATGGCTTGTGCAACACCCACACTCCCTGCCCTCTAAGTTTCTTCTCTTAAATCCCAGTCAAAAACTTGTTGCTAATCAAAGGTAACAAAATCCATGTCTGAAAAAGACACAGAGTTATCCAGACAAAAACAAAAAAAAAAACAAAAAACAAAAAAATTTAATATTTTTTGAATTTATTCTCATGAAAGCCCTGCAGCACTTTTTCTATGTGGTCTCTTCCACATTCTGTTATAGGTGGATCAGTTTTCCCTGTTACCTCTTCTTTCTAATTCAGTACTTCAGGTAGCTCCAAAATGCTGCAATGAAATAATGATGAACCAAAAACCCACATTATAGATATCACCCAGATTATAAAGAGAGATGAGGAAACCTAAAATCCTCTCCTATTAGAAAACTTAGGACCTCCATATGAAGGTAGCAGGGAATGAAGCGTTCTCAGTGTTGATAAAAAGAGTGATTTATAGCTGCAGCAAGGAAATTAATGTCCATATATCACAGCTGTTGATTTAATATCATAATGAGAGTTTTTAGAAACAGAGTGTGGATGAATGTTTATAGCCACATCTATCTGCCCCCATGCAAAACTTTTGGTCATTTATAACCAACTAAGGAACAGCATACTTGAATCTCTGTCAAACATTTAAAGGAAATAGTGTCATTTTCTCTCCTTCTCCAGCACAACTTCTCTAGCACAACTGCTAAATATTCCAACAGTATTCCAACAAACCTACTAATAACAGAGACAGTTACACACAAATGCTATAATGCCTTAATCTAGCTTTTCTTCTCCACCTTCTCCACCCTAAAAGAGTACCTCTTACTTGAACTAAAATAGACGGATCTCTTGGGCTACATACAAAACACACCTCTGGATGAGTTATTCCTTTGCCTTTCTTTTTTTGCTCTCCAACCCAAATTGCACATATATTTCCAAGTTACATTTTGCATTCTGCGACTAAATACAGAGAAATGACGTGGAACTTCAGCCAGGTTTCTGAAGTAAACAGAAACTTAGTTTTGTAACTGAACTTTTTTAATGCTTGTAATTCACAGGAACTGAGAAATAAGATCTGGTCTTTGTGAAACTGCAGTAGATATGGATCTAGAATGAAAGGCTGTCCTATAAAATTAGAGAGAGTTTGGAGATATGGATTTATTCTTAAGGATATATTCCTTCCTGGATGTCAGGTGCCATTTGTCACACCCTGGATTTTGCTGTCCATCAGGATATAGGTGAAAAAAAAAATTAAACTGCTTCATAGCTCAAGGAATTTAGTCAAGAGACATTTTTATACAATAGAGAAAGAAGTCACTATCCATTAACAAAGAATAAAAGATCCAGGCAAATCTATATTAGTGTGCATATGTACAGTGGCAGGATGCACAACACCACATTTCTTGAAGAAGCACTGTTGCAGAGTGTGCTGCATCACTGCTAAAAATATCATACGCTTTTGGCCTGCCGAGTTTGATGCAAGGTACAGAAATGGTTTTTGATTGCAGCTGGGCTAGAGAGACATAATAGCAATTCCTGAATCTTTGGGTACCTTTAGTTCATTAATTCATTTACTCTGCTTTACTTGCAGGTTTGAAATTGCATTAAAGATGTAAAACAATCTCTTTCCAGGCTCTAGTCCTGAAATTGATACCACATGGCCAGACTACTGCATCCACACCGAGCTCCGTGGACTTCACCATGGCTCCAGGCAGAGTGTCATCATTGCTGGCTGCAAGATCAAATCTCAAGTTCATTGATACTATGGAGAGGTGCCATTAAATAAAATGTACACAAGACGTTTCCACCTTTTCTCCTAGGATAGCTTAGAAAGAGGGAGAACAGCTGCTCGATGAGACTGTCATAACATCCACCGACCCATTGCTTAGGATCACACCTGACCTTAGGCCACCACCCCTGCTGGCCCCAGGCAGACATATTTCTTTCTTCTTCCACCCTGAGGGCCTCCCACAGCTGGAAGTGAGAAGCTGGTGCCAGTGTGCTGCTGTTTTATTGCCTGCATTCATGTGCGCCAGGGGACCAAGATCATCCAAACTCATTTCACCTGTGAACTTCCGCATCCGTCGTGCCAGGCTGGTTTGCACTCCCTTAAATTCAGTTGATCTGAGATGCAAGTACTTGTGTGACTGGAAACACCAACCCATGGAAGTGCAGTGGCCCTTGAAGTTTAACAAGAAATATAAGTTTGATATTTATCTGTTTTCAGGATACTCTGGAGCTATGTGCTGGTTCATTTGTAACGAAATGCTTCCTGAAATGCTGACTCTGAGCCATTAGAAAATGAAAACATATGACTGTAATGACAAACCCGCTCTGTATGTTGTCTGTTGGCCCAGCAGTATGGATTCTCTGTGGTGATGTTACCACCACACAGCATCTCCCAAAAATGTCGCAAGGAAAACAAGAACAGTATTGAGGTGGTTTAGTGCCATTCACTCTACTCTGATCAGTGTGCTCTCATTGTCTCTCTGACAGAAAATTGTATTTTTCTCATTCATCTGTTATAAATCATGAACTACAGGCCTTAATGTCAGACAGATAGTTTCTAACTCCCTCTATACATACATTTCTATTTTATAGATATAAAATAAGAAAAACACACACATATGTAAATATATATAAAACTACATAAAATATGGGACTTTTTCCAGGAGTGTCACCAGAATCTGGTGATTAATTACAAGAAAACAGAAGCCAACTGAAAAGAGACCTGGAACATATACTATTGCTGTTTTCCCTTCCCACACAGTCTGGTGCTGTTAATTTAATTTTCTTAATTTAGTGATGATTACAGATGCAAATCTGACAGTGTGTAAAAACCAAAATTAGGAAGCAAATAATAATGGTTGGGTTGGTACCAACATCAAATGATGCCTTTAGCATCCCATCTGATTTCTGATCTGAGAGGACTACCTCTGTGGGAAGAGTCACTCACGGTCGTCTTTGAAAGTAGGATGAAGATTCTCATTATCAGGGAATTTATCTGTTAGAAGTAAATAAAGAGCTGAAGTAACACCTTTCTCAGTATTGCAGGAGCCAGACATGAAATTAGGAGGATGTGGTGATGTTAGGCCAGGTGCTGCATGACTCCACAAACCTCTTACTCAGTTTTATATAACAGGGACACGCTTTGGGGAAATTAAAGGTCTTGGTATGTCTAGTAGAAAGAGAGCAAGACTGTAAATAACTGATGTTTCCTAACATGTCATTGTTAGTAGACATCAGGGAGACAAAAGCTTAAGCTTGAGGACAGTGTTCACGTATTGAGAAATGGGTGATGAGCCAAATAAATTTAGTCTGCAAACTGGAACTGAGTTTCTGAGACTCAGAGACACAGGAGCCCTGAGCTGTCTTCCAGTAAACAGGAATAGCAACACAATTTTCTTTCCACCTCAGAGGGGGGTTTTATTATATTTTTAAACAGAATATGAAATAAATGTTTGTGATAGTACAGCACTGTTTCAAAAGCCAAGACCCTTCTTCTAGCCCTACATGCCTACAAAGGGAGAAGAAGGCAGAGTGTAAAATAGTGCACGGGTATGACTTACCATGAGGAAACATGATTCTTGTTAAACAGCTTGACAAGAATATTGTGGTTTGGGAGGCAGAAGGGCAGCAAGGGGAAGGGTTGTGGAGGGTCACATTGCTTTGCAGCCCAGGGCATGTGGTGGCCTCAAGCTTTATGAACACTTACTACCATGGGGTCTATTATCTGCCAGGAGCCACTGATGCCTGAATTATTGTATTTCAATAAAAATTGCAGCTTTGGTACTTAACCCAATAACTAGATTGTTTCATCCCCTTCCCACACTGAATTGGCATCAGCAGAGAAATGGAAAGGAAGATAGCTACCCCCATCCTCGTCCCTTGGCAGAGACACAGGTATGGCAGCTCTGCGCTCAGACAGGCCAGGGACAGAGTAAGTTCAATGGGCTGTTTAAGAATGCACCACCACAAACCACAGAAATGATCATGATAGGCACAAAGTATAAATATGGCTTGATTGGAAGCATAGTGGAGTCACAATATCAGGGTGAAGGGAGAAAAAAGGCAATGAATCCTCAGAAATTTGGAAAAAAAAAAAACAACAAACCACAAACCCCCCAAAATAAATAATAAAAATAAAATCAAAACTTGTCTATAAACTAACAGTGCGTTGTAAAAACCTAGGAAAAAGAAAAAAAAACAACCACCAAACCATGCTGCTTACAAATGCTTCTATGAATGTAAACTCATTACTCATTTATATATGAAGTGAAAAATATTAAGATAAATGATGCTATTTACCGGCATGATGCACCTAACATCAAAACAGATGTGTATTTTCAATGTTGGGTGCATTAAACACATTATCCAACTTTCAAACTACAATAAGTGATTTATGTTAGAGGTTGAATATGACCAAACAGCAACTAAAAATATAATAGAAAAAAAAAATCAAACAACGCAGAGCAGATCAACACAACTAAGATACAAAGCCAGTCAGAAAGCTCAGAATCAACCAGATAATTGGAAACTAAAAATTAAATAAATCCTTGGTTTTGGGTATCTTAGGCAAAATATCTTTTTTTTTTTTTTTGCAATTGTTTGCAATGTTTTACAGAATTTAATGTGTGGTCCTGTTACTCAGAGACATAAACATATTTTCCAACCAAGAAAAAAAAACCCAAACATTTACAGTGTTTGTATTTTTTCAGAGGATCCAGCACAAAAGTATATTTTCTGATAAATGCATAAGCTAAGATTTCTGGAGTTGAACTGAGTGTTTTCCAAGCTTGGATTTTCCATATTAAAACCAAAACAAAATATCAATCCCCTCACAATATGTTCAAAAGGGGACACACATAAATATGGCGAACAAAGAAGACAAACAAAGTTTTTTAAATAGGCTTCCTCAAACTTGACTAGAAGATAAAGAGAAAAAAAATCTCAAGCCATTGTGCTTACCTTAATGACCTTGCTGAAATAAAAGCTTGTCACAACTCAGTTAAGACAGGCTAGGCACAAGTGGTTGTCCTTGGTGCAGTGGCTCACTTTGAGGAGACCGGAGGAGTGTTTTCATTAGAAACTTTACCTGCTGGCAGCAGGGCAGTTCCACCCTGGATTGCTCAGTTTGATCAGAAGGGCTTTGCTTCCTCGTTAAACAGTCATTTTAGTCCTGATTTACAACCACCTATCAGCCAGAGCAGTTAGCTGGTACTCACACCGTATGATAAAAAGTACAAATGGCCAGGGCTTGCATTTAATGTACGGGCAGTGAGTAACCTTAAGGGTGAGCTCCCTTATGAGGAGCAGGCTGGGAGCAGGGCTGTGCCTTGGGGTTGATCTGGGGATAATGGCTGCAGGGTGGGAGGTCTCCACGCCTGCCTTCTGAAAACTGGGTAGGGAAAGGAATTAGCTCGGAAAGGGCTTAGCCACTGTTGATACAATCTGTTGAGGGCATTGAGACAAAAAGAAGGAGTTTTAAAACAAACTAGGGAACTCAATATATTGCAGGGATTTAGGGAAGGCTCATCATGGCATACAGTGGTAGTACTGTCATCTTTGAAACGCAGGAGTTTTCCTGAGTTTGCAAACTCTGTGCTCAGTGATATTAAAAGCCTGGGCTTGTTTTTAAGATGTGAAGGAATAAGGCTGCCAATATTCAGGAAATAGTTCCAAGAACAATTTGCTTCATTAGCCATGGATCTGAGGCCCCCTCTGAGAACATATCGTCACCTCGGGGGTGAGGAGGAGAGGCAGATCGGGTGAAACCGTAGGAATGCTCACCAGCTGGACCACCAAAATGGGCAGCAGGTGGTTGGGAAGCAGCTTGCTGAAGGTGCAGCTGCTTGGCTCTGCCAAATGGGAAGAGCTGTCCCAGGAAAGCACACTGGAAAAGAGCTCCTGCAGGAGGACAGTGCTGTGTGAGAGAGCTTATATGAGCTCAACCGGCCCGGGTGGTGAGGACAGGCTGTCCAGCTCTTCCCAGAGCCACTGAGGGGCTGTGCAGTAATCCAGGAGGTGCAGTAACCTGGCAGGTGTTCCCTGGGAAACTTCTTCTTTTCTTGCTTCTGGTGGGGCATAAACAAATTACTTCATTCCCATGTGGTGCAATATCCTTCGTACTGTGTTGGATCACTGGCACCCTGTTGGAGGCAGGGTGTGAGGTCTCTCCCATCACTCTCTTGCTTTGCCTCGGTGGCAGGACAGTGCCTGCCAGTGAAGCTGTGCTTTCTCCAGCACTACCTGGCACTGCAGGAGCACTTCCCTTGTGCGGCTGAAGCAGCTCTTAAAAAGTTGCAATGGTGCATTATAATGCTGCACTCTCTGGTGCCAGAGGTTGTGGGACACTTGAGAGTTTGGAAAACCTGAAGATGCAAGTGACCTCTCCCTAGCCTGGATCAGATACTCACAGACATTTGCTTCCCACCGCTCCTTCAGAGCAGAAATTCCTCTTCTCCTCATGGTATGCCTAAATGCTGGAGTACACAGACTTTTGTTGTCTCATAGATTAAGAAACAGATTCAGTTTTATTTTTTCTTTTGGGAACCATGGAAGCAGCTGTAAATTGGAGAGATCTGCTGTTCCTGAGGCTACTCTTGGCTGAAAGAAAGTGTCTCAGCCGTTGCTTTCATAAGCCTAATTCCAGGACCTGGAATTAGAGCTGGACTGGTGAAAGAATGCTCCACAAATTTGAGCACAACTTTTGTACAATTTAGAAAAAAAGAGTTCTGATTGCTTCATCATGACCGTGTTTATGCATGTTCTCAGCTGCCCCTTGCAGCTCATTTCTCACACAAAAGCATGAGGAAAAAAAAAACCAACCCAAAATTATTCTAGTTACTCTCCTTTTAGATTCTGAAAGGAGGATTTATGAATGTCCTTTCTAATTGTAAATACCTCGAGGGCAATCAGATGGTGGAGGGCAATCAGGTGATGGAGACCACATGAAATATTTGGTGGTTATACAGCATCAAGGAAATCTGAGATAAATGTACAAGAGACAAGACTAGCTAGAGATAAGACTAGCTATTTGTGGGTAGAGTCAGTTGAATAGAATCACAGAATCGTTTAGGTTGGAAAAGAAAATTAAGAGCATTGTATTCAACTCTTAACCCAGCACCACCAAGCCCACCAATAAACCATGTCCCTAAGTGACACATCTACACATCTTTCAAATACTTCCAGTGCTGGTGACTTAACCACTTCCCTGGGCAATTTGTTCCAGTGCTTGACAACCCTTTCCATGAAGAAACTTTTCTGGCAGGTGTTGAAGAACATACCCCATCTCTATGGCCAAGTTTTAATAGCTGCCATTCACTCTGCTGGAGTGAAGAAACAAGGTGTTGTTAAAGCATCTTAACATCCAGATTAATCTTTTCCGCCCAAATTTGTATAAAATCCATTTTTCTTGTAATATTCTAAACTCATTACTTTGTCTCAGAGAACAGACTGGGAGTCATCTTGCTATCCATAGACCTTGGTCTAGGCAGAGGCATTCTTAGCATGGTATTCTGAAAGCAGGGACGAAAAACCCAACAAATCCTTAAAATTAGTTGACAGCATTCAGTAAACATTGCATGATGCACCTCTATAACTGTACCTCTGAAAACCTGTCTATTATTCCTTCATATTTGGGCCATGCCTTGCAGAGCAGCTGAAGCCCTGAAGAATTCGCTTTCCATGTAGGAAGATTTGTCAGACTTCTGAGCCAAATCCTTTACCCTGAGAAGCACAGTGAGCCAGGTCATGCAGAAACCTGTAATGGATGAGCTAGATGTAACGTGTTTTACAAAATTTTGTGGTACAACTGGGTTTTGACTTGTTCTGTGCTAGGAAGTTTCATTCTCCTGCAATTTTGCAACTGGCATCAATAAAATTTTTAAACTTATTTTTAAACTGATTCACTCTCTCATTTTTCCCCATAATGTTCACAGACAAGTTTTTCTCATTTCAGATTTCACATCTTATTTCACCCTCAAGCCCACAAACAAGACTGTAGAAACTAGACTAATGGAACAAAACCCAGCTCTATCCTTACCAACATTTAAACACCATTAGCTGGATGTGCAAGTTCACACCTCAGTGAGGAATAGGGTGAAACGTGGAAAATTGCCATATTGCAGCTGCTACTAGCTGACATGGCAATGAGGCAGGTTGCTATGAGGACAGTGGTACATCTGCTGCCCTGCTTATGGCAATGAACCAGGGTCTCTCCATAGTTCCATGTGCTGCCCATGTAATGAAAAGGGATGCCAATAAGGCCACAAATACCTCATAAAGAATTAACATTTTGAAGGAAAAAAGAAATGGCACCAGACTTGAGTTTCTTCCATGTGGGTCCTTATCTTATTCTCATTACGTGATGAAGGGTAAATTTTGGGAGTAGTGGTGTACTGCTGCAGCCATCCACTAATGGTCTATTCCAAAATTACAGTTTAGCACAACTTGGTAATTACTGTTATCCACAGGGAGGGAGTGAAATGCCTTTAAAACAGCTCCTAAGAATATACTGAAGGGAGCCCTCGCACAGGAAAGAATTTAACCCCAAAGCTTTGAAAAGAAAAAAGACAAAACCTTTGATCTTGATCATTTGCCATGGCCGGAGTGCACAGCTCAGGGCAGAAACATTGGCCTCTGCTATCTTCAGAGCCTGGGGTGGCTGCATGCCAAACAAGACCTCTGGATCCAAGCATAAAGGCAGCTCTAAATAACACCGGCTACCAACAGCCCAGAGGGCAGGAGTGCAAGAGCTGAGGGTGAAGTGGGGCAAGCAGTACCATTGCCATACATCCTATTTTGGCAGCAAAGTGAGGTGTTGATTTTGAGAATGCCATCTCTAAGTTGTCTCTCGAAATAATATAATCCTCTTATTTCCTGCTTCACCAGTTTTAAGGTCGCTTTGGTCTTCTGGGGCAGTGTAAAGCTGCTGTAGCTGCACAGGGGAAAATCTTGGCTATTCCTCTTAGAGCAAAGCTTGACTGTCTGAGATGTTGTAGAAAGGAACGTGAATCTCAGTAACCCTCTGAAAGTGCAGTATACACAAATAATCTTTGTGCCTGCAATTCTCTCCTGGCCTGGACGCTAAGGCAGTTTTTAATGAGGATTTGGCTCTGAGTGCATGTTTCCATGAAATGCTTACAATCTTATTTTCCAGCCCCCACAATAATACCTATGTGCACAAAAATAATAAAGTCCCGTGTACAAATATGCAGAACCACGTGTCAGTTCTTCAGCTTTTCAGCCCTTTCAAGGCCTTCAACGGGGTGGCATTAGAGAGGGGGCAGGAGCAGAGCTAAGATGCTGACACCCAGAACAAGGAGCAAAACATATTGCACCAGTTTTGTCGGGTTGTGTCTTTATTCGGTCACTGAAGACACGGCTATAGACTGACAGAAAGCGTTTATTACCCAGGCAGCAAGAAGACAACAGTGAAAGGATCAAGGCCTGTTAAACCAGGATACAGCTGTCCCCAGAGAACCCGATCCTGGTCAACGGGCTTTGGCAAGGAACATTTCACATGCAATAGCTGTGTTTTGCTGTGGATGATTGCTTAAATCCCAGCTTAAAGTAGTTAAGTGCTCTACTCCCCTTCACATGAAATCTCAGTCTGATAAGTCTAAGAGAGAAGGATGCAATGAGCAAAAATTAGGTTTTATCTGTTTTTTGAAACATCTATTCTATTTTCATTATGAAAAGAAATGTGTAGGGAAGGGTTGGACATCACCTTGTTTCTTCCTTAAAGCTAAACAAAATTATGGGAGATGGTGGGAAGAGAAAATGAAGATACTGGAATGAGGAAAAGAGGAAAACTGCAAAATCTGGATGATTCATCCTAAAATTAAGAAGTCTAATGATAATCAGAGGAATACCAGGAGATCACACTACATAGAATCATAGAATCTTCTGAGATGGAAGGTACTCATAAGGATTATCAAGTCCAACTCCTGGCCCTGCACAGGACATCCCAAGAATCACAACCATATGCCTGAGACGGTTGCCCAAATGCTTCTTGAATTCAGACAGGCTTGGTGCTGTGACCATTTCCCTGGGGAGCTTGTTCTAGTGCCCAACAACTCTCCAGGTGAAAACCTTTTTCCTGATATCTGACCTAAACCTCTCCTGACACAGCTTCATGCTGTTAATAAATAAATAAATAAATAAATGCCATTCACTGACTTCTCAAATATTGGCATTATCCTTAAGAAGAAATGGGGAGTAATAAACCATTTAGGTAATGCTACAAGGTTTTTCTGTACTTACAAGAAAAATAAAATAATTGAATGTTTCTAGGCAGGAAAATACTACCTTGAAAAATGAGCATTTGTATTGTAGGGAGATGCAAAACATGAATAAAGAGGATCAGGAAGTGAAAGTCTCCACATCAACAGAATGGACCATCAGAGGGATAAAGCTACCTGGAAGAGTCCAAAAGGTGGCTGCCTGTGCAGCTCAGTAACTTGTTGGTGCAAAGCCTATGACCAGAAAACCCTTTGACATTAACAATTCTACTGGGCAGTGACAGTGACATCAAGTGGATACATTAGTGAATTAAACAACTAAGTTACTCTGATGCTGGAGATACTGTATTTTAATAATGATTAATCTGAAAAGTGCTTCTATCATAAGACATATTATAAAGTGACTTGCCCTTTGAGAGGCTTTATGTTCATCTATACAGCATCCCCTTCCTGCATCTTCATATCTCGGAGGGTAACTCCCATTTTATTTATTTGAACAGGGAAAATGGGGAATTTTTTTAAAGAGGTTGAGAAAAGAGTAAAAAATTAGGAGCTTCATCCTTCCAGATACAAATAGCAATGGTTCATGAATGCAGAATTAGTCTGGGAAAACTCAGATGCATAAAATAGGGCTGCCCCAGGCTGTTTTAACTTCTTCACAACAATGCTGTGGTAGCTGTTTAGTTATCCAGTAATGCCAAGCAACTACTGAAGACTTCATTATCCACAAAGTATGCATGCATGCACCCCAAACGAGCCCACTGCAAATGTACTCGCACCATTAAATTTAGAGTAAGGCACCAAAGCATTTTTAAAACACATTGGGACTCTTTAATGAAAAGACTTTTTCTTCTCTGTGTGGGTAAAAATATTCAAATGCAAAACCTTCGACATAGCTTTATTCTAAGATAAAAACACACCATTTTCACCACGAAAGTGGTGGCAGTGCCTCTTTTATCTTCATCTGCCAGCACCCCTGTTTCAACCATATACTCCCATGTGACTAATACTCCCATTTCAGCCTAAGTGCTTGCCACTCACTGGAGCTTTTCTTTATTAGAACATTTTATTATTGTACTGCTTACTCAGCACTGCTGGAGCAGCACCTTGCAAATGAAATCAACAATGATGGTCAAGTGTGTAGTAGACTTTGTGGAACACCCACACTCTCTTTTGGTAGTTAAAAACAGGCTTGCATTTTGTCTTGATTTTTGTCAATGTCAGCCTGCTCACTAGAAGGAAAACCTAAGTATTTTAAACCTAACTTGGCTGCTGACACAACCTTTGATGGCATGGCCCAATAAAAGGTAGTGCAGGTGTCAGTAACATTTCTTTAGGACCACCTCTGTTGCCTACAGCTTACCACCACATGGACCATGTGCAAATATCGCTTTGATCTGTGCGGATGGAAGTCTACAGAAAAGCAAAATCTCTTGCCTCAGAGCAAGGCATCCCCATGTTGCACCCATGGCAGGTCTGGCAGTGAGGAGCTGCACTGCTGGGCACCAGCATCCTCCAGGTATTAAGCATATATCTCCAAAGACTCTTGTCTTGTCCAGTTTTACAGATGTGCCAGGGAGATTTCCACTATCTCTACCTAATTCCTACTAGAGCCACTACTAGGACAAGGTTAGTTTTTGGGCCCATGTGAAGTTTAGGATTTGCCCATTATGGTGAATCTACAGTGAATCTCCCTGGTCTTCTCCAAGGCACAAACCAAGGTTCCCTGGGAGACTCACTGAAGAAGAGGTTTTTAACACTTGTTCAGGTTGCCCTGTGCAGCCAGGGTGGCTTCCAACTTTGCTCCCTTTTTAGATGAGAGCATGTGAAAAAGCAGATGAGAGTAAAGAGAAAGGGAGGCTTTTTTTCATTTTGACTAGAACCATGATGGCCCTTTCATTCAGCTTTTGTCCTTAGAAATAACATTCCCTTAGACTGTACATCTGCTGTAAAAGGACAAACGTCTGTCTTTTCCCACTTCTATATATATATCTCTTTTCTCCTCAGAGGCCTATGTTGATCTCCACAGAGGTGTCCAGCCTTTGCTGGAACAAAGTGACTATACTGAAAATCAATAGTAGAGCTAAGCACAGTAACCCTCTCTGAGTGCTTCAGCTTCCAAGGCCAATCATCTTTTTACTCCCAAAGAAATGCTGAGAGGAAATTAGAAATATTTTAAAAACAACCCCACCTTTATAACTTATTGTGAATCTTTGCTGCGGGTGTGTAAGTGATAGTGGGAGTTAATATTGCCTTCAGAAAAAAACTTTAGAGAAGTGTACAGTAGCTCTTATCCTACTGTTCATGAGTACCTTGTAAAGGAATTATTTTTGAAAGAGTATGGAGGAAAATAGAATGCAAATACTGCTGTAATTAAACCTGAGATTACTTCCTCTATGAACACTTTAGGCTTCTGGGAAAAAAAAAAAAAAGAAAACAAAAGAGGACAAACTATTTTCTATTGTAGAACTGTAAACAATTTGTTTGAATGCTTTAAAGATCACTGCTAATGTTTCCCTATTCAACTCTAGATGAACAAGCTTTCTTTCCCATAAAACCACTGTAATGTACATAGGCCAGGAAAACATTGAAAAGCCAAGACATTTGTACAACTTCAGCATTAAGACACAGGTAAATAATAATTCTAAAGAGTGTGCTAATGCGGTGTAAACCTGCATGGTATCTGTGTTTTGTAGTACAGATTTCATGTCAATGTCAAAGAGAGAATAATGCCTAACAATTAGAGTTTGTGACGCTGTCACTGGAGGAAAGGATTTCATTGCATGTCTACAGGGATTGTCTTATCAGGCCATTTGGATGCAAGATTGTGATGGTAAAACTATTCCACTGTATGCCTAGACCCTATGACTATTGCATTGCAATGCTGTTAAGGTGCTGGAGCATAAAGACTTTTCTACAATCATTCTGAAGCTAATATGTCCAAATATGACCATCTCAGTGCTTGCATTCCCAATAATTTTTTAAAAAACAGATAAAAAGGACTGAAAGTACAAAAACAATACTGAAGGTTGTTAAGGTTTGTGAAGAGCACTCCAATTTAGTAAGGCATATAAGCTCAGAGATTTCCATATTATTATAGCACCAGTTGGTTCATGAAACCGTGGGATATGATGCATACAGTTGGATCAGAGGACACTAATTTGCAAGATATTCTAAATTTTGTATTTTTGAGATATTTTACCATTTGAACATAGGTAGCTCTAGTATTCCCAGAGCTGCTGAAGGCAACACCATACATAATCCTGAAATCTTTCTCAGATGCCAAATTGTTTCTATTAGCCACTTTAATGCTCTGTTCATACAGGGTTAAAATCAACTGATGGGGTTGCATACCCTTTCAGAATATCCAGTACCTCTTTATTTACATTTTTAAAGATAAAAAAAATGTGAAGTTAAAGTATGTATCATCCCTGCCTCATAGCCTTAACTCTGCCTGCAGACTTAGGAGCAGTGGGGCTAATGGGAACGTGTATGCGCGCTGCAGCCACGGCACGTGTCTGACATACCATCCCCTTGGCAACCCCTTGTCTCATTTATCTTCTTGAATGCTCGGCTAACCTTCTCTATCTTATAGGCAGCTGCTCTGATTGGCACAGATGTTAATTAAACTAGGTAGTAACAGTGCACACACTGGAAAGGCGGCCCTCAGAGCTAAAAGAGATCCTAGTCCGCACCACCACCCCACTGCCACCCTCAGTTATGTGCTTTGTGGAAGGAGTGGAACAAAATAACCTTATCCATGTTCCTGAGATTTATAATAGTCTACAAGGTGCCTGGTGTTGGCAGAAGTAGGGACAGGGCAAGCATGAACTGGTAGCAACAGGTAGCAAATGGAGGGTATTGGTGTGCTGGAGATGTGGACGAAACACTGTTAATCACTAACACTGACCTAAATTACATTTCTGTTTTCTGTGCCCATGGGTAGCAATTTTATTTTTCCTCATTTGACCGCTGCAATGGAACTGCGATGTTCCATGTTGCCAAGTTGGTTGAGTATTCTGTTAGGGTGAAATATGTCATGAGGATATGAAACAAAATTACAAGAAACAGGTTAAGGCATCCTTCAGGTCTATTTGCTTTTCTTAAATTGTGCATCCAATATTCTGGAAATTTCTCTCCTAGAAATTTTCACAGTCATTTTCCTTTTTATTAAAGAAAATCACATCTATAAACTGTGAGACAAATCAGGAAGTTTTCCCTAAAAATCCCATTGACACTCTTCAGTAACACCCATTCACAGAATACTGCAAAGGGCAGGATGAACTCCAAAGACGTACTGATACATGAACCTCATTGGACATAGTACATTTTAAGGCCATATGCTTACTTCAACTTTAATAAATCCCTGTCCAATACTCTGATCTGTGGCAGGGCACTGTCTTCCTACACCTGTTTTCCTTGCATCAAGCTGTGATGCAGATACAACATAAACCCTAAATTTTGAAAGTTTGGCTGCCTTAAAAATGGTGAAAATTATGTACTGGATAGGAGCGATCGAAAACAGGTATCTCACTCTTGGATTGGATCCATCACTGAACTTTCATGCAAAGTGAAAAAAAAATAATTCTTGAATGTCACCTGTCTCTTTGAGGATGCCACGAGAATGCCTTCCTCAAATGGATCAAAGCACTGTTTTTACTTCACAAAGAATTTTCAGAACTGAGAAAAAATATGGATTGTGCATTTCAATAAAAATTGTTTGCTGTGAGAGAGGGAATGTATTTGATATCATTTCTACTGACTGCATATAGGATTAAATGTAGGATCAGAAACGAGCCTATTGTTGATGTTTAAACAGATTCTCCAAGACTAAGAGTGTCTGGACCAGACCACTCTGCAGTTGGAGCTGTGAGCAATGAACAAAGATCCTCTGTACTCTTAGGTAAGAGCCTGCTGACAACTCTGCAGCCGCTGGTCAGTCTTCCCTCTCATCAGTCCTCTCACTCTGTTCTGTGGGACATCACAGCTCCAAAAGTGCTCTCTTTCCCATGGTGTTCAACCTGAATAGTTAAGGCTTTAAAAGGTCTCAGAGGATGTTACCAGGCTCAAGTCATTAGCCCTCTCCCTAGCCAACATGTTGCTTAAGAACTTTATGCTCTCTTTGCCTTAATCCTCCTTGCTGGTGCAGTTAGATGTGTTGTGCTTCCCCTTGCCTTCTCCTACCAGTCGTGATATAAAACACATCAGAATATGACCCAGTTTTATTGGAATGGTGGACTCTTTGCTGCACACAGAGGACTTCGGAAGCTTCTCTAAGCTCCCTGTCTTTTCAAATCAAAAATCTTATGGCTAGTCTCACACATCCTGTGCCAAGTTCATACAAACTGAACTTTTGTTAAAGTAGAGAAACACTGATGCCATTATAGTATTAAAAGCACAATCCTTGGCTTTTTTTGCCCATCAGAGAGCCCACTCTTGAAGTGCAAACATTATATAGGTAACACTGAATATCAGTTCCTTTTTTGTCCAAAAATTAATTAATTAATAATTAAAAAAATCCTTTTATCCACCTAAACTGCTGCTTTTCCAGGACATTTCTGATCAATAACCATACTTATGGACTATTACTCCATTTAGTGCTATCACCATACAGTTTCTGTAGCTTGTTAAACTATTCAGTTTAATTTTATGCTTTCACGTTTTTCAAACAGAATGCAGAAGAAAAAGGAAGACACAGCCTAGGAGCTGAAACAAACTCCAAAGCCCCATCAGTATCAGAACTTTGTAATTAATAGGTTTCAGCTCCTCTGTAAAGGATTTAAATAATTTATCCCTATTTTGTTGCCAGAAAAATCTCAATGTTCTTGTATTAAATATAATATATATTCATATATATTTTCTTTCCTGAGTGTGTTCCAAAAACAGGCCATCAGCTCTAAGAAGTACTTGTTAATACCTCCATCATATGACAGCATTTGTTTGAAATATTTGGATGTCATATAGTTCAGAGTACCTTCTTTTTTTTTATCCAGGCAACAGCTAAAAATTTTACTACAGTATTAAGAAATTTTAATGACTGTTAAAAGGTTCCCTAATGACTATAATAAAGGACAATATTTTATTGATGTCAGCAACTAGCAGTTGACTTACACAGTACTACTTTTTAATCTTCTGTGTTCTTATATGTCTTTGCTTCTGTTCTTAGAGCAAAACCTTCTGATGCATCTCAGCTGTTACTTAAT
Organism: Myiozetetes cayanensis; assembly: GCF_022539395.1. NCBI lineage: Eukaryota > Metazoa > Chordata > Aves > Passeriformes > Tyrannidae > Myiozetetes > Myiozetetes cayanensis. The sequence continues at coordinate 13,688,827 of NW_026087411.1, forward strand.
AGGTTTACTAATAGGGCTGAAGAAGTCAATGCTAAAGTTACTTAATGAATTAAGGGCTGTCTCTCCAGTGCATATTCAATTTTTCATGCTCTTTTCATGCTCATCTTCATTTACATTTGGACAGCTGTCTATGAATCTGTCCAATGACTCCCCTAGGCTGGAAATCCAAAGCCTCATTGTTTATGCCACACTTAGTCTTCCAAGACATCAGCAGAAGGTCCAGAACATGATTCACAGGTAAAAAAGACATTCCAGGCTTGGATGCCCAGTGCCTTTGATTGCCATCTACTTTGCTCACAGAAATTTAAGCATCACTTTGTTAGCACCTGGTGCTCTTTCCTTAGTGTCTGTAGAAGTGTCTGTGATGATCTAACAGGACATCCTGGAAGTCCACGAAGAGAAAGGTAGAAGGTCTTTGAAAAAGAGCAAAAGCATCATAGAATCAAGTAAGCTATTTTTTCCTGAATGCACCCACACCATACAGAAATGAGATGGGGCTGGGGTCCTGCTCTACTTATACTTCTGATTTACGGTATGACCTTGGCCAAGGCACTCCCCCTTTTTGTGCCTTTGTTTCTGTATCTGCATTACAAAAATAATAATTGCATTTTCTGCTTCACACAGTTCTTCTGAGGCTTATTTAGTATTACCAATACACAATGCTTCACAAAATAGGGGAATTATTATAACGATATGTTGATCTAGAATGACCATTGAGAATAGCAAATTCAGTTCTAATTTCTGCCCCCACGATCCCAGCCCTCTATTTGCGGGGAAAAGCGCTTAAAGAGTTGCATTATCAGTGAAAGGCAGTAGTATCAAAGCCCCAGGGCTGCTCTGGCCTCTAAATGCTAGTGCAGGAATATAAAGGTGAAGCAGATGCATGGCTCAAGCAACCCCCATTAACTGTGTGAGAGGGAATTAACAGGGAGAAAGTCTAACGCACTGACTGGCTCCAAGCCCTGGCTGAGCTGGTGGTTGCACAGCAGAGCACAGCCCATTTAAATCACACTGCCCTCTCACGTTAATCCTTGCAGAATGCTGGAATCGTGTTACTTTTGATCACTTCATTCGATTACTTCAACTGGTCAAAACCAGGTTTGGAGCCCTGCCTTGCACACGGAAGATGAAAGATGGAAAGGATGTAGGCACAGAGGTTTCCTACGCAGAAGTCTGGCAGTTACTCGCAACTTATTAGTGGACCTCCCTGGTCCTTGCAGAGACTAGGAGACCGCAAATTAACAGAAGCAATTAATTAATCACACGTAAGCTGCTGGACTCAATCGGGGGGAGTGGAGAGGACGAGCATCCATGAGGTCAGAGTCGAGCCTTAATGAGCCCTTCTGGCCTCAGACCCCGTGACTATTCAATCAGGCACGAGACCTTGCTGTGTGCCAAAAGGCCTTTCGCCTCAGCCTCTGGTGCTGCAGCTCGGCGCTGCTCCGTGCAGCACCTTGTGCCAAGCCACAGACCTTGGCCTGGAAGCCTGGGCCGTTGTTTAATGCCGGGTAGTTGGACTGCTCTGGATCTCAGCCCTGAAATGAGGGCAAGCAAGTGACAGCCCAGCACAACTGCAGCAGTTCTTCACTTCAGTCTTGCCTTTAAGGGCATTTTGTTTTGTCGTCTTAAATTACAGTAAAATTGCAGTCAGCTGGGTAAACCCAAAGGCCCGTGTCGTTCTTTGCTGGTTTCTACCATTCACAGAATTTTCTCTCATTGAATCTCATGCACACCTATAGTTATTAAAAAATGCTTAAACACTATAATGTTCAACTGAAGGTGGGGAATTTGGTGTTTAAAAAAAAACCAAACCAAAACACAAACCCCTGATTTTTTTACGTCCATTTGCTCTTTAACCCAATTCACAAATCTCCTTCAAAACGATCCCTTTCTAAGTGATTAATTTTCCATGAGAAGATGCTAACACCAGGACAGTGCAAAAATAAATATCAGAAAAGAGCAAGCAAAAGGGAATGTGTCACATACTGACTACAGGGAAACAGTGCAAAACATCTAATCACGGCAGTGCCAGGAAACTTGAACCTGTCCAAAAGGATCCAGTACTCTCAATGTTTAATTGCTGTTGATGGCTGCTGGTCAGTCATGCATGACAATGTGTGTGTCACGCTGCTTCCTGCCTATGTTCATTCCTGTCAGCCTTCACTCCAGGTGATGAGTACAGCTTCTCTGACCAGGGGAGAGAGAGAAAGAGGGGGTGTAAAAAAAAGAGCCCTCACAGACACAAAGCAACACGTACCCAAATAACCCAAGCCACAGGAACAGAGCAACCAAAAATGGACAGCAAAGGCCAGCTTTTGTCAACCTCTCTACCCCTCCATATTTATGCTTAAAAAAAAAAAAAAAAAAAAAAAAAAAAAAAAAAAGTGTGGCATCTGTGACTGACAGTATTCCAACTGGCAAGACTCAGGTCTCCTGTTTGCTTGATTATATGTTTGAACACATGCTTGGGGCTGCACAGAACAATTTGAATTACAATCGGGTGGCAACAAACATTATCATTTTTGGGGAACTGGAGCTTTAAAAACCTCCTTCTTGAGCTAATAAGAAAGACACAGGGGGAAATGTAGGCAAGTAACTTAAAAGATCTAGAAATTGTGTAACAGCTTTCCATCGCTTTCTTAAAGTGACTGTTTAATGGTTTATGTATCTGGGCCCAGATTCAGCAAAGCACTTAAGCATACATTTAACTTTAAGTATCTGAATGATCTCATCCTTATTCAGCAAAACCCTTAAATAAATGCTTAATTTTAAGCCTATGCTTAGCTGCATTGCTGTAGCAGGGCCTCATCACACACTTCTACATCCTGTTATGCCTGTCACATAATTGGAAAGAATGCTCCTCTTTTACCATCCCCATTGCTATCTTCTATTCAAAACAACAATCATTATTCCACCACTGTTTAACTTCGTTTTGCTTTGTGCAAAACCAGTGCCTGGAAGTCAATACATTTCTTAAACTCTTAAACATCCAGGACATATCTGCTCATTCACATTCCACTTTAGATCCACCTCCAGTCGAAGTCAGGGGGCGCCCTGCCATGGCCTCCAGTGGGAGCCAGGTCGGGCTATCTGTTGCAGTAATACATGAACTGAGTTGTGTAAGGATGGGAAAGGCAGTGCAGTGGGGAGGTTTTTCTGAAACAAAAGCACAGGACAAGGGTTTTGCTGATTCAAAATTGATCCGACTTTAGCTGCAGTGAGAATACTTTGAGGAAGGAACTAAAGCATCATTTCTGGACCACCACACTTCAAGCAATTAAGACATAGAATACGATGTTAGTTTTGATGATGTAATTGTTTTATGATCATTTTGTTATTCTGCCTGTGTACTGCCTTCATTCATCTCTCCAATAAGTGGGAGATGAAGATAGAATACAAAGCAGGGAAAAGAGCTTCTTTCACACAACGTTTCTGGCTCATTTGAAGATGTTCCTGTTGCAATTGCCACCTTTTCCCCTCTCCATATCCACACCCACCTACCAGTGAGAGTCAGGAAGGCAGTTCAATTTCACTGATGTTAAGGATGATGATGAGAATCATGTTTAAGTGGTAATACACAGATACTAATTGAGAAATACTGTCTGGGGAGGTCAGTTCCCTTTATCCTTCCTAAACCGGCTTTTGTTAGCTTTAGTATTTGGAACAACTTGACTTCCGCTTACATCACTGAGGAGAGTCTATGGGTTTCTAAATTATTATTACTACCACTACTACTACTAAAGAGGTGATATGGACTAGGAGAGTAATAGGTGCACAAGAAAGAATAACTCTATTTGATTTATGTTATTTAACATGTGTTCTCATTCTTTCTTAGCACAGATTGAAAAAGGGTAGCAAAATAACTCTATAAAGAAGTGTCACATTTTCTATGTTCATGGAAGTGCCATGGAAGGAAAATAAAAACATAAATAAGTAGTTTTGCAAGAACAGAACTAATGAAGCTCTGTTTCCTACTGCTTTGTGCCACGTAATTAATTGTGAGCTACAGTTGAAGCTTTTCCCATGGGTGGGGCACATATGGTCCATCTCTAACACTCTCTGAGAAATATATAGATAGATATACTGTGTGGACTCTTTATGGTTAATAATGCATGAGCTCACTCTGCAGCCTTGTTGTTAGGCAGGGTCCTTACTGGGTGTCTTTTCTTCACCATCCTCCTTCTCCCATCCTTTCAGAGCAAGTAGAGAAATTTTTTTAATCTTAAAGATTACTGCTCTGCCAAATTTGTCTAAAATCACCAAATAGATTAAAACCTGAATAGGTTAAAATATAGACATGCATATACACGAACACTCCAACTATGTGCTTGAATAAGCCTTACATCTTTATTTTCATAATACTTAAAAACAAATGGAAAATACTATTATTTAATCCTTACCCTTTTTAGGCATCCTATGTTATCACAGAGAGGTCACCAAAACTCAAGAGAACTGCAATATAGACAAGCCAAATGTGCTCAGCGAGGTCTGACAAACTCACTGCCAGTGTGGGAATATGCCATGAACTTCAGTCTGTGAGGTTCAGGTTTTGAATACATCATGGATTCTGAGGAAAAGCTCAAACTACAGTGATGTACATGCTGGCACTGAAGAACTTTGTTGTACATGGCCCTTTCTGTTCTGCAGGTATATTAATGATTTGAAGCATTACAAGGCATTGTTCCTAGTTATGGTGATTTTTAGAAAATGGGGACTGTGAAAACAGGATTATCGTACCATTGGAAACTTAGAACCAGTTTTGAAGTTCAGACCATGTAATGAATGTCTACAGAGAAGGATGCAGCAAATCGCTTGGAGCTTGGCCCCGAATAAGATAGCCAAAAAAGCTCATGTAAAATTAATAAGCAGCCTTCCTTTTAATTTTAAATGCAACCAAAGCCCAAATGCTGGAATAAATACATTCAGTATACAGACAGAATTTTCATAAATCAGCCATGCTTATCCATATCCTTTGTACTTTGTAACCATTAGCCATACATTCTATTGAACATAATGTTTCCTAAGATCCCTGGTGGCTTCTGTATTAATCTGAATTCTGTGATTCTACTGTCAAGTTTAAATTACAGATCTGACCACAAACTCATTAGAAAATGTGCTCTTCTATTCTGTGCTTGGTCTTTCCTGATTTCATTTAAAAAAAAAATAAAAATTGCTGTTTGCTCTCGCAAAAGACTGATCTCTATGATGTGGCAATGTGCCAAATTTATTTTAGGAAGTGTTGAAACAACAAAGATATATCTTCATCTAGTCCATAACTCTAACATAAATTGGATCTTTGATGTTATGTATTTATAACAATTACATACCACATTTATTTATTTATTTATTATTTATTTATACTTTATGTGAAGAATGAAAGCTTAATTCTCTTAACTACCAGGGGGTAAGTATAATCTGTCCAGAGGAAAGCATAGTATGGCCAGACGAAATGATAGCTCTCTCACACTGCTCTGTCATTGCAACTAAGCCCTGACATGAAAGCCTTAAGGGTGTGGTAAAAAGGACTGCCCTCCAGTGTGCTGAAAGGAAACTTCAGCATCCTTGCTCATTCGTTTTTTGTATAAAAACTGACAGATGTGTCAAAGGTGTGATAGTTTTGTGAATAAGTAATAAGTCCTGACAAGTTGGACCTTATCATTCCCTTCAGCCTAAGGTGAGGAAGGAGCCTGGGGTAATAGTGAGGGCAACTGAAAAGCCCTGGATGGGACTTGCGGGATGGCTCGCCTCATTCGTCTGTGCTCCTGCTGGTACAAAATGGATTTGATGACAAATCTGATCAAATTCATGCCTGGTGTAATTTCAGAGGGATCAGTGGTGTTACACCAGGGAAAGCATCAGTCCTTGGTGTTTATTTAGGGAAGACGACAGAGGCTTTGAAATAAGAGCAGTGCACTGAGCCATGAGCTTTCTTCCCCTCAGCAGAACGGTGAAGATACTTTACGTGAAGGGCAGTGGTTATCAGAATAATGTACAAGTATTTTGTCAAAACCTGTGTTTCAGCATGGCTCACAGGGGCAGGAAGGTGCAATTAGTGCGCTCAGCCAGTGTGATCTTAAGATGCTTTACCCAGCACTGGCAGATCCACCTGAAATCTCCAAACAAAACCAGACCAAGACTCTTCTTTGCAATGTCTAGGTCATATTACAGGAGATTTACATTCAAGTGGAGGAATAAAAAAGATTGTGATATATTTATTTGTGAAGCAAAAGGTTTGCCTTTCTGCAAGGATAGCAAAGCTCATATTTAAAATGCATAGACTTGCAAAGATCACTAGTGCAATGAGAAACATACATGAGATACTCTGGAAAGCAGGAATTCCAGATTGAAGAGAATGTATCCGAATGGGAACGAGAAAATATTTTTATCAGTAAATACTTATGGCCTCAGTATGTGATTTTCATAAAAAGCTTTCATCAGAAGGAAATAAACCAAAATGGAAATGTCAGCAGCTGAGACACTTAAGAACATGATTAGCTCTCAAACTTGAAAAAAAAAAAGTGTTTGGGAAATTATAATGCTACTTGATAGATCCACTCATCTCTATATTTTTCCACTCAGGTGTGTAATAAATCAGGAAAATCTAATATAACATTCCAGATAATAGGAAAAGGAAAAAAATCAGATCATTTTAACCTATTGTTATTATACATGCAACCTATATAGGCCAGATAGACAAAGGATGAGAGAACAGGATACAGTGTAAGTGTGCTCTGCAATGGCATTGACTTTGCAGGGGATGGATAGAAGTAAGACACACAACCTTAGGGACAGAGGAAAACTGGAACATGTGCAAAGCAAAAATTGCAGAAGCATCAGAGAGGACTTCAGGAATGGCATGGCGTTGAAGGACATTTAGGGAAGAAGTCAGGAGAAGGTCAGAGGCAAATGCCAGACATCATAGGGAAAAGCATAGAGCTCATTTTCCTGAATGCAGTGCAGCTGGAAATGGGACCTAGAAAGGGTGGGGGGTACCAAATAGATGCAGTGGGACACACAGATCCAAAATACAGCTCAATGAGACCAGACAAGTGCTGGCACACAGATTTGGACTAGGGGTAACAATCTGTTCCACATTTCACAGACTTGTTCTAACTACTGCCCACCCCTCCCCTTCTTTATTTTTTAAATTGCTTCAGTGCTGTCTTTCCTCATTTTTTTTTCCTCCTAAGGCCTGAAATGCGATGCTTGCAATGAACACTGTCTTCTTTTGACATTTTCACTCCCTGATAATGCTGCAAGCTAGCCTTGAATTTTAAAGAGTGGCACGCATGCACACACTCAAGCACTCCCACTCTGAGGCTGTCATTCTCATCAAACATCTGGAAGTCTGTTTGCCAGAGTGCTGCCGCCAAATGCTCCTGCCTCATCCAGGCAGAATTGTGCTTCCCCTACAGGGTAAGCAAGAAGAGCTTGAGAGCAGATTTACAGCTGTTGATGTGGCAGCACTGAAGTCTTGTGCAGCAGCTTAGAGCTCCTTATTTATGGTTTTAACCCTCAGAGGAGTTTGGTTAGAGAACGGATTGGATGAGGACATCCAAAGCCTTCTTGCAGCCTGAAGAATCCTTCCTTTTCCTTTCATTTCTAACATCTTTACCGTCCAGCGCTTCATAACTGTGGCCAAACACAGATGGCTGTAATTCCCTCAGACTCCGAAAACAGCATCAGCCTTGCTACTAAAACCTCGCTATACGAAGTGCCACAAGATTTCATCTCTTCAGCCCAGGGGAAGAAGAAATGAAGGATCAGAATTCAAGGCATCTAAGTGCCTAAATCCCATCCCCTCTCTAAAGCACTCCCTGACCTGAAGAAAGTTCTATTTCAGGCAGGATACATGAGACTGATAATAAATATTGTCTTGTCTTAGTTGAGGTTGTAAGAATAAGTCCTGTTTCCCTGCCCTTCTGCCCTGCCAAAAAATTCACTAGGAAAATGGAAAGGTGGGGGGAAGGAGAGGAAGGGGTACAGGGAGGGAGTGTTAAGTCTCTGAGGCAAATGAGTTGGAAAGATACGTATGGAGAAATGAGAGGAATGGACTTTATTCAGCTCAAAAAGATGGTTTTATTTGGTTCTAGGTAGTGAGTGGAAAAACAGAGGAAGAACAATGGGAAATGAACAGAACCAAGGCAAGATAACAACAAGCCACCTGCAGAGGCATAGTAGAAAAGTAAACAAAAATAAAAAAGCCTTTCTTGAACCTCCCATAACATTAGGGTTAGCATCCAGGCTTCCCAGTGCAACCCTACACACGGCTGTTTCCTTCCTAGCTTAAATAACTCAACAGAAAATTTACATCCTGGCTAGGACATTCAGCATGCTGGTGTGCACACCAGAAATACTTGATTTCTAAAGGATTTTCCCCAAAAGAAGCAAAGCTGCACACCAGGACATGGGGAGGCATTTGATAGCACAGCACGGAAGAGGGAACTGACTGTTCTGTCCCTATTAGGACAGCTGGAAGTTACGGTAAATGGGCTATTGAGAACAATGGGTTGGAGCCAATGGAAATGCAACTTCCAAACATTTCAATTTAAAGGTCTCTCAGCTATGGAAAATGATTGCCATGGGGCCTTGTTTCAGGTCGAGGCACCAGGGAAAGTGCATTTAGAAAGCATGACAGTCCATTTAGCAAGCATCCCTCAGCCATAGGCACAGATTCTCTCAACGAATACTTGGATGTGTGTGCGTGTAATCTTCATCCAACTTGTAGAGAAAACACTACTAAAAGGCAAGGAGTTTTTAGTGAAATTTCAATGGGAAAGGTCCACACAGCCATCTTCCTGTATGAAAAAAGTCATGGAATAAGGAGGAGCTATTAGTTACTGCTGTGCTGTTTAATGGCAGGCCAGCCATTCTGAAACATGATTGAGTGCCTTCAGTCCTGATGATGGAGAGAATGAAACATAGCACACACTAACAGTATTAACTGCTGAACAGCTAGAATAACATGAAGGCATTTAGACCTTTTTTTCTCCAAGAATTTATAAACTGCTTTAGTACTCTAGTTATGCTTTTATCTTTCAGAAAAAGCACAAACAAAACCAGCCAGCCAAATAACCCTAAAGATGTTGAAAGAGCGTAGAATACATCAATATGTTGTTTGAATTTGGACAGTCCCCTGGTCTGACATAGTAATCAACATCTAAACAAAAGGAGGCTAAAGCTATGACTTTTGTAAGGCCCAAGGAAAGATGCAGCCCTGACTACTGGTCACTGTGGTTCATTTGAACGGAGACATGGTGTCCAGGAAGGTTGACTGACTCATTGCAGGCACAGAGAAGCACTGACATAGAGACAGGGTACCCCTGTGCTCATGGCATGCTTCATGTATTTGAAAGGGTCCAAAGTAAAACTTGAGAAAAAGAGGCAAAGGGAGATGCTGCCACATTTTGATTTTTCAGCCTTACCTCTCCCTGCTTATTTGTACCCTTGCAAAGAGGATGAGTGAAGCTGAGAAATAGTGAGTTAAGAGTTAATGGGCAGATTTAGCACTCCTTGAGTTTACATTTGTTGTCCAGCATGACCCTGCCTTTTATGACCTGCTTTCTATGGTCCCACATATCCTGTCATGTATGTCCTGCCTCAAGTTTCACACATGTGTGTCTTTGTATCTGGAGGTTCAGGGTATCAGCCCAGGTGTCAAAATACCATCTCCTCTTAAGCTCTAGAATGAATCACTTTGGATGCTTGACTACCCAAGAGCAGAGAGACTTATAGGGGAATTAGTTGCCGTCAGCAGACGATCGGCTTATTCTACAAGTCTTATAATTTTATCTTGCTTGGGAAGAATAGGATTTAGGGGAAGTCTGAGTCATTCTAATAGAACAGATAATTGTGCCTCTTTTATAATTGTGAGAGTAGGCTTGCTCCATTCATTAGTTATCTCAGTTGGCAGGAACACTGTTTATAAAGAAGTTCCAAGACTACCTGAGGCAGATTAAGCTTCTGGACACAAAAGAAAGACAGTTTCAAGGTACAGAATTAGTGGTTTATTTCCCAGTCTTCTTTCTGTGTATCAAATGTGTCCTATTGTAATGTGTGAATGTAGCATGTATGAAGTATAGCACTCCTGGGAAAAGAGGTGATGGAGACTTACCAGCATACTGCTTCAGAGGTACAGCAGTCAGGGATGTAAAAGAAAGTTTGGTCAAGTGTAATAAATCAAATCTGCAAGTACATGAAATAGTCAACAGAGGTTTTAAGCAAAAAAATACCATTTATGTCCCCAAATTAGCCTTTGTGGAGTAAATAAAATAGGATGATGAATGGCTTCTTTCCTAAATTGAAGCAAATATGCATTAACCCATCTTTTAGACATTCCTTTTGGGCAAAGATCTACTACAAAGACATGAGTAGTAGATAAGAAAGATTTTTATTGAATCTTTCAGTGGTTCTATTGCAAACTATTCAATTGTTTCTGTGTTCTCTGGGGTACATAAAAGTCTCATTCCTTATGAAAAAGATTTCACACAGTCTTCAGACAGTGGTGATTTGGGTCTATTGCATCCTATATGGACAGATATCTGCTACCTTTTGTTTGGGAATCCTCCCGTGTAATCATAAAATGTTTCATGTGCCAAAACTTGCATCAGCTCAAGAGTGGAGATTCACATCATACATGTTAAAATCCTCTGTCCCTGTTCTCTTATGTAGACTTTTTCCCCTCTAGAATGACATTTTGAGAGGACCCAGCCATTTGTTACCTCTACTGTTTTCCCATCTATTTAGTTTCATTATTTTTATGTGCTTATGTGCTCAGGTGGTGACAGCTGATCTGGTTTTTATTAAATTTGTTTTTCTTCTGTTACATACCCTTAACCTACTTTGACAGAAATAAGACACCCATGGAAAAAAATTATCAAAACAGTAACAAAAAGGAGGAAAAGATTGAATGCAACAAATTTTTACTTTTAATCAGCTTTGTTCTAATTTCAGCTTGTCCAACAGTTTTTAATATGCAAAAGAAGTGTCCTTCATATTGATTTAATGAAAATAGTCATTTTGCTGAGGATGTGCTGTGTATCATCCAGTCAAGATGTGAATATGCTCAACTGAGTTGTTTTTTTGAGCTCAGAATGCCCTCTGGTTTGTTTTTCACTTTTTAAAAAATTATAGCAACAAAATCTGCTGCTTTTGCCAATTCAAACATTATTCTTGTTCTTCTCATAACCATGTAATTTGTTTCGGCTCTAAGTTACTTCTCTGAAGGCATTTGTCTGAAGTTACTTCTTTTTCTCTCTCCTCAGCCTGTACCCACACTTATTCTTCCAATATATCATACAAACTAGTCTGCTTCAAACTGCCCCTTTCATCAGCCACAATACTGTGGAAGGGGGTGATTTGTAGGCTTGGAGCAGCGAAGACAATATATGCCTGGGTCACTAGTAATTAAGGAATGTCAGTGGTCGAGAAGGAGGAAATTCAACTCAAGCCAAACTGAAGCATTTAGATATTTTACTGCTGCATTCTTTTAGGCCTCTCTCAGCTTATAAATATTAATTTAAAGACTACCAACAAGGACAGTAAACGGATTTAGGCATAAAACTTCCTGTCAGCAGTGATTTGTGCCCAATAAAAGGAGAGCTGGATAGAGAAAGCCTGCTTCACTAAGTTTATGATAGACAGTGAAAGGCTGCCATCAAAATAAAAAGGCTTTCACTATGTCGTCTGTTGTATTGTCACCTTCTATCCTGACGAGCATCACGCTGGTGCTGCCTTGTTTCCTTTCACATGCACATTTAACTCACTGAGGGAAAGGTCTGGGGCAGGACCAACACTGGCAATGGGCTCTGCACAATCAACAGAATGGAAAGGAAAGTTTTACATCAGCAGTGCCTTGTAGTGAACTCTGCGATGCAAATAGTTGACAAAATGCCATATCTTTCCCTCCTAGTGCCCAGCCTGAAAGTAGAAAGAAGTCAGCAAGCCCTGCATGGTCTGTGAGAGTGTGCCTTTAAAATATGACTATATTAATTATCTTCCCCTGATCTCATTTCTGTAACAGCACAGAATATATTCACTCCAAACTATAATCTGGTTAATTTTTTGATAGAAAATAGCATAAATTTTATTTCTTTTTTCTGTTACTCTGAACCACTTAGTTTCTTTGGCTGGTAAGCCATGCTGTTGCTGAGCAGCATGATCACAAGAAGCTGAACACCAGCTAAATATCAACTAAACATAACACTTTAATTAATCTTAACACTTTATCCATACTTGAGTAATTGAGCCCAGATACAGCTGTCCATATGTTTAGGCTTGGTCTCTGCAATACACACTTGGCTCATGCTCTGTCTCTGTAGCTAGATCCACAAGCAAACATGCACCTTGTATTTGACAGATGTATATAATATTTGGCCAGTTTATTTATCCCCACAGTTTACTGCTAGAACTGCACTGGATGTTGTTACATCCAGTTACATCCAGTGCCACGTCCTTCCCAGTTCGCCTTGCTCAGGCTTGTAGCTTTAATATTTTAGGGAGGCTAATTAAAATATACCAACTTCTCCATGAATTTTTAAATCTCTAGGGGTTTCAGTAAGTCACAGTGATTATTTCCTTGCCTGGAGACTGTGGGTAGGAGTCATGTACAAGATGGATGGTCCCATTTTGGATTAATGGTCATTCTGTGTGAGACCTTCCTTTTACAGAAGCTGCTATCCATGTCTCTTCAGTTTGTTGTCAAGGCTTGACCCATGGAAGATCACTGGGGAGAAAGAGCTGATTGTGAAAACCTTCTCAGTGGAGGGCAGTGGGAGGAGGAAAGGGGAACATACATGTGGGGAAATACCCTCATGAAAAAAAGCTGAAAGACAGAGCAACACCTTGTCGATGGAATTAACATCAAGCAGAGGCCCTTAGAGAAGATCATTCTGAAAAGAAATGAAAAATACATAAAACTTTGTTTAATTTATGGAATTTATAGGCTGCTGACCAGTAAGTATAAAGTTCTGTTCCCATGGTCCTCACTATCACTCATGTATTACTTGTCAGTAAATGTGGTGCACTCAGAACATAACAGCTACGGTAATATTTCTGTTCCCACTGCAGCTTTACTACACCCATGAAACTCTGTAATCTTTAAATTCCCTCACTGTTAACATCTGCTGAAACATTATTGGTCCCAGCATAGCCAAGCTGCTCTGAAATTACATTTAGCAGAGTAGTTAATGCTAACAGTATTATTCTAGAAGCAACCGTGTTTTAAAAAGTCTTTAACTGATGCAATGGCTGTGCTTCCCTTTGCTTTCTCTCCTTTCCCACTTCCCTTCTTTTTTTTCCCATTATCTCACCTTCAGGCCAGAATTCACGTTTAAATAGCATTTTGATTTTTGCTTTGAATAACATTGTCATTTTGTTTCTCAGCCTTAGACTGCCAAAACAAACTTATGAAAACACCTTTTTCTGTCCTAGTTACAGCATCCGATTTTAAGAGTCCGAAGGGCTGATGCCAGAAATTTCTGAAGCTTTAATAAAATTAATATCTGCTATCACTCATACAGGATGTTTTTCATGACCTAACATATAAGTAAAATAAACTGGTTGCCTTTATTAATGACGATTCTCCAATATATTAATTTGCAGCTCATAAAGAGCTCAAGAGTTCAGAGCTTTGCTTTTATAAGGAAATGTGGTACAGAGGGCATTTAACTGAATCACTGAATGCTGTAAATATGTAATTATTCCTTAAAAAAGTAAAATGCAAGCATACTAGAGTATTTGAAATTATGCTATGGAATCTTTTTTTTAGTGCTATATAATGTAATATATTTTAAAATCATATGTATGGTTACACAGCACCTTATATAGAGTTTTATTCATAGATACTTGGCAAAGTCACCACATTTCATAGAAAAAAATAATTTCCATATTTTTTCTAAAAGACAGTGAATAAAATATAATGATTTAATACAGTGAACACAGTGAATCAAAAACCCGCCATTCAGCAGTTACATCTTCAGCTAGCAATCCTGATAGCTCTCTTTCAAAAAGCAGCCTAGAGCTGAAAGATTGCTACTGTTAAATGTTTATGTTGATATTAGATTTTGTATGTTGTGCATTTAGAATATTACTCAAAATCTAAAAACTATGTTAATTAAAAAAATCTCACAAAATAATGAACTATATAGTTTGCGAGTTCAAAGAATAATTATTGTATTGCCAGGCATTTCACAAGGAGAGATAGACTGCTAAATCTGTTAAATTTAACTGGTTTTTGATTCATGAACAGCAGTAAATGACATCTGTGCCAGATGGCAGTCAGCATTTGTGCATCGATACTCTGATTTTCTCTTCTCATGACCCATCTAGTCCCAGTTAATACTTGCTGTTTAAGTGGTGGTGTCCATCATGAGATCATTTAATGTAGGTTAAAGCCATGACAGTGAAGGAATTTCCCAGGAACACCTTGCAGGTTTTTAATGCTATTCCAATAACAACAGTGTTATATTCAGGACAATTTATTAAATGTTCTGCAGTCTAGTTTTATACTTCTTCCCCACATCCCTCTTGTAGAGGTGCATTTTTTAAGAACAGTAATTTTTATTTCTTTTTGTTTAAAATGTGATAGCATGGGTTTTCAGCAAATGAGTAAAATAGTTTCTTCATGACTATGAAAGCAAGTATATGACAGCAGGATGTATTTTCAAGCAATGTGATATGATTTCTGTTGGAACTTTGCATCAGAGTGATGTTCAGGGCAATCTTGTTTGAGGTGTGGATCCCTTCCTTTCAACCTCTCTTGTCCATGTCTGAAGTAGCTGCTACTACTACTTGTCAGGAGAGACTCCAAACTCTTATCAGTGACATAGTTTTCCCAGTATGAGGCAATCGCAGAGCCTGTGAAACAAAAAGTTAGGAGCTGTTTTATGCATCATTATCACTGTACGTCAGTCTCAGAGAACATCACAGGGCTTTATTTTAGAAAAATTGTAAAGTGGTGTTTTTTAATCAGAACTTGAATGCACTTTTTGCCCCTGTCTTCCCCCATCACTACAGAAACTGACAAAAAACTGGGTAGGAAAAGCCATTTCAATGTAACCATTTGGAAATTTCTACCCCCTCTTCTGGGAATTTGTAAAAGCTGCAGGATTTTTGAAAAGTGCCTGTGCTGGCTAATTAACTTCTAACATTCTTATTTTAATTAAAATAGGACCTGGGACCAAGATGCTTTGGCTGGAAAGTTACATTTGGAAAACTAAAATTCAATGCTAGGGTAGGAATTCCAGATTCCTCTGGGTAGGAATCTGGATCCTATTTCAGAACTGCAGTGCCATACTTTAGATCTTACTACTTTTGTAAAAAATACATTATTTAAATACTTGCCTCAGTCTCAAAACTGAGTTGCAACTAGTCTGGGACCATTTCAGAGGAAGGCACGTGGCTTCTGTGGCAAATATCAGCTGAATTGGTAGCACAGTATCTATAAGTGCAGGAGTCTCTTCTGTTTCATACTATATAGTAGGTCTCTCTTTCCTCATGGACCTAAAAAACCCTACAAAAGTAATTCTGAAACAACTGTAGAGGTAATTGGCACTTGCTGAGGGATGTCATATCTTCATCATTTATCATAATACTAAACCCAGTACTTAGCTGTACAGAGCACTTTCATGCTTCTTGTTTGTTTTTTTTTTAAAACTGCTGCACAAATATTTGTTAATTCCATTATGTACTGATTATAATAATTATGACCTGGCTTTAATGATGAATAAATGCCCAACATTCTCATCTATTTTATGTACAACTTCAAATATCTTAAAAGCTGACACTTGCACAAGCTGCCTTTCGGGAAGGGAACAGCAGTCTCCTCAAAGTAATTCAGCCTTTGGCCGCTTTCCCCACCAGACAGACCCCTTCAGGTTTGTTGTCTCTCTGGTTGTATTACTCCACCACAGCATGGCCCTCACCTGGAACAGGCAGCTCCCCAGCTCATAATTGTATAGAACACATAGTGCGTGAGATAAATCAAATTAACTTATATATATATATATCTAAAGCAGCATTACAGTGCTAGCCATAGTGAAATCACATTGTATCCACTTTTCAGGTTGTAAGGAGTAAATTAAGGTTGTATAAGCTGTAAGTCACAGATGGATCTTGGAGTCCTGACTATAAATAGTAATGGCCCTCTTTTAAGTAATGCATGAGATTAAAATAATAATCCAATATAAAATTGTACAATAAACACACAATTCAATAAATATACAATTCAATATATAACTATGTAAGATATAACACAAATAAAAATATAAAATAGAAGTTAAAAACCAGGCACCTGTGGGCAGAGGAGGAAAGTAGGCAGTAATGGATCCATTCTTTGCCCCAACCTTGACAGTCTCAGCCTCTTCTCATATAGACTTTTACCCTATCCTGTTCTTCTCTGTTTATTTTCCTTCTCTCAGTCCCGTTCTCCTCACATAAGCAGGTCCAGCATTACATCCTAGTCCTTCTTCCACACCCCTGAAGAGCCCTGAAGCAAATGCATCATAACTTCAGAGACAGATCTTTGCTTACTGATTAGATCTACTGGATTTCCCACTCCAGGCTCTCACTTTTTAGACAACAGTTTGGGAGCATATGACCTCAAATATCGAGGAAGATGAGGTGTTTAACTGCTGAATTAGTTTAAATTCTGGCAGTCACAGGCTTCAAAGTTAAACACTGCAGTGCCTAACTAGCACTGGCTCTATCTCCTGGTCCAAACCATATATTTTCCTCTAATTGGATTAAGTAATTTAAAGACATCTGGACATTATATGTATATATAATTTCACCCTCAAAGAAAATATGTGACATAGTTCGTTGCAGCACACATGCAATTTTGAGGGATATCTTTACAATTGGAAAATCTAATTACAAGGAAGGCTCCAACCTCATCCTGGAAAGCAACAGCTCAACAACTCTGCCATAGCTATTGAACATGACTACAAGAGAGCACTGACACTATCAACGCTGGTAAGACCTAAATCACCATCACTGGTTTATGAATTTACAGTCTATGCTCATGAGTAGGGTTATCAGTAATAGCTTCCTTTCTTTATATTTGAAGATATGGGAACTCAGCACTGCCTCCAGTCAAATCCCTTTAATCCCCTAAAACCCAAACCCAAGTGCTACCCAATACCTTTCTTCCTCCTTTCAAAAAAGCTTCTTAAAAAATATAATTTTCTTCCCCACACTTGAAATCGGTGTGGGGGAAGAACAGACAAAAAGCTCTCAAATCTAGGCAGTTGTTACAGTGCCCTAAATTATCATACCATTCACATCAGACAGATCTTTCCACTCCGAGGCTGACAGGTACCATAGTTCTTACATGAAGACAGCGGGGAAAAAAAGAGTCCCAGATCCATCCATGCCCCACCAGCAAATCAGCCACTTATCCTTCCAAACCTTCTGCCTGTGCACTGGCCATCACCATGGATTTATGGCTGAGGATCTGATGCTCTGAGGTGGTGATGCTGCAGTTAAACCTGGCATTATTCTGGTGCTCCTCCTGCAGCACTGTGAATGAGAAGTGCAGCTCAAGCAGCGCTGGTATTTACAAATTACAGCTCACTGTACCTTATACACTTCAGAGGAGGAGTAATATGTAATAACAGTGTAATGCTATTATTATGATAATGATGATTAATACACAGCCTTAAGCAATGCTAGTCTAAATGTTGAGCTCCACTGTGGTGTTTTCTATCAGAAAACTAATTCAGAAAGAGGCAAAGAATTTCCTTAAATAGTTTTTAGAAAGAAATACTAAAAAAAAAATGCTTTGATACCTAATTACAATTTCTTTTGAACAGTGTTCCATTACAAAATGACTGCTGCCTTCAGCTACATGTAATGGCACAGAGGAATCAATAGACAAATAAATAAAGGCAAAGGAAAAATTCAATTTTTTAATTAACCTGAGAAGTATTTTATTTTGGGGCAGATAGTAAATTTTTTGAAGGGTGGTCTATGGCTTTCTTTTAAAGCACTGTAATTAAAGACATCTTCTCTAGGCAGGCCCAAGTACCTCCAAGCTCTTTATGCTGCTCCTGACTTTTAAATAAGAGGGCGATGTAAAAGAATAAGTTTTCTTTCACAGCTTGCAGTATATGCTCACACAGGATTTAGTATGAAATTGTGCATGATAGTTCGCTGTACTAGCATAGCAAAAAAAATAATTTCTGTATTAATGGTATACAATGGTAATAAAATTACAGTACTGAATGTTAACATTATTTTATAGAGTTAATTAAATTGAAATTTAGCTGTGAAACTGATGTGGTCAGTGACAACATTTTACTGAGGGTATAAGCAGTATCACCACCTGTGACAGACTCAATTTTTTCTTCCCTAGTTTTGGCTTTCTAACACAAAACTTATTTGGCAAACTGCTTCATTTCTAGTTTTGCTTCTTCAACAAAAGTCCAAAGCTGCTTAAAAGTCTTACTCACCTAGAAACCTAGAAATGTCTGTGGAAATTAGCAACCAGGCTAAGTAGTCTGGGGGTGTGATTTACATTTATGGCTCTTTAAGACTCTTTTACCCTTCCTGAGCAGTGGAAAGGTAGGTCAGCAAAAAAAGAGAATCAGGCCTTAGGACTATTCTATTTATAAAACAATATAAAATCAAAAGAGAATATATTAAAATGGCAGAAAAAAGTGGTATTTAAATCCCTGTTCCGCTGTCTTCTTATTCTTATGTCACAAAAGCCCTTTATGTTCTGAATGAGAAAGATTTCACAGTATAGTAAAAATCATGTTTTTGAAAAGAATTGTTTTATATAGAAATTGAATTAAAATTTGCAGAACCATACTGTCATAGCATTAAGACACTCCTGGGCATGTTTTAATGGTCCATTAATACATACCTCTGGTGACTGAATACATGAGGCTGCACATCCACAGTATGTATTAGTGGACCTCTGAAACATGTCCTGTCACTTGTTAATACTGCATTACAACGGTGCACTACCTGGAAGCCTCAGTAGTAACTTCCAAAAACTCAGGAGGATGTTTTTGAGCTTTGGAAAATTGCCTGTCTGTGCCTATTGTATTGTTCAGATATTAAACAGATAACAAAATGATATCGAAGCAAATAAACTCCATAAAACTCATCGAAAGTGATTTGGTTTTAAATATTAAATTGTACCCTGAACAACATTAGGCCTCTTGCATACAGGCAGAATGACAACTCCTTGCCTTAACGAGCTTACAGGTAAATACAGGGTAGCTTAAGAAAGGTTACAAAGGAAGAAGTTCACTAAGAGATGCCTAGGCATTTCTTGCTCTGCTGTTTTCCTCCCCCATTTTTTATCTTTCACTCTCACCTGTGCTTATTTTATCTCCTGTAACTCTTTTTTATTCTTTCATAATAAGGACTTTAAAATACAAGATGTTGTGAGCCGTGATTACCCTGAGCAGAATGCTATAGATCCTTATTAGAAAGAACTTCAGGTATTTTTAACTCAGAAGGGCCTTTCAAGAAGTCTTATGCATAGATAAGCCTCTTGAGAAAAATACTTGAGCATATACTAAAATGTACTCCCACTCAGCAAAGCATTACAGTTTCTCCGTGTGTTTAAATTTCACTGAGCTCCAGTAGAAGTTACATGTTCCTAAAGATAAGCACACGTGAGCTTCTTTCTGGAAGAAAATGCACTGATGCTGCAAAGCCAGAGTTGTTTGTAAGGCTGCCTTTTACACGATGCCGTGTAGTGCTACATGTTAAAGTGCTGGGAAAAACAAGTTGGTGACAAGTAAAGAAGGAAGATATTTTTAAAATACAGTTTACTTACCTTAATAGGAGCAAAAGATAGGAATACCTCATATGCTTAAAATTTGTTTCTGTCATTTGGTATCTCATTGTTTTACAACTAAAAATGTAATTGAGGAGAAAATGAACAATTACTGCGCAGATTTATGTTCTCCCTCTCCCACCTTTTGTGACTATGGTATTTTATTTCACTAAGAGGCGTTTTAAATAAGATGTATTAAACAGCTGGATCAAAGTAATTGCTTATTAAAAATAAATAAAATTCATCTTGTAAGAGATATGAGTAACCACTTACTAGGCAGATTTCTTTTTTTAGTCCTTTTACTGGCTGATCATGCAATTCAAGCATCAACAGTGAATTAGCACAGCACTAAACGGAGGTCTGTATGATTCTTCTGGAGTTGTCATACTCTAGGTCTGCATGTTTGGCTGAAAAATACCTGAAAGGTTTAAATATTAAAGAAAATGAGACAAACTAAGGCCAGGTAACTTTGGGACGTTGTGCTTTGCTCAAATGGAACTCACCAGAAGAGATGCAGGGGCAATTTAAAGTTGCCTGTTATACAGAAGGTCTCACACAGCCTCCTGGTAAGAAGTCAACTTCCTAATTAGTAAAACATATTTTTTCTTTCAATTCAGCAAAGGTAGCATCTGTGGTGCTTTGCTACTAAATATTCTCATGCTATCTGACGGATGTCTGCCCACCACCTTTTCTGGCATTTGAATTGCCCAACAGGTGAGAAGGAGCCTGGTCTGTCAGTATTCATCTTAAGCTGTCTGGGCTCTGAAACATTTTGTGTCCAGCCTCTACAGTGAACATGTCTCTTCTCTGTGCTACCTGGAATATCACTATGTCCATTTGGGTTTTGGGTGCTCTGGGAGAGATGATTTTCCAAATACAATTGCCTGCAAAATACACATTTCATCTAGACTCCAAATGCTAAGAAAAAACAGATAGACAAAATTTCCAGGATCCATGTTCTGGCATTTATCTCACAGTTAATTAGACAAACAGAAATCCAGACAGAGTTTTAATTTTTCAAGCACTCTGATATGTCACAATCTGGACTGCATTTCCCCTTTTGCCATATTTGGAAGATGCAGGTCTATATTCACAAGGACTATGGCAAAAAGCCTCTACCTTTCCTGGCAATGGTTTAGTGGAAAGGCTCCAGCTGTTGAGGCAATTAGCCCCACGAAATGGCCCCCAGCTCTTTGTTGTGATCCCAGTTTGTAAGACAGTGTACATCCAAACATCTTCTAGTTGAAGACCAGGAGAGCTGGTAGCCCCTCTGATCTTCTCATCTGGTGGATGCATGTTAGGTTTGATATAACCCTTTGAGAATGGGTCCACATATTTGTGCTGATGATTCAGGCAAATTTCCTTTTCTCCTTGACTATAAAATCCTCACAATCTTGAGGTAAATTGCTCATTTCTGTATCAGAGACCTTTGTTTATCTGATTTCTTCAGAAAAAACCTCTCCCTTTTGTCTTTGACCTCTTTTATTTTTTAGAGAGTTTTGCGCTCCACTATTTTTTTTCTCTGTCTACTTGTAATTTTTCTCTTTGGAAGCCCTTTCCTGATCCTGAAACTAGTGCTGGCCCCTTACCAAAAATAGCAGATGTCAGGGGCTCGTGATTTGGTTACCTGTTAAAATAAAAGAGCAGTGATATTGAGTCTGGCAATATGAAAAGCTCTCTCGCTCTATAATGGGATGCAAACATTAAGGAAATTTTACCAATACATTAAACTGTAAGCCAAGAATGAAAACAAAATGTGTAGTTGGAGTTTTTGTTGTGGGGTTATGAAATGGCAATGCAGAAAACTCTAAACCAGCACCAACCAGAACATTCAAATGAACATATGTAATTAAAGGGATACCCCAAGACCAGTAGGAAAAAATACAGGAAGAGAAAATTAAAGTTGTCAAGAAAAACTTCCTGACACTGAAATGCACTAAGTTTTTAGCTCATCTCTCAGGGTAACAGAAAGGCCCATCACTTGAAATGTTTAACACTGGACTGGAGGAATCACTAGAAGAATATACTACAGGAAACAGCTTGTTATTGGCAGAAAGATGGACTGAATGCTGTAAAAGGGATTTTCTATCTCTAATGTTTACTTTTTATGATAGTCATTTATGTTTTTCCTTCATCACAGGTTGAGAAAAATCTATACAAGTTATTGGCTCTTGCACAGCATATTTAATTTCTGCAGAGCCATGCATTTGGTGCACTCCAGCAAGCTTAATTCTACTGCTTGCTTTTCCTTGTGCATTTTTTCATGTGTGCTATGAAGTTCTTTTGAGCAAAAATGTCAAACCTTCACAGCATATTCCCAACAACAAGAAAAAACCAATCTAAACACTCTGGGTTTGGATTTAATCCAGTTGAGGGAGAAAGTAATGTCAGATGTTTAAAAGAAAAAGTAAACCAGTGGAAGCAGAAATTAAACCTGCAGAACATGAGAAAAAGAAAGATGAAGACATGGAAGGAGAAGAATTTTGAAAAGCGGGAATTGCACACATCCATGACTGGAGATGGCTTGCAGGTCTTTGGAGATCACAGAGAGCCATGAGGGCAGGAGAGGTTGCTGAGCGGTGTTGGGTAAGGTGATTCTCTTCTCCAGCAATTGCAACTCTTAAAGGACATAATTTCTCACATTCCTAAGTGATTGAGCTGCATTCAAGATGCCAACATCATCATTATGAGTACAGGAAATATCAAAGAGGGAAAAAGTAAAGGTTAAACTATATCTGATGATGGTTTCTTTTTACCCTGCCATAGTGTAGCTGGTCAGGGTTAAAATTATGGGTGTTAAATGAAAGCAAACAAATAAAAATCCTTCTATTTTTGTATGCAAACCCCAGGTTCATTCATTAAACCTGAATTCTTTTCCTCAGAGCAGCGAAGTTAAAATAAAATACCAACTTCAAATTTTAAATAATATAACAACATTAAGTATGCCGAAGGTTATTTCTCCCCATCTCTCCCTGTCCCCTCACAATCCTCACTGAAGAGAACCAGGAGCCTGGAGTGGCTTTAGTGCAGCAGTGCTACCTGAGGGATGGGAGGAGGACAGAGGTGATGCTGTGTCATCCCTCTGGGGACACTGCGACAGCCGAGCCAAAAGGCATCTATTTTACCATGGAGAGAAGTGGGACAAGGAATGGTTTCCAAAAACACAGGCCTCTCATTTTTGCCAAGCAGCTTGAGTCTCCGTGCCTGGCTGCTGAGCAAAGGGTATGATTAATGAAAAGATGTCAGAATGATAATCCTTACTATCAGGAAAGAGTGGACAGGATTTTTTTTTTCCCTTGGCAAATTAGGGGGTGGTGGGAAGAGTGAGAGCAGAGTAAGAAAGCAAAAAGGGAAACAAGGAAAAGGGAGGGGTTTTGAAGAGAGAAAATAATAATACTATATATGTATAAAATACAACCTCCCCTCTGCCCACCCCTTTTAATGTTTCTCTGGTGGAGTAATAAGATACCTTCAGAGTTATAAATAGCAGCACAGATGTTGACAGAAAAATGCTCCCTTAATTACCATACAAACTGCTTTACTTGAGTGAACCGTTTAAAGCGGCCTCCAAAGGAAGTTCACTCAAGCAATTCCACAGATTACAGCTAATGAACAATATTTCCTCGCTCCTATTTAGTGCTCATTAAAATGTAAAAGCCTTTCATTTTCAACAGGCACACAATAAATAATTCCTCTCTCCCTCTGCCTGGGAGCAGGCAGGATGGGAGCAGGGAGAGGAGGAGACCGGCAGAGGGATAGGGGTGGGGGGGGCTGCAGGAGGCAAATAAGTGGATTGGAGAACAGTGGCCAATTCATTGAAATCCCTGGAAGCGGTGGCGACTGCTGCTCTTTGGGAAAGGTGATGTCTATGTTTGGAGCTCGGCAGGCAGGTTTGGAGCCAGGCAGACAGCTCCCACCCGTCCCAAATGAACAACACACCACCCTGCTCCCGGGAAGCAGCCCCCGACAGCCAGGGCACACAAATTACCCCTGTGCTCCCGTCAAAACAGTGTGGATAACTCGGAGAGGGCAAAAGAGGAAAATGCTCTGATGAAAACTGACAGTCCGTCTTTGAACCTAGTTTAAAATTTCTCCCTGGCTTCAAGCTTGCTGCTACCCATCACACACTACTCCTTTCGTGCTCATTTGAAGTCCTACCAAAGTTGAACTGGATATTTGCAGAGTTGGAAGTTGGCTTCATTCTTTAGCTACTGAGATGGAGCAGGCACAGGGCCAACTGCAAAACTGCACCTTGCTGAACACACAAGCAAGGAGACTGAAGACCAGAGGGGTCTGTGCACATTCAGGTACCATGAGGTGAAGGAGCCCATGGGAGACTTTATAGCACCTTCCAGTGCCTAAAAAGGGCTACAAGAAACTGGAGAGGGACTTTTTACATAAGCATGTAGTGATAGGACAAGGGAGAACAATTTTAAAGTGAAAAATTATGGGTTTAGAGGAGATATTAGGAGGAAAGTCTTTACTGTGAGGGTGGTGAGGCACTGGAACAGGTTTCCCAGAGAAGCTGTGGATGCCCCATCCCTGGAAGTGTTCAAGGCCAGGCTGGATGGGGTTCTGAGCAACCTGGCATCAGTGTAGTGGAAGGTGTCCCTGCCCACAGCAGGGTGGCTGGAACTAGATGGTCTTTAATGTTCCCTGCAATCCAAACCATTCTAGGACTTTATGATTCCATGATTACCTATTTCCCTACTCCCAACCTACTAGGATTTTAGCTTAACTTACAAACTAAAAATTTTACAAGTCAATCAAATTGTGAACCAAAGCCTTAGCAAGAAAAAAACCCAAACAAGTCCACCAATCTGAAATTATTATTTTAAGTAGAATTCCATTACGTGGATGAATGGAAAATGCAGAGGTACCAGCTGGACTCAGGTTAGTCACTGCACCTGTCTGCACAGAGAGATGGCACACAGAAATAATCTCCATTGGTTTACATAAGAATTGTTGAAGAAGCAAAAGATAAGAAACAAAAAATTAGCAAGTCATTGAGATGATCTGCAGATACTGGTTTGAAAACTGCAGGAAAGGAAGCCTATTTCCCCCTCTTAAGATGAATAGGTAAACCAGCACGCTAATGCAACACAGCACTGATGTTAAGCTGGGATACAGGCTGTAATTATAGATGAAAACATGATAGAAACATGAATCCTGCTTCCCTCATCTGCCAAAAACCCCACAGCACCCTTCCCACTGATTTGGTTCATAGCTGAAATGTTTTTTAATTTACTTTTGATTTTTTTTTAAATTATTTTTATTCTGTTCTTCTATACTTCTAAGTGTCAGAGGGGTTTCACAATCCCTTCCTGCAGCCCATCTTCTTTCTACCCCCACAGTTGGCACCGTGGCCCCCTCTGCCTCTGTGAGCCAAGCCACCCCTCTGCAGCCCTGCACAGGAAAGTGAATTAGCAGCAGAGGAAGCTGTTCTGTCAAAGGCGATGTATTCCTGGGGGGGTTGTGTATCTCAACCTTGGCAGGGACTGCCAGAACAAAATCCCTGATATTAGCCTCCCTGAACGGAGGGAACAATCTGAGTAGGATAAAAACCATCAGAGCTTTCTCCTGTCTTTAATTTCAAGGCTTAAAAAATTGACAAGTGTATTTCCTGCAGTGATGCTGGTATACCCTATACCTGAGCCATAAATAAGACTGTGGTGGTATTCAATCATCAGAGAAGAAAAAAGAAAGCAGAGAACTAAGATTTTATATTGACCTAAGCCTCAGACTTAGATAAACTTGTCAGCAGTATCACTTTGTGGTGACTTTATCTTTGTTAAACTTGTGCCTGGGGAAGAGGCATTCTCACAGCTCTCAGGGGCCACTCTGGCCAGAGAAAACCCACTTGCTGTGCTGCCAACATGCCATCCTCTTGCAGTAAAATAAAATATGAAATTTGCAAATTTCATTTGCAATGAAATTTCCACATCAGGATAACTATTACAGCAAGGAGTTTTCTTTGACAACATATGTTTGCAAATAATAATAGCAAATGGGGTGCAGAAGAACTAGAAACCAGAACCCTGTGCTGCCCATGTCCCGTGTGCTGTCAGCACAGGTGATGCCTCACTCTCACTGCAGTCCCAATAACCAAAATATGTTTGGGTTTGTGCAGTCATGAACGGTGCAACTTAATATCTCACCCTGACATGCCTCCTGTAAAGAGGCAGCTCTACTAAATAAGAAAGTTTACCAACAGTGCAGGATTATTGATGCTTTCAACACTCTGTACTTGGTTTTTAACTAAGGTCGTTTGAAATCGGTCTTTAACACCCATCTCATTTGCTTTTTTATACTTGCCACTTTAGTGTTGTATTCACAGTGATTAATTAGTTTGTGGTGAAGGTTTATTAGGTAATTTTTCTGTCAATCAAAAATCACTGAGGTTTCTGAGCAAAGAACACCCAGAAATTTTACAAAGATAAGGAATGGACATTGTAACCTTTGTGTATGAAACGTAGGAGCTTTCCTTGACGTGTGGCCATGTGTGAAAGATTTCAAAGCATGATTTTTATTCATATTGAACCACAAAAGCAACTTAATTCCCTCAGATTTTAAATATATTTTTAAAAAGAATCTAGAAATTCTAAAAATCTTTACCTGGAAATTCTTTCCAATGTTCATATTTGAGAAAAAAATTTGTATTAAAAAAAAAAAAAGTTAAAAGATTTCTGATTTTACACCTTTCTTTATGTGTGGAACAATAACTGAGATTCTTTTTAGGGAGGGATAAAAGACTACATAAAATTAACTATTTCTAAAAATGAAGAATCAACAGCATACTGTGTAAGAAATACAGACAGATTATTGTCCGTCTGCCTTCTTTATGCATATTTTTACTGACCTTTTATATTGTTCCCAGCACTGTGTGAAAATTTACTGCAAGCTGCACTGTACTATTTTCTGTTTACAAGATTTCTTGTTGAGGGACATACATAAAAAACAAAATAAAAAAGGCAGAAAATATCAAGATTCCTCTTTTCCTTTTAGGTAGGTCACTTTACTAATCTACACAAACTTGGTGTTTTCCAGAAGAACTTGAACTTTACTGTGAAAATACAGTGAAGCTAAATGGCTTTCTTGACCAGAAAAGGTATTATATTGAAGAGGCTGAGAAGAGTGCTTGGAGATATTAGCTGATTAAATTACACACTTTGTAAATGTATGTCACATTATGATTTTTACAGCATTAGGGTAAAGTGTTAAAAGATATAGATTAATACTAAGAATTTGACTAGCTTACCACTTTTCAGAGCCATTATTGTTTTAAATTACACCGGTGTCTGCCTAAAAATGTAAAATGGTGTATACCACTGTGAGAATACGTAGCAAGTTAACTGGACTCCTTCCTCTGTCACCTCCTTGAGAAAGCTGTGGGTTATTTCTATCACTCAGAGGTGATGAACAGGCAGCAAGAAAATCAGATTCTGATGAATTCAGATGAAACTATACAGATGTAGCAGTTTTTCCCCCCTAGCTAAATTCAGGAGTTCTTTTTATGGGCTTTGGGATTACAGATCTGGAGCTGGAACAGGAGAAGGGCACGCAGGGCCACAAATTGGGTAACTTTGACATAAGGACAGATAATATAAAACTATAATCTGTTGAATATATAATCAGCATATTCAAAAGCAGCTTTTCCAAATTAAAAAAGAAAAAGGCAAGTATAGGTCTGTGATAAAATTGTTACAGCACATGTTCTACAGCTCTGATAAGCACCCCCTCCCCACACCCACTCTTACGCACAAACCCGATATAGATTGACTCCAACTGATTAACGTGAATACAGACAGACAGGTTTTAGCCCAGAGTTCACCCACAGACTAAGCTTCACTATGAGAATGAAACAGTTCTGCAGTGTTATTATTTTAGTGTTACAAATCTAGTAGCTGTATGAAAATATGCTAAAAATTAGTCTGGAAGCCAGAACAATGTAATTTCAGTGTATCTTTATTAATCACCATTTTTGGTTTTATTATTTCTGGTTTAGTTAGACTGCATTTTATGGAGTTGGCTTTTGGAAAAGCTTTCATGGCTTTATCAAAAGTGGTAAGGACCCATTCAGAGGTTTCCTTTCATGCCTGAGACACGAAATTGGAGCAACCAACAATTTGCACACATAATTCCAGCATACCAAATGAGGGAACAAAGAGAGAGGAAAAATTGAATCTACTGCCTTCCCAGACTTATTGTAGGAGCCCAATGCAAGAAAAAGAGAGGGGGAAAAAAAGCAAATTAGCTGTTTTCTTGAGGTTCCCCCAGAAAGCTGCATCACCAGCATTTCGTCTGTGGGTATGCAGGAGACGCCGGTGCGCCTCGCACGCCTGTGGTAGATGGATGATACTGATGGCAATCTAACTGGAACATCCTGCCTGAATATGAACAACAGATTTGTCAGTGTGTGACAGGCTGACAGCCCAGCTCCCAGCTGCTTGTCCACTGTTGTTAAATCAGTACCTTGTCTAAGTGTTCAGCAAAGAGGCAATCTGCTTCCTCCATTCGTACAGGCAGGTTGCCAGTTAAAAAACAAGCATTGGCTTTAGGCTGCAGTGCCATAATGCATTGAAAAGATGCAATCTAAACCTTTGTGTGCTCCTAAGGCAACAAAGAGCAGGACTTGGAAGTGCAGGCTCAGACTTGAGACTATCCTTTTCAAAACAACAAGGATAACTCCACAGGGGAATCATGAAAGAAATGCATGAGGATTTGAAAACTGTGGATGACTTAATAGAACTCATTTAGGGAGGAAAATATGGTTTATTTTGGTACCAGGGAAGCAAGCTCATACTACTGTACTCAAGAACGTGCAGAATTTCCTTTATAACCCTATTTTAAAGCAGTTTATAGTCTATCAACAGTAACAATTAGCTCTAGGCTGAAATTTCATATGCAAAGATGCAATGCAGAAACACTTTAGGGGGAAAAATAGAAAAAAAAAAAGAAAAAAGAAGTAAAGAAAATAAGCTGCCAGTGTACTCAGACATATTAAATTACAGAACAAAGAAACAGTTTACTAGTTTCAGAAGCTTTTTTCTTTCTGTGACAAAAAGTGTCCATTTGGTTTCAGTTCTTTCATTTGGCAGCTGTTGGTTGACCATATGAAAGAGAGGTTTTAAAAGTGTGATGACAGTGAACTTATCTGAGGAAATCACAAATCCTAGCACTAATACTAATGTTTTCAGATCTTGGGTGTGGTGTACATGTGAGGTAGTCTCTGAGGTGATGCTCAGTTTCTCGAGAAGAATTTACACCAATAACTGCAGCATCCCTTTTGAAGCAGTTTCAGTCTGTCAAGTGATTCACAAAGTTTATCTAAAAGTTTCTAGTTCAAGATCTATACATCAGAGCTCTACTGGCTCAGAAAGAGTGGTTATAGTCTATTGGAGCAATAATGATCATAGCCTCATTCGTGCCTCCCATATGAGCGAGGCTTCCCAGCAGTGTCACTGGCCACCTTCTTGTCCCCAGGTCAACATCAAGGAGGTCCCATTCTAGGCTGGGAGCCTTGCCCAGCCCTTCCAACCACTGCTCCTACCTTGGGCAGAAATTGCACTGACTGTTTCCTGCCCCACGGGGAGCTGCACCTTCCCCACAGCTGCACCTCCCCACCACAGTGTGCTCAGATGCTGCTTACCTTGGGCCAA
This sequence comes from Myiozetetes cayanensis, assembly GCF_022539395.1. NCBI lineage: Eukaryota > Metazoa > Chordata > Aves > Passeriformes > Tyrannidae > Myiozetetes > Myiozetetes cayanensis. Next base: position 13,718,278 of record NW_026087411.1, read on the forward strand.
GGGCTCATATTCAAGTCTCAACACATATAAGATTATTTATCCACCTGTATCTTCTTAAGCATCTTTTCCACGTGGTCCTAGGTCTGATAAGTATTCCTGTTCAGAACAATGTTAATGAGCATACATTTTATCTGAAGTCACTGAGATTTAAACATGCACTTGTTACCATCTTTCCCAATGACAGCCCATCCCGTTTAAAAATTTCTCTAGAAATAAGGATAAGAAGAATTACATTCATGTACACATTTACATATACTCTTAAAATTACCCATTCCAAAGTAATCATAGAGACTTCTAAAATACATTAGTTATCAATTTATCTTCTTCAAAACCCATAATATGGCCTTTAGAAAAAAAGGCAAACTGGAGTATGAAGAGATGTAAAAAAAAAGCCAATGAAACAGAATAATTTGCTTGCAGAATAATATTTTGCAACCTGTGTGGCCTATGCGGAATACATAATGGTTCAGAAAAAAAGACATAGGTGGCAGGTTTAAGTCTGAATTCTCCTCTTGGTAAGAAAACCATGTCTAATGAATGCTGAAAGAAACTTTAGGTCACATCACACCATCAAGCATGCTGATAGCTAATAAAACAACTACATCTTATGAATAAAATGAGAAAAAAATTAAGCTAATATTCTATTATTGCGCCCTTCTCGATTCCCTTATAATTACCAAGTATCAAATCAATTTGTATGATGATGTTTTCCCCTTCTCTAGCAGATGTGTAAGATTTAGCAGAAGGGCAAGGTACTCAAACTACAAGGTTTAAAGTGAGAGCACAATCTGTTTTTGGCTTCCAAGTGTGCTGTAGCTAGAGTTATTTTTACTGTTTGTCACAATCTAAAGGGAAAGGGGCAAAATATTTATGTAAGAAATGCCTGCTATGCATCTCATGTCACTATTAGGGTGTGTCATAACATTTAAACATAATTCTGTGACAATTAGCTTCATAATAATATATTCAGAAATACAATGCTGCAGCCTATGCCAGAAACTATTTTCTGCTTCAGTGTTTTACTATGGCTGTATGTTTTAAAGGAGCCAACTATTTTAAATCAGAGCTGCTTTATTTTTTTTTCTTTCCCTGTAGAAAAGTAGGATGTCAATGCACTCAGTTGCTATACACAACTATTTTCCCATTTCTGAAAAAATAGTTGAATCACAAAAAGGAATCACCCTTCATACACTTCATGTTGAGACATTTATAAAATAATTTACTTGTTTGTTTTACCGGTCTTCCTTATGATTAGCTTTAATTAAATCTGTAATTTAATTATCTTTTTTTTTTTTTTTTTTTAAATTTTGTCCAGATTTCTAACCTGGCTAGTACTGGTGAACATCTAAACTGCACCTTTATTTACAGCTTCTTTCATGTTTGTTTCTCAAGCATAAGGAAATTAGGTGCCTTCAGCAGCTCAGCTTGCACAAGAATTTTTAAAGACACTATGTAAAAATTATAATTAATATGGCAATTAATATGGAGGCATTATCTTACTTCTTTATCATGATGCTCATGCTAATGAAAAAGTCACTGAGATGTTACTCTCTTGGCCAAAAAATAACAATGGCAAAAAATTTTCAGTGGATAATAACCTGATACAACGTTTAGGCAAATCAGTGAAAAATGCCTTCCGAATCCAAAGGGCTTTAGGTGTATTTTTAGGTAGCATGTAAGTAAAGAGTACAAAAAATACTTAGGTTATTTTATGATTTTTTTTTTCCCAATTGCTAATCAAAGTATTCATTTCAACAGCCTGGGACCTGGGGAAAGGAGAGGAAGCCAATGGGTCAGATCTGCATATCCAGCAAACCTGTGGCTTTGGCCCTGGAGTTTCCTTTCTCTCCATCACATCCATAATCAGGAATAGCAGTGTACACCCAGAGCAAACAAAATGGCCTTTCCTCTTTTTTTTTTTTTTTTTTAATTTCAGAGGAAAGAGGAGCTTTGTATGCAGGTAACTTTTTGCCTTCTTATTCCCCATTTCAAGATGATTTTCAGTCAGCATGATATTATGAATCCTGTTTAACTATGCTTAAGATCCCTCATTTAGAGTTAAGTGGAAGAAGAAAAGGCAAAATTGTCTTTGCAGATGTTAAGAAGAAATTCATTGCAAGCAATCATCATTTAAATATCCAGTGCTGACTTTTTGAACAAGTGCTTGCTCTAAATAATAAATCAAATGAGTTGGCACTAACAATAATACCCTCGAATATGAATGAGGAAAACAAGAATATTAAAACAATAGAAACATTAACATACAAACCCCAGCTATTTACAGAAGGGAATGGCAGAGGACAGTGTGAAAAATAGCTGTTGCTTATACTCAGTTTTGTGATCTGTCACCAGCAGTGATGACTGCTGTTATGGAAAAAGAACCCACTCCTTCCAGCTGCCAGGTCCCTTAAATCCGAGCCTGCAGCATTTATTCTTTAAATAGTAAGTGATGATGCTGAACTGTCTCCATCCTGTCTCCATCAGCAAGTGCTCACCCACATGGCAGGTGGGCTGACAGGATGGCCCCCACTACCAGCACCCTCTTCCCCTCTTGCCACAGGAGTCTCACCGAGCTGTGCCAGAGCTTCCCGTGAGGACATCCCTCCAGCTGCACAGCAGTGCAGATAAAAATCTGAAACCTGCTACAGCTCCATCAGTGAATGTGGACCCAGGAACGTTGCATATTATTTTGTCACTAACACATGCCAGTGAGATCACCTGGCAAGCACTGGGACCTCTGAAGGTTTATTTTATCTTTGCCTTCTGTTGCTGAAGGGTATTAGGTCTCATACTTAGCAGTAGCTTACACTAGTGACCAAAAGGTGCCACACAAGGAACAAGAGTAGCAGGCAGGTTAAGCAAACTAACCCAGGTTATGAATGTGAAGTCCTCAGCTTGGGGAAAAAACAGCTGCCTTTGTTCAAAGCTAATGACAGGAGTTTTTGGATGCCTGCATGTTCGTATAAGGCATGTAGGGCTTGGGAAGCAGGCAGCACATTGATCGGCTGTACTTTAATAGCACTGCTATTTCTTTGGCCTGTTTTGTATTTTACATATATATTTTATATATTATGCTGGATTAACCACATAACTTATGAAAATGGATTTGCCTTAAAAGCTCTGCCATATTGCCTGGCCACATAAGTAAAACATCAGAGGAAATGAAGAGTGAATTGGCAGGTTGAAGACACATGTTCCAAAAAAAAAAAAAAAAAATCGAGCACTGACTTCAAGACTAGCCATTAACCCCTTGACTGGTTGAAGTATCTGCTATGAACAGTGTAGCCAATTACTTTAGATCACCATGCTCTTGTATGCCTTGACTTTCACCATGATACCTGTTACATCTTCTCCTAAGCATCTGGATGTTGACAGAGATAAAGGAAAATATTAATGGGAGAATGGAAATCAGGATTGACCTAAAACCACTGACTGCTCTTGTGCTTGGGCTGGATTAAGGTTATACCTTAAAGCTGTCACAGAAAATGAGATACAAATGGATATGCAAACAAATAATGCAGAGGAATAACCAGGGTTTTCTTTGGAAGAACAGAACAGAGAGACTAAATGACTTCACTGAGATGCCAGGGAAAGCCTGGTGTCACCTCTAACTAAATCTCCAAAACAATCCCTTAAACACGATGCTACCCATGCAAAAATGTGGTGGTTTTGAGAAGAGGAATGCAAATCCTTATATGCTGTGAACTTGGCTACTCCTTGTGCATTATGAAGTGAGAAATTATTCTGCAGACAATGCCTTTTACCTGTACACATGGACATATCCCTGACCTGCTCCAAGCATGCTACTGCAGGAAAAGGGCTGGAGGGCATAGCAGCATCCCTGCTGCAGAGGCTGAGGAACAGCAGCAGCATCAGTGCTTCCCAGCTTTGGGAAGTTTTAACTCCTGCTGTTGAACTGTATTTAAGTGACCTTATACCAGTTTCCAGTAAAAGAGCTTCTTCTTTTTTAAATTTTATTTAAATTTATTTTTAATTTTATTTTTTATTTTTTATTTTTTATTTTTTAATTTTTAATCAACAAGTGGTTTTAAGGACCCTTGAGATAACTGCACTTCATTTAATTATACATGAAGTACATCCACACCCTTACTGTGCTTTCAGCTTTATTGGAATTTGGTGAGTCTTTCTCCTTGCTTTCTTGGGGCATCACCGACACAATCCCACCTATTATGAATATGTCTAAGATATTAAAAAAAACCCAGGGCTTTTGAATATACTGCAATGTCCTGCATTTATTTCACATCAGACAATAAGGGAAGATGCTTCAGCAGCATATTCCTACGGACTGCTATTCCAGACACTACAATCAAATGTAAGGTTGTATTTGGAAGCAATTGTTCCAGATGGCTGCATATTATGGAAGGTTCAGAGCCACTAAGAAATTCAAGATGATAATAATAATAATAATAACAACAATAATAATAAAACAAGGATTTCTTCATAATTTTGCTTGTGGAAAAACTATGGTCTTTTTAAAGGTGATGACCAACTATTCAGGTTTTCAGCAACCACTTTGGATGCTTGTTTAAAGTCAGGATACAGCAGCATGTAGCTACATCTAACACTGCCTAGTGTGTAAAGTAGCAGGAAATCTTCAGTCTGAATGGAAGAGGTGAAAAACAAAGCAGGGATTCACCAAAGCTGAAATCCTCACTTTGTTGTATATTATTCTTCTGGTTGTGCATATATCATCACACAGAGTAACTGCTGAAGGCTGGAATGAAAAACTTTTCCTAGATGGCATTGAGGTTAAAAGGCTGTTTTTTCCATACTTGCTCGCACACACACACACAGAGGGAGAAAATACAGCAAGTCCATTTTTGGAACACCCCCTACATAATTTCAAGACAGCAGGGACAAGAAGTTTTATTGGTGAGTCCCATTAGCCTGCTAAGGAGGGACACAGCAGCCCTGTCACAACGAACAGTGAGAGGAGGGGCCATTTGCCACCGGGCAGATGTTGCTGTAGTCACAGATGTGGACATGAGCAAGTGTGCAGAGGAGTGGGTGGTGGTGGATGGATACATTGCCACATAGCTATGGGCACACTTTTCACTCTGGGAAATAGCAGGCACCAGCACTGGGATTTTGAAATCCTACTGTCCCTACGAGGGCAAATACACTTTGTTGAAAACTTCAAATACTGGCACAGGGGATAGATTCCAGGCTGTGCCTCAGTGGCAGAGGAATGAGTATTTCTATCTGTTGCTGTTCACAAGCACTTTGTCACAATATTCAGAAAGGACTTAGAAGGTAAATTAACAAAAATTTGCACGTGCTTAATCTGAGATTGAATCTGAGCATTCAACACTACAGCAAAAGCACTGAACCCCTTCAGCCAACTGCAGCAATTTATCTTACAGATGTGTCTCCCAAGATACATTTCTTGTAGCCATTTTGCATATTCATCACTACTTTACGCAGAAGCACATGACTCTTTTCCAACACTCCTACTGTAAAACGCACAGAAAAATATCATTCAGATCCAGTTTCCCCTAAAATCTTGAACAGCAGCTCTTCTGCTCATCACTCCACTTGAACTCATCACACAACCCAGTGGCCACCTCCATACACGAATTCCTAACAAACTTTTAACGTTCCCTTCAAATATCTGAAGTAACAGAGCATCTATTGCTGTGTCCCAGAGATTAGCCTTTTTATATATCCCCTCTCCCACTAGCAGAAAGTCTGACCCACAATGAAGTTGCCTTTTGAAATATTTCATTGGTACTGGTCTTGTCAATAGCAATATATAGTTTAAGGACTTGCCAAGAGGAAGGAAGAGAAATGGTTGAGGAAGAGAACAATACTAGTAATTTAAGTAATATTTATCTGTGATAATATCAGGCTTATTTCTGTCATAAACTGAACTGTAACAACTGATCCCAAACTATAAACTTTTGAATGATTACATGGTGAACAAATCCAGGCAAACAAAATTTAATCAGTTGAGATCAGATCCAACTGAAATCCCTTTCCTCAGATTGCTGGTTCCTACTTGCACTTATATCTGAATAAAAACAGCTGAAAAAAATCAGGCTAGACTTTGCCACATGTAAACACTTAGGAGGGGCCTAATTACATTCCTTTTGATTAACCATCTTCATTAACTCTCTGCTCCAGAACCTAAGTTTCTAACATCAAGAATGGCCTACCATCACGTACTTTGACATACCCAAACCCGAAGCTTTCCAATCTTTCTTCTGCTGGAAGCACATGCAATCTGTAGGTAGCCATTTCTGCAAGTGAGCTCATTTAACAAGGTTCAGGCAGCCTGTGCCATGTGTGACTGGATGCCCTGAGTTTGGCTTCCCTTTGGGGACAGAGATATCTGCTCGTGGGGAGGGGGCTTGATAAAAACTTCATGGGCGCTCCCTTTTCCAGCCATCCCTTCTCTTCTTGAGGCATTGGCAAACCCTCCCTGAAGCTGAGCCGACAACATCTTATGAAGATAATTTCGACACTAACAATTTATGAAGCAGAGAGCTTTACAGAGCAGTTTCTTTTCACTTCTTTAATGATTAGGAATCAATTCCTGAGATCTGTGCTAATCTATGCATGCATTTTCACAACACTTCTTTCCTCGTGCCTTTGCATTGAGGCAAACTGAGCTTCCCATATTTTAGACAACAACTGATGTGGGGAAGGTATTGCCAAAACTGCAGCTACCTGGTGTTTTGTCAGAAGTTCTTTCTCAAATTCATCGCTTGTCCTGAAACTTTGTTTAAAATAGTTAAGAAGATCTAACAGTTGCAATTCCCTGTAAATACGCAATACTGAGCACTTTTGCTTTGTTGCACCAGATACCTGAGAAGCAAAGCTTCTTCTGTTTGTCATAAACGTGCAGCTCACAACAGGGTACAGCTGTGAGATATCTTTTTCAGCAATACAGATGGGTTGATGCCTTTTTACAAACAAGTACTTCAGAAAAGACTTAGCTGAATAGTCCCAAATTATTATATTTAAAATATAGGAATTATAGAACTATTTACTTCATATATTTTTATGAAAAGCCTGCTTATTTAAATACCCTGCACACACTGAATTTTCTGGTTATGAAAAACTGAAGAAAAATACTATTTGCTTTTAGGTAATCAGATTCTCTGGGATCTAATCCTATATCCTATTTATGGCTGTGCTAGCTATTCAAAATTAAAATGAACCTTTCATCCGTGTGTATCATAAATGGGCATTTATCAGGATTATATGATTTTGCAATCCATCTGAATATGTAACCAGAATTTGTTTTCTTTCCGTTTCACTATGTAATTACCATGCAACAATAACAAAAGTGACATGTTTGAAGAACAGATAAAATGCTGTAAATTGGCCAGTAATGGTGATATTTCCTCATCTTCTGAAAAACCCATTTATTCTCTCTCTCAACAAATCAAGGCATTGTCAGCCCATACTCATCTTGTGGCCAGAGGGGCCCTACCAATTTCTAGATGTAAGTGAATACTGGAATGCAGATGAGGGCTACTAACTAAGGCTTTCAACCCAGGCAGCTGGTCTTAGCTTGCCTCAATTTCTAAATCATCCATAATGGGGCCAAGACCTCCGAAGCACTAAAAAGAGCGAGTTGACATGCTGGACAAACTGTTAATTTTTTCCTGAAGAAGCTGCTATATTGCACATCTGTCACTGCTGTGCAGACAATTACTTGCGGAGTGGAAAAAAATCTGCTGCTTGTTTCTCGTGTAGTTGTTAACGGGTGTAATGGAGAAACACAAGAGCGTGAGAGCAGCAACAGGAAAGCTTCTCAGCCTTCTCCCACCTTTTGTATAGATATATTTGGAAATTAAAACATTTTAAAGCATCCAGGGTCTGTGCTGTGCAGTCTGAATCGCAACAATTAAGCCCATACCTTAAGACATTTGATATTCTATAGCTATATTACAGGTGCAAGTTGCCAAAAATTTGTGTGCTTTAACTACTAACTGCCCTGAAAATCTGCCTCTCTAAATTGCTCCATTGCTCTGTAACACACAGGGTAAGATTTTCAGACACCATCATTGCAAGGTGATAAACACAACATGCACGACTGGTGAGAATCAAACTGCTGAAAGCATTATTTTTCATGCTACATTTCTCACATATCCCTTAAAATTAATATGAAAAAATGTTTAATTGTAAAATATTCACAAATTCTAGACTGAGAGGTGCTCAAACTATCATTAATAACTGTTCTGAGCCAAGTGGGGAAAATGATTACCGGAGGTTCAAAGCAGGGGTGGCCAGCAAGCCTGTGTTTGGTTCTGGAGGGAAAGAGAAATAGGACATGGGACCACTCAGTCGAAATATGAAAACTACCCAGGCAGGGCCTCATAATAAGATTAATCAAAGTTGACAAAGCAATCCCTAAAGTCACAACCTTCAACCACACCGGTTATTAACATTTAAAGTAAATGCATTGTGTAAAATAGTGACCAGAGACAGGTTTACCTATGGAATGGGTTTAATATTTTAATCATTAAATCAGCACACAGAACGCTAAAAACATCAGCAAGTGCTGTTCCAAACATTTCTGATGGCAGGAAAATCCTGGCACACTAATCTGCTGCTGGTTTACAAGCTTTCCCCTATGATTTAGGAGGTTATGAAACTCATGTGCCAACCAAAGGATGCACCTGGTTCCAGGCTCAATTCTGTCAAGCCTAAACTTTTAGAAGTCTTGACTCAAAACTTGTGTTTCATCAATTAATAATTTCAATTTAAAGTGATTAAATGAATTAATAAAATAAAATATTACTTTCGCTGTTCTTTTTCCTCTGGCACAGGAACACGAGACACAAAGAGGTGATGTCTTCCAGGTAAAAATTTTGCAAAATAATACACAAACAGAAGTGGTGGCTTTCAACAAAACATATGTATTATGGGAAACTCACAGAAGATTATACAGGACATAATCACAAGGCCCTGTGGCACCAGGCTGGCCACTTAAAAGGATAGTGCCAATTCAGTGCCATCTTTGAAAACCCCTGTTTCAAGTAACATCCCAATTGATAAAATCTGGAAAGAAGAACATCTTGATTTCTGGGGGACCGTGACCTCACATGCTGCATCCTGCCATACAGGGTCAGATTTTCAGTTTTCCTTTTTGTTTCTGCATTCCTTTACCACTAAGGTAAAGGACCTAAAGACAGTTGTGAATTTTGTGCTCACTTGTAAGCATCTTCTTTCACAAAGGATCCAGATAATCTCAGCCCACCACAGGCTCAGGACCACGCAGCAGCCAAAGAGAAGAATGGCTGACTTGGAGCAGCCAGTATAATTTCACCAAGATTTTACATAATTTCCTCTTCCACCTGTCTTTGTGGTCCTTAATTTTTCCTTCACTTCATCAGTATTTACAGGGAGAAATAGCTGCTGAATGCAGCCCCACATGAACAAAAGGAGAGCTTTCATTCATTGTGCACTTCAGAAAATGCCTTTACCCAAGGAAATTTCTTCAGACTATTTATCTCTACAGGTATTTTTCAGAAACAATTAGGATCACAAAGGTAGTATATAAAATGTCACAGAATTTTTCTCTGGTTTGAAAAATAATTATCAGCTTATTTGCATTGTTAAACGTTAATTAGCTCTGAATGGTAATTTTTTTTTTAACACTGCAATACTTCAATTTCTCATTACAAAATAATTTCAGCTCTATTAATTAGTTCTAACAGTAACTCATAGTAATGGATGACACCGTAAGTGAGCTATTAAATGCACTTTACTACTGATTAGGAAGAAGACAACTAAAAAACCTGGCTGGGTTTACATAAAGACAGAAAATTAAACAATACATTGCAGATTTATTGACTTTCATGGAAGCAACACACCTCCTTTAAGTAAGGTGGGCTTAAGTAGAACCAGAGGTTTTGTCACAGTTCTGTGAGGTTCATGGGGTGACCATTTAACAAATGGCCTAGTATTTAACTTTTGCTTTCATGATTTTATGTATGACCTTCTATAGATCTACATCCCTATGCATGTAGGTGTGTTTGTGCAGACACATACAGGCAAATAACTGAATTTTCTCAACTGCACAGTAAACCCCATTTTTTTCTTCTCTTTTTCTTTTTTTGTTTTCCTTTTTTTCAGGTTAGCCTTTTTGATTCGCCAGGTCACAAGACAGCACAGGGATGTGGTTGTGGCCAAAAATATTCAAAGATCCACTATCCTGGATGGTGACAAAATTCACTACAGGATACTTCCCTTGCTATGACATTGTAACCTTTTTGTTGTGGTCCAGTACAATTAGTCTTCTTGTAATCTCTGTCTCAAACCACTGCCTGAAAACGTGCATTTGTAACTTATCCTGCATGCCAAGTGTATGAACCTCACAGGTGAACCAGATGCTCTGTGCCAGGATTAAAAGCCCACAGCAGTGGCTACAAACTCCATGATCAGCATATTTGACCCTTCTGGGAAGTCTAAACCTGCACTTACCAAGACATTACTGATGAAGTCTCAGAAACTAAGATGTGTTAACCCTTTAAACCTGAAGTGATGATCCCTTGGGAGCCAATGTGCCACTGGTCTGCAGGGTGAGAGGTCACAGACCTTGCTGCAAAACAGCAGCCTCTGGGGCTGCAGCAGGTCAAGAACCACCACAACCCAAATATCTCATGGCAAGGACAGCTGATGCTTTTTACTTGCAGTGACAAGTAACACAGTTACTGCTGGGAGCAGTGAAAGTGAATGTGAGGGCCAGCACCACATGTGCTGAGAGTTTAGCATCTAGAAATATTTTAGATAAATATTGCATTTTCTTCACAAACGGTAGAACATCTAGATGCTTGAGGTAACTTGGAACCTTTTGAAAAAAATAAAGCAATATGTGTCATTCAAACTCCATTCTTAGGACTTGAAAGCAAATGCACAAAATTGAAAATCTGCCTAGTTGCAAATGCAATTGGAAAAATTCTTGTGCCTTCCACCACAATATTCTGTAAGAAAATGGCCACGTTTGTTAAGAGACGAAGCAATGAGACTACAGTGAGCAGCAGTAAGGGTCATCAAAGAAATCAAGGAGCTAAATGCAGAAACTTTTTATAGCAGAAAAAACGAGAACCTGTTTTTGTCCTGATTCTTCAAAGAAGATTTTATCCCGCTCATTCAAGGAGCACTACTTAAATTGACCTTACAGGATAATAAGTTGAACCAATATTATAGGAAATTTCCAAGGAAGTGAATGAAAAAAATCACAGCTCAAAACAGCAGAAAACAAAACTCATGGGAATGGACAAGCAGGGAGCAATCTGAGGTCCAGCACCAACAATATAAGATGCTTGAGACAAAGATGGAGAAAATTTGAGAGTGATCAAGTGTAGAATAAGCTGACTCATGGAGAAAGTTTGAAGGATTCAAAGTGGTAGATGCATGGTAGATACTTATCTCAGATATTAAAACTCCCAACATTCTTCAAAGGTGGGTTGACAAAGGGTTGACAAACACTGACACCTTTTTTGTAAATTAGAGACAAGATTACTTGGAACATTTACATTTTCCATCTGTGCACTTCTGATGCGTGTTTTTCCTTCCTTATCTGTCTGCAAGTTTAACATTTCAAATTTCTCATTATATCACAGCTTCAGATGTTCCCTTCCATTATCTACAATTCTTACTATTCTGCTATATACTTTTTGATTTGGAAAAAGGTTAGTTTTCTCTTCTCCTTTTTCTTGTTACGTTGGTGGAAGGAAAGACTACATAACACCTACAGAATCAACTACCCAATACTAAACTGAACCTGGTATAAGTGGTTCACTGTGCCTTGTTTTGAAATGTACAAAATCAAGATATTCCAGGCTGAAATGGCACCCTGACTCCCCCCACTGCTGGGATGTATCAGGTTGGGTACTGGAAGGATAGACAGACTGACATTAACCTCAAGCTAACTTGTACGTTGCAGTAGCTGAACAGGTGTTCTAAAAGAGCTCAAAGCTAAAGATGGGCCAGCACGATCCCACAAAGGGGAAGCTGACACCAGGGATCTGCAGGAACTCTGATGCCATGGAAAATTTGGGACCCGTATCTTTTACAGTGAAGAAAATTAGAGCCTCAATCTGCAAACACTTCCATGCGTGCAAGAGAGGGACCGACACAACAGCCTGCCCAAGGACAAAGAAGTTTCAGGCTTTCAGTGTCAAAATTTCTTGCAATAACTGAGGAAGGCAACACTAGGCTATTCAGGAAACTCGCCTAGGAAGGTCCTGGAAAAGCAAATTCCATAGACTAGTAGAAATGATAGAAAATGTTCAGTGGCATCACTTAGCACATACGAGAGATTACACTTGAAGAGAGAAAACACTGGGTATTACCACTTAAAAACATATAGAGGGTTGCAGCTTTTCAGAAAAATGGACAAGTATTAAGGATGAAAGACAACACTATGGAGAGGGCACAACTAAAATGAACATATCTATGACCAAATATTCTGAAAAATATTTTAATAAGCTCACATATTTAATCAGGGTAAATATATTGCAATAACACATACATCCCTCAGGGACTAATGGCTTATATTCAGTTTTAGAAGCTGAACTCCTCAGTACTTAAATTCATCATAGCAATGTTATAAAGAGTAAGGCCAAAATCACAACTTTTTATAGATGCAACGCCTCCTATTAATTTAAACCATTTTTCATAGCTGTTAATAAACACAGTTCTCGTTGGTGCAGGAGGTCAAGTTTACAGAACCTCAGTGATTTTCAGCCTGTTACTTAAAAGACTGAATATTCAAATAAAAGCAACACAGCATCAAGGTCAAAATACCTCCAATATCTGTTTTGTTGTGGAACAGAAGAGAATTCTAAGAAGCCCAGACATTTCCACTAGAGTTACCTATTACCAGTAAATCATGAAACTTCTGTTGCTTTTTTAAAGCTTTCCACAATAACTTAAAGCACACTTAAAATGTTTGTGGATAGTTTTACTCAACAAACTCTCTTACAGCTTAATAGATACATCTTGTATCAATTTATGCCGCTAAAGTTTCTACATAGGGGTTTTTTTAGCAAAATCCCCCAGAAGCAGAACATCCATGCTGAAATTGCTGCAACTCCTCCAAGACTTTTTGCAGTACAGAAAGGTCATTGAAGTAAAAAATAAACCCCTCCTCTCTCAAATACTGTACCTGTAAAAAAACCCCACCTGACCACAAAAAACCTTTCCTAGGGAGAATTCAAAGCAAAAGCACATGACAATCTTTAAAAATGCCATTTTCTCATTTAACATTTCACATTAGCTTTATAGCTGGACAAGTGGTTGATAAAGAAGTAATTCTTTATCAACTCAGTTTCTTTCAGACTGAGTGCACACGCTGGTAACGTGGTTATGCAACTGCTGTGTGCTAAATACTACCCCACTGCTCCTAAAAACTCTGCTAGGGATGGAAGTCTAATTAAAAAATTTCTTGACTTTAAAGTAAGAATTCTCAATTCTGATACACCTTTACTGAAAGTGCCCTGGAAACATAGGGTAAGGGAAAGTAAGACAAAGGTTGTGTGAGGTTTTCCTTGGAGGAAAAATTTTGGAGAACTGTTTGAAGAGAAAGCACAAGGCCCTTGTTATCAGTATCAAGGCCCCAGAGTTATCAAAGTACACACATACTTAAGGAGTGAGGAGAACCTGTATTCAAATGTCTTAGAATACAATAAAAAAGTATTGCAAACATCTTCAATGAGGCATTTTCTGACATCACGGTGTCACCTCTTCAGCTGGATAAAATTAACCTAGAAAAGAAGTACTAGTAAAAAGATGTGTGTAAGGTAGTGTAATAGCTTTAGCATAATATGCATCTGGCTTGGTACATGATCTTAACCACCTTAATATTATTTTCAAAACATCATGTTTTTGTACTCACCTGTGCAGTAACAACACACTTTAAAGAACATGCAAAACCCATGAAGAACGGAGTCTATTTATTTTATTTCATCTTGCATTTGTGTTGTCAAAGCAAAGCATTCTATACATATTATTTAGCTATTTACTGCCATTCTACACCCATTATTGTCCTGATTGCAGAAAGACAAATGCAGGGACAAACTTGTTAAAATGGGCATATTGATAATGCTTCTCCAACTTCAACAAATATTTATTTAGAAATAAGATACTGCTCATGGGTTTCTTTTATTAACAGTTAATGGCTCAATTCACAGAACTTTGAGACACCATGGAACATGTAGCAAAACACAATGCAATAATAGGCAATGTCTCTTCACTAAACATTCTTCAGAGGAAGAATATTATGGTAACTGTTCAGCTACTGATTCAAATATCTAAATGGAAAGAATCTGGCAAGTGATGGATGGTAACTTTTAGAGACAAGATGATCCCATATTTATTTATGTAGGCAAAACCCCTTCAGTGTCACAGACATAAAAGAATTACTATCTGAAAATACTTGCACGTATTTTAAAATAATGTGAGCCAGCTTTATCGCAGGTATCATAGTATGATTGCAAGTTAGACATAGGAAAGATCTGAAGAAAAAAACCAGTAAATCCAAGTCTTTTGATCTGTTTCAAAGCCAGCTAACATTGTAATGGCTTAAAAAAAGGAAAAAAACCCTACAATTAATTTTTGTTTTGTTTCTTAACACTAGTTTTAACTAACTGTGAGAAATCCCACTACTGGAGTATCTTTAAAACCACTCCTGTGAGATGTGGAAAAGTGAAAATGAAATGATAGTTTGAGTCAGAATGGGAATTTTACTGTGAAAAAAATATCTCAAAACACTACAGTAAAATATTTTAATCACTTTGTTCTACAGCTTCTAATAATATAAAGTGTACTGTCAGATGTGGCATCTATTGATAATACCTGAGGAAAACAGTGTATCTATCTCTATATAAAAACCAGTTTGACTAATCTTAATGTCTAATAGCTTCTCACTAGTAGACTGATTTAAAACAAAAAGTTGTAAGATTTTCAATCTGACTAAATAGTTCTTCCATTATGACTGCTTACTAGACTGGCTGCTTCATTGTATCTGCATGAATGGATGAAAAAAAGAGTTGAATGAACTAAATATACTTTCCCTCAACATATATCTATTATTTCCCTCATCTTTTAAAAACAGTCTTTTGGAGCTGTTGACTTATTTCTTGACAAACTACTGATACGATAAATTGCACAGAAATACTTCAAAGTGTTATATGTGCCATACTTAGAACTTCCTGCCCAAGATATGCAGGTGGTATAATCAAAGCAAAACAATGGAATTTTAACACAGAATAAGTATTCCCTTACAGTTTTGCAAACAGAACAACAACAAACAGATCTTAAAAGATTCACTTTCCCAGTTCACACATTGAAAACGATTTTAACAGATTTTTGATTGTGGTGTACAATACTAAGAGGTCGTTAGAATTCGCTTGCTCTTGGTAGCACGTGGCACTGACAGAACAGGTGTAGGCCACATAAATGCATTATTGGAAATAATACTTATACAAGTGGGCACCTCTGCCAGCTGTGGAATTCCAGACTGTTGGCCCTTTGTGGCCCCGAAATTCTTTGAATATGGAATGTATTTACCCGAGTTCAGCTGTGCAAGAAATATTTGAAGTGGCAAACTCACATAATACTGTGCCCAAAAAACCTTCCATTAAAAGTGTATGTGTTGTTGTATAAATCCCAAGTCTGTTTAAAATTTCTTATAATTTTAAAAAGTCAAACCGCACAATCACATAAAGTATTTAAACAGCAAAAAAGTCTTTCTGAAACTTAAGAGAACATGTGCATTATGCATTCAACTATCATAAAAACAACATCAGGTACTAACCTTTCACTCTACACTATGGTGCATGGCAAAACAATGTTCCCAAACTGACAGTTATCACAGTGGAAAGTATGAACATTTCTTTTAAGCAAATTCATTGCTATAATGCTGCTATTTGTAATTTTCCTGCTGCTATTTCCTGGAAAAACAGGTGAAGCTGAGAGAGAAAAAAAAGTAATAAAAACACGTCTTAAAATTAATCACTGTATTTCAGAGTCACATGAACGAAGCAGTGCTCTTTTTATTCTAAAGAAATATCTTTGTAAATATCTGGAACATAGTATTTTTCTCTGCAGTTTGGGAGCTGAGGAAGGGAGAGATCCTCCTCTTGAAGCAAAAAAAGACTGGAGAATCAAATCCTGTTCCCTCCACAGTCAGGGTAAATATTGCCAGCTGCTACAGGCACGGGTGGTAAGAGGGGCAGGATTTTCTTCTTAGTCCATGGGAACAAAAGTTTCCTTCAGCCCTATCACTTAATTTTAAAGTGGAATTTGTTTTATCCTGCAGACTAATAAGTACCCTAGGAGCTTGATTGGTTGGTGCTTAATGAAATTGCTTCTGCTGACATTAGATACATTAGGATACTGATTAAAACACTTAATGATCCCTCTTGATTTTAAATTGCTAGCTTAGATTTGTGAGATGCCATCAAAGTATCTTTTCCCTTCCTTTCCTCCATCCTAATCCTGCTTCTCCTTGCCCTTTTTCTGTTCATGATCCTTAAAGGTTGTGGCTCATTGGCAACAGCATGGTCACAAACCAAATGATAACACCATGTTGAACACTGCATTGTTTAAAATATGCCAAAACCCACAATACAGACACTGAAAGACAGTCATCTTTCAAATACAATTTTCTGTTTCAAAGCTCAAACTACTCATAAATGTGGCAACACTAAGAATTCTTAATATAGAGGGAAATCCAAAGTCATAGTAAACTTTTACTTTTTAAAATATTTTCTGAGAAAAGATAATCCTGTAAATGTAAAAACAAGTATAAAAGCATTACTTTTGAGCTTGAATGTGGAAGACAGTAAGACATTGGCAGAAAATGATGCTGGAATGGCATTTCTCTGACAACAAAGCTGGTTTTCATGCTCTTATACAAAATTGCATACCATATCACCTTCCAGTGGGAAAAGTGTATGTCTTATGGGCATAATGACAGCTTATCCTCAAATATTGTTAAACACTACAAATACCAGGTTTGGAAACTTTGCCTGAAGAGGGGAAAACCACAATAGCTGTAAAAAGTTCCATTTTCCTTGACAAATGTTATCAAGGCTCTTGAGATGAAATTGTACTTACAAAAGAAAACTAAAACCTGCTGTGTCAGAAGCTTTTAGGAAAAAAAGTGAATATACTGAATTTTATGCTTAATATAAACCTTAAGAGCACAGAAAATAAAAAAGTAGAAGTTTTTGTACATTTTAGCACCATTGTAAAGTTAGACTTGAACGCCGTTTCTGTCACCGTGGCTGTACCTTGCAGCTGGTGTAGCCAGTATGAAGTTTATTGACTTCAGAGATCTTTGAGAGAAGAATAACTGGATGTGCCCATCACAACAAACAATATATTTGCCATTTTTTCTTTTTTTTTTTTTTTTTTTTTTTTTTTTTTTTTTTTGTATTTTTAAAATAATTTGGAGCTTTATTTTTCTTGGGCAGCCGGAGTGCATTTCTGTCAGCTAAATCCAAGTCCGAGTCCTTTTGGTCTCTGGATGGCTCGTATGGGCTCTGCTATCCCTTTGCCGTCTGGTCCAAGGCCCGTGCCTGGGGTCCAGCCCATACTCTGAAGCATTCTGTTCCCAATGTTGCTTTCTGGGATTGGTTGGGTGTTTTCTCCTACAAACCCTGAGATTAAAGAAACACACAGCATTAATCAGCACTGCCTGCCATGCGGAGAAGAGCAGGATAATCTCCCATAAAGCTTTAAACCTTCTTATTCTCCTAATTCATCTAACAGGTTGCTAGAACAGGCTGTCTTTGCACATGCTGACCTCTTGACTGCATATGATTCTAAATAATACAGTCTTATGCTTTGTTTTTAATTTATGGAAGACTCATTCAGTTTTTAAGTATGACAAGTTTTGTCACAGATCTTTTATATTCCACTACAGTGGATGTTACATCAGTCTCAAAGAATGTAAATCACCTGCACAAGTCTGCCAATACAATGGTAAGATTACCTGAATTTCTAGTCCTATACAGTTACTAAGTAGAAACACATCATACTAACATGACCATCATTCCATTCTTAGCAATATTTATTGATGATTAAGATCTCCTTCAAGAAAACCCAATAAAGAAGTTCCGATTAAACCAGTACAGCTGTTACAGAAACAGTACAGACAAGTGGTCACCTACTCTGAAATTCAGCTTTATCTTTACTCAGTTCCTGTTTTACTGAACGCTGTGCGATTTGATACATCCAAGTTTACTTTTGGTATTTTCAATGTTTTTAAGTGCTATTTACACTTTTCTCTCCATAGCATTGAGATATCTGAGAAAAGCTGCACACATACTGAAGAAAAGTGTCAGCACTGCAAGTGTTAGTGTAACTGATTTATTTTTTTAACAACAGGTTTTTTATTTTTTCTCCATAAAGGCATCATAAAAAAACCAAAAAGAGGTGAAAATAACAAAGCTGTTTCTTCCCCTTCATCCAAATCCTCAAGCCAGAGTTTGGAGATGATGCATGGACAAGCCTTCCTATTTATAACTACCTTACACGAGGGATAAAAATGATACTTATTTCAAGGATCTGCATTAAAACTTATCAAGTTCCACCATGCAAACAATTTTGGAGAGGGATGATGTTGTTGAACTAACACAAACAATTGCATGTAGGCAGCTGGATTTTGTTTTCAGCATTATTCAATATCTTCCTCCCTCTGACAGAACAAAAAGCTCCTTCTGTATCCTCAGCTTCCAAAACTATCTGTTTAATTATCTACCTATTTATTCTGGCCTGTTATTTTTTGAAAAATTCTGCAGACTACGGTTTTGTGTTTTTGAAGACTCCAACGTCTTCAGTCAAGAATTTACCATTGACAAGCACCTGGTTTATCATTATATAAACTTAAAACAAGAATGCAAGAAAAGTGAACGTGAGCTTCCGAAAAGCCTAATTTATCAAACACTCACACACAAAAAGCAAAGCTCACAGTGGAAACCGCATACACAGACAGAAATTAAAAACAAGAAGTGCACATTAAAAACCTCATGATGATTGTGATGATGAACTTGCAGTACTCCAGCATTATCCACTATAGATTTGTTCATATTCAGTAAAACACTGGCTACATAAAAGGCAGACAGCTTTCTACTATCTCAGTTCCTGAGTCAAAGAAAAAAGGGAGAGCACTGGGGGAAGGCATCCTTTAATACTGGTTTGAAGCTAGGCTTAAAATAAAGGCTTTTAAGTCAGCAGCCTCCAGTCCCCGAGAGGATTCCTCTTGAACTGACCAGCACAAAATTCAATGTCCAAGACTTCCTTTCTTTTCAGGCCCCCACAGGCAGAGGCAATTTTTATACAGATGAGTCCCTGGCACTGCCTGGCATACACAACACAGGCTTTGCAACCTTCCTAGTTCCTTTGCAATTTTCCAGCTCAGAGAAAAGGAAAGAAAAAAGGATACTGTTCAACAAAAGTTCTGGTAAGCCTCACAGGTAAAATCCTGGAAGTTTTGGTCCAGTTTTTCTAAGAATGGATGATAAGAAATGAAGCATCATTCCAGTAAATGTCTGTGGAACAATTAAGGGGGAAACTTAAAGGGGAAGCAAGATCGAACAGATCTGCTAAGCAGGAGAGAGTGTATTTACTGACACATCTAAGAACTGGAAACATTAAACCACTCATAACGCTGCCTAGGCAAAGGCAGCAATGCTGCTGGAACAGTATGCAAGGCATAAACTGACACAATGTAAACAGCTTTTCTGTTAGTCTATTCTGGGGAAAAACCCACAGACCTTTCCCTGTAACAGATGTACCTTTCTGTATGAATTTCAATTCTCAAGACAGTAAGAGGAATCTCACAAAGAAGATATATGAAAGAAGATATATGAAAGAACAATCTGTACTCTGACATGTTATTTAGTAAACCAGTGTTTCTATTTTTGATACCTTTTGAAGTAGCTCTTTTTTTTTTCTTTTTGTGACAGGATAATTGGAATAATTTGTTTTTAAAGACATTTAAGTACTTCTAGAATGTACACTGTAAGTATTTTTCCCTTCACTGTACATACATTTCTATCTGCTATTAAAGGCTGAAGCTCTCCCTCAGAGCTCTGTTTTACTCTTATGCGGCACCAGAGTTAAAAAAAAAAAAAAAGAAAGAAAAAATCCAAAAGAGAGAAGACAAAATCACAGTAAACTTGGCTTCACAATCCACTTTTGGGTAAGCAGTCAAACAACATACACTGTCCAAAGAATAATGTGTTTGGAGGCTTTGTGTTGCAGCAAGAATAAGGCAAAACCAAAACCATACTCCCAACCATCTTGCCTATATTACTAATTGACTAATTACCCCTTCTTGTAAATCAGGTGAATATGGATAGCTCTTATTTGAATTGTGAAAAATATTTAATATATGCAGACCATTCTTTTCCAGTTTAGTCAGCTTTTATATAAGTACTATCTATATCTGTCTTTAATATTCCTGCAATTTTCACCCATCATTTGAAAAATTTATCTGCAATGCAACATAATTTACTTGAATCCAAAGAATATGGATAGTGGTATTGCCCTCTTCCTCCATTTCATGAGCAATCAGCAATTGGGGAAAAAAAAAACATTTGCATTGCTGATTGACTGCATGACGGGAGAGAGCTCTTAAAAATCATGCTACACTGTGTGCTATTCCCCTGACCCCCATTCTTGTGCTTTGGGCTTTTATTTTCTAATTAAAAGCAGTAATTGTCCTTGCAATATTCATCTTCAAGTTCAGTTTTTAATTCATGCCTATGGCACTTCTTGGACTAGCCAGTAGGGCCTGTTAGAGAGAACGGTCCAAGCACAGTGGCCTTGAAAACGGCTGTGCTACCTCTGGGACGTGTTCAGTCTTGACCCACCCAGGAGCAAGAGCAAAATCAACCCACTGCGTCGTCCCACAAAAAATAACTATGCAAAATCAGATTAAAAAAAAAAAAATTGGAGGGACATTTTTCTAAGGTTATTGCTGTATGAGGTTTTCTGGGGCTCCAGGAGTTACAAGGGAAGTCTCTGCACTAGGAATTTGCAGGAATCTCCTGTGCAGAACCTTTTCTTTCTGTAGACTGAAAATGTTTTTAGCAACTGTAACAACTGGTTCCTGATCTACCAGATGAATATTCTGCATGTAGAAGTGGCTGCTGTTACACAAGTAAGGAGGAACAGTAACTACTTTGAAAAGACAACACTGTGAAATACCCTCACTTATGCTCCTTCTTTTTATAATACTGCCAATTGAAAGAAAAAAAGACCATCCTCAAACCTTTGTGTATATGAATAGATACACTTCAAGGTCTACAAGTATTATGCATATGACCTTACATACATGGAACACGAAACCTATGTAAGTGACAAAACCGGGAAGGGGAAAACAAAAATTCATCACATTTTTAAAATTTTGGTATGATATTTATGATGGCATTAAAGGCAGGTTTCAATGAAAAATAAAGGTATGTAATTTTTTCTTAACAGCTGTTGAGACAGGTATGTCCTGGTTAAACAGTACACTAGCATTCAGTGCCATACCCTTGATTTTACAGTGATTGCCATGAATTAATTTAATTCCATCTGTAAGCTAAAATCAGATCAGAGGTCTAATGCTGCTGCAGGCTCCACATCTGTTTAATCATTTTTGGATACAGCAGCTTGCAAAAGTTCAGCTTTTAAATTTGCTTCGTGTTTAAGAAACCATGTTACACCAGTGTACAACATTCTCATCAGGAAACAAATGAGCCTATGAACAGTTTTCATCTGACAGATCCATTTTATTTGCAAAATGCTTCTAAAAATTAAAAGCTCAACATTTAAGTTATCGTGCATTATAAAACAATAAAGGAACTGTGACCCCATAAACCACTATTGTGACAATATTTATTTGTATGGTCCAATTGCCACATAAGACAAACATCAAGCACATTTGGTTTATACTGGTCTGAATAAAATCAGAATACAGAAAGGTTCAGTCTTCAGATAACCCTTTTTAAGAAAATGTGGTTTGGTTCCCCCCTTCCCAGTTGTAAGAAACGAAGGCACAGTGAAGTAATTTCGTCTCTGGCACCAAACTATTTTTGATGTTAAGAAAATGGGTTTTTAAACAGCTCTGAGAAAATGACACTGTACATAAATATAGTCTTGCCCTTTCATCTTTCTTTTATATGATTAAGACTTGTGAGCAGAACAGCAATGCCTTCGCAGAGCATCCCACAACTATTATTTCCTCTTCTATCGCTCCCAGCAGCCTTAAATCCTTTAAATCCTTTCCTAGAAGGATCTCTTTTTTGCTTCGGTAATTTTTGCAATACATGGCCTGCTAACCCTTACCCCCTACCCTGGATCTCACTTATGTCTATCACAGCAGAGTCAGTCTTTCTACCTCAAATCTTCCAAGGAGCACTGTGGATGGTAATTCACTTGCGTAATTGGCTCAAGAGATGAAAATCTTGTATCTGCCTCTCTTAGCCACTAATCTATCCAGCTGACTGCAAGCCTAATTGGCAGCTTGTTTAGTAATTTGGCTCCTAAAGTGTTGTATTGATGTTGGATAAACAGCCAATGGAAGGAGAAACTATACACGCTGCCTCTCTTTAAAAGCTAGTGCACTTTCTCCCTCATTTTCTGAAAGCATTTAATATTTCATCTATTCTTTTTCTTTTCTGACTCCTATCAGATGAGCTCAGAACAGTAGGGACTGATCCTGATACATAAGACAATTTTACAGGGAATGCAATCAGAATAATATATTGCTGTAGTCTATCTTTCTATGCCAGCTCTAACTAGCAAAATGGGAATCAGACTGCCTAGATGTTTGTGTTCTTAAAATTGTTTTGGATAATTGTGCAGACAGCATCAGAAGCAGAGCCAACACCCATACGGTGATTTTAAAAATCAGCACCTGCAGTGGTTTTCAAAATTCAGTATACCATGGCTGTATATGTAAAAAAGAAAACAAAAAGCCCCTGAACTAAAACAACTCAGCTATGAAAATGCTATAAAATTATTTAGCTAATATTTGAGACCGCATTATTATACCAGACTTCGACATATCGCTCACACTCAGCTATCTAAGACTGCCTAAAGAGTAACCCTAGAATGATTATAGTTCAGGTGAATCTGCTTGCATTGAATTTTATTCTAGCTAACAGAGAGATAAGAATAGTAGAGAGGACATAGCTATGATTTCAGCAGGTGCTGGAAACCTCCACATTGACCCAGCATCCACAGCAGAGTTTTGTTAATGTTTGCACTGCCACAGTTTCATTCCTACTGCCCTGTCACAAGGTGGGTATTAAAGGAACAGTTGCATAATTGTGGCCTGGGTGAATGCTCTCTTTCTTGCAGCATAGACTCTAGATTTAAACCCATTTTCAACTATCCTGAATATATAAACATGAATTCACGCACCAATGAAAATTGACAGTGAATTTTAGGTACAACTGGTTATCCAGTAACACGGATCACTTGGAATTGGAGTTGCCGGTGCTCTTCTTTTTCCATTCTTTATTGAACTACACAGTGTGTGGAGTTACATATCATGCCCATTCAGTCTTTACTACTACTGAATTGGATGGAAGTGTTGGTATCATTAGACTCCCATTTACCCCTCTGTAAGGGGAATGTCTTGAATACCCAGTACTGACTTTTCACTTGTGTCCAAAGGAGGTCAGTTTTGTGCTTTGTCTATGATGACAGAAACACTGCCACTGGATGGCACTTTGGGAGAAGCATTCTCACTGAGGAACATTCCAAAGTTCTGTTCAAACCCCTCAGAATTCAGCAAAATTGATCCCGTCTGATATGCATTCCCTGACTTTTAGAGAAAGACTTGCAGCCTTTCACTGAAACCCACAGGGAAAGGATTTAAATCCCATTAATATTGTGGAGTAAGCTGGAGAGCACAGTTTCTGTTAATTTCAGCAGTATGATGGAGGATTAAGCTCGTATTAGGACTGTGCACATCACTGTAGCTCTATCTGACACTAACTCAAGTTGGGATGGATTGGCAGGATACTGGAGGTGAAGTTCCACTTCTGTTTCCTGTTCTGTGTCTATGTGGTTGGAGCATTATCTTCAGTCAAATGATCTTAATTTAAAAATGAAGATTAATTAATTAATCCTAGACAAATATGTCTTCATATTTTTTACTATGGGCTAAGTAACCATTTGCCTATTTATTTATTTATTTAAACAATGCTCACTGTGAGCCCTCTGTCAGTAATGAAGGCATCAGAACATGAATCTTAGTTATTACCTCAGCATCGGCAGTGTCAATATATAGGCTGAAAGGTAAAGCCTTATAATCAATAAATCCAAATTTCCTCTTGTTGTAGTGGAAATCCAAAGCAAAAATTTTCTTTGTGAAATCCAAACTACGACAAGTATGTACAACAGACTTTATCTAAAACTTTTCCACTATTTGCAAACATTGTACAGTATAGACAGAAAACAGAAATCCAAACTCACCTGCGCTGGAAACCTGATCAATGAATTTCTTTTCTCACATCTTAAACAAGTGCCAAAAAACTTCTGCATAAAGCTATTAGGTTTATGCACAGATATCCTTCCTTATTCAAAAAGTAAATTATATGCTGAAAAACCTTTAAGAAAAGTGATTTTTGCATAAGCTATACCAGGGACTATTTGCAGGAATGCTCCTTATTCCCTCAGGAGAAAGAAAAGCCAGTCATCATGAACCAAGAGTCACCAGCAACCGAGGTTGTTGTGGAGAGCTAGGATAGGAAATTATGTTGACTGAGGAAAAACCACACGTATTTCCCCCATGCACATTTCAGCTCCCAAACCACCTGTGGTTAACGAAAGTCCTTTGGTATTACCAACCTAAAACAGACTGACAGAAATACCAGGTTCTTCTTCCATTGGTTGAGTTCTAGGAAAACTACAGCATGCACATCCGCCCATCTGAAAGAGGTGACGGTTCTAACAAACTGCAAATGAAACGGAGGTGGCTCCTCTCTGTGGGGAACCACTTTATGGTGATACCTGGTAGAGAATGTGCAGAACTTGCAGAGCACATAACTGCCCTTGAGGGTGGGTCTCCCTACTGCCATCTCTCAGTTTCATTCAAAGCTATTCTCCAGGGTACAACTGTTTAATGAAACATACCTTTGGAACGTGCAAAAAAAATGCTAGGTTTAGCCTTTTTTGCAGAAATTTCCTCTGCATTAAGGATGCTCTCATTGGTGATACTCTCTGTTAAGCTGGTTTATGATTCTTGAAAGTGAAGGAAAAAAAAAAATTCCATAAAATCATAGAATTTCTCAACTTGGAAGGGACCCAAGAGAATCATCAAGTTTAGCTCCCAGTGGAGGCAATTTGAATGCTTTTCACAACCAGAAACAGCTATCTTAGGAAAGACTCCCAGAGTAATTTGGGGAATTATTTTTTAAGCTTCCACTTTTCAGAAGACAACAGCACTTAGAAAAGACAGGTAGAGTCATATCCTATCAACCTGAATATTTCTTCTTGACTTTATATGGTTTTG
Organism: Myiozetetes cayanensis; assembly: GCF_022539395.1. Classification (NCBI taxonomy): domain Eukaryota; kingdom Metazoa; phylum Chordata; class Aves; order Passeriformes; family Tyrannidae; genus Myiozetetes; species Myiozetetes cayanensis. Next base: position 13,743,779 of record NW_026087411.1, read on the forward strand.
CTTACAGCCTGCAGAATATTGTCTTATCTCTAGATCACTAGAGATGTATCACTAGATTCCTAGATCAAATCTAAGAATTTTCCGGTATAAGCTCGGTTCTAATTGCATTGTGTGTCTTCTAAGGCTTGTTACTGAACTTTCTTTGTTATTTTGGCGTTGGTATGTAAGAGGCCCTGCTTGAACCAGGCACTTCACCCTCAACATGAAAAGCCTTTTGCTTCGAAGGGTCGGCAGTTTCCAGTACTGGATGGCACTCTGCAATCTTTTAACTTTGTAACTAATTTAGTCAGATAATATGGTAGAAGGAACAAACAGAGAGAGATCCCCCAAGTTTTACCTGTTGCAGAAACCAACCAAAGAAAAATGAGTGTCCATAGGCTGGCTAACCAAGCAGGTATGATGTGTATGCCAGAAACGACTTCGGCAGTAAGGATAAGAAATGGCAAAATCCAATCAGGGAAAGTGTTCATAACACATGCTAATGTTGCATTGCCCTGTGACAAGGGATTTCTGCCTATGGAGCTGTACATTTAGTAGACAGAAAATCAGTGAATCAAGCTAAAAAGAAAGTAGGCATATAATAGTTTGTCTAGAGTTTTGGAAATTTACAGTCAGTTCATCCGAGCACCCAGAAGTCTACCTTTCCCCTGCAACTATTTCACTAAATTGACCTTCACCACAAACTTAGCTTCAGCCACCTCTGTTATCACACCGTAATCACAATCTTTTTCAAATCATCATTTTGGTACTGCAGATATTCAGGTCTGATTTTTAATCACTGACATATTAAGCATCAGCAAAATAGTTTGCTTAGCTGTTCCGCTGGCAATTTTTAAAAAGGAATGAAAACATGTACCCTTTTGATTACCTTGTTAAAGTGAGTCATGATGGCATTATAGCAGTGCTCAGTATTTCTGCTGTAATTAAGAATCTGTCATATTTTTCATTAAAACACATTCTTTAAAATGAGACTTTTAACTTGGTCATTTCAATCAGCTCCAGCCTGAAGTGTAGCATGTGCATGCAACATGCCAACTAGATAAAGAAAATGACATCTGAAATTTGCTTTTGCAAAATGTAAATAATAAAGTGCCCATAACATTCACAGTAATTTATCTATTTTATATACGCATTTTCTATATTTAAAGTACAAAATAGCTTTCTCTTTTTATAATTGGTTTTTGCAGGTTTTCAACACTGCTCTCCACACTGTAAAGCACACAGTGTGACATCAGAGTAAAAAGAATGTTTCGAAATAGAAATAAATGGCTGTTTACAAGGCATACAAGTAAAACTTGACTTTTTTTTGCTCTAAAACACACTTTCTACAATATGTAAATTAAATTATTAGCATCCCACAGATATAAAGCAGACTTTGGTGATTTTTTTCCAAAATTTAAGACTTAGAGTTCATTATTAAAAAAAAACCAACATAAAAAATCCCCCTAAAACATATCAGAGATTTAACATGAGATGATAAAAAAAACAAAGCTTGTAGAAGCTTGAAGAAGACAGTCAATTGGAAAGGAACTGCTTAAACTAAGTAATCTAAGACTGAAATTACTGTAAACACTCCCAATGAAAGTATTTCAAGCAGTAACAATCCTTTGCAAAGAATGTCCTTTCCCTTGAATAAAATTTTTTTCGTTGTTGTTGCTATTTTGTTATTATTTACATTAAATTGGACCCAGTTCTGGTAGGGCTATTTCTATGACAATGGATTAGTTTGTCTAAGAGGTTTTCATAAAAACTTGAGAGCACTGTATTGATGCAGTGGAATATGTCAGGATGTCATAAGAAACAGCTCTACCACTGGGGTAGTTGGAGGGTGCATAATGTCATTGGGAATGACGTGGTCCCAGATGTGAACAGAATCAATGAAATAATATCAGTTTCATGGAAGAAGCTGTGCTAAAAGGTGTCCAACAAAAGATGTCCAACACCTAATTCTTGAATTGTAGGAAGTAAACAATTTTTACTAGTATTGGGTTTTAGTTGATTAATTATGTAGGTTCAATAATACACAAATGGGATATATCACACATCCACAAACCAGAAAACTTATCTTAGTAAAAAAGACAGAATATGACACTACTGTCAGCTCCTAACCATCCATGCCTATATTGTCTCACATTTTCTTCATTGCTTTTAACATATATTTTCTTCACCTTTACAAATGACATTTTTGAAACTATAAAATGCTCTGTGCTTCTCAAACTTTCTTGCTTCAATAGTTTCTCAATGCTGTACAAGTAAAGCTACATCCTTTGTTACTAATATACACAAACCTATTGGTATGTGACTTTGACTGCAGGCTGAGAACAGGCTATAAATTTAGAAATCAATATCTAACTCTATCAATATTCATTTTACTTTTTCAATACAAAATACAAAGGTGAAAGAGCAGTAAATAAGCTCGAGTACTGAAATAAATTGGGTGTTCTTGTCACAATTAATAAATGTTTAACCAATCACACTGCTTGCTACAAAAGTCTATGGCTTTGTAAGGTGTCTGAAAGTAGCAGGTGCTACCCTTGTGAGACTCAAAACCAGGGAACATGTTTCGATACCTGGTTAGGATCGCCAGTCATTCTCATCAGTACTACTGGAGCTAAACATATAAATGTCCGTTTTCAACACTGGGCATATCACTACAAGAATTAATTTACCAATATAATTTTTTTCAAATGCAGATGAAAATTTAAAAAATACTGTTATCAACACATTGGCTCATATTAGGTAAAGCTTTGCTGATTTGCTGATCATACAGCTGAAGAAAACACCTGCAGTTAATAATTCATTTACAGACAGCCTTTCAGGTTTCACTATGGTGTTAAATATGGCCAATTATTAGGAGAATGTTTTTTTCATTTCCAGCTTCTGTTCATGTAAACAACTTTTGTTCTTTCTTTCAAAAAAAGTTCACAAATTCTTCTACATAATAGCTAGTCCTCCTATTCCTATATCTTAGCTAACTAAAACTACTGAAAAAAGAACAATCTCAATCCTTCTGCCCAGAACAAAATTGAAAAGATTACCTTGAACTTGAAAATAAAAAAAAGGCACACTAGTTATAAGTTACCCCATATGATACCTTTATCCACCATTATTCTCTGTCGCTCTTCACATAAAGGCAAACTCTGGGGCAAAACAATCTCTAAAATTGTGAATATATGGATTCATAACATTGAATGACCACATATTTGCCTTAGTATCAAAATATTGGCTTTGCAAAGTTATGCAGAGGAGCCAACTTGTAAAATAAAATTCTGAACACTGAAAGCCCAAGGTAAAACGTATAATAAAATTAATTCCATGATACTTGATACCCTCTCAGTACAAAATGACATCCTCTAGTACTTGAAAGTTTTGAAGTGAAAATCACCTTGTAGAAATAATTATATTATTCTCTCTTCAGCCATTAAGTGTCTTTCTTTCTCACTTCACATATGTTCAGAGTCTTAGAAGCTGACCCACAGATTCTCTTTTTTTCATACTGCTGCCACTAAGGTGCCTTTATAACATTTTTAATATTATTCCTGGTCTGTTTCTGCCACTGAGGTTTGAAGCGAAGAAGTTTCAGGAGAGGGAATTTAGTTGGAATACAAATATTAGGCTTCTCTAAAGACATCTACTTAAAATATATTTGAAGAATTCTATGTGTTGCAAATGTTGCTATAGTAATTTATACATGACTAGGACATGCAAACCAAATTTCCATATTAGCAATATATAAAAAGTCTCACATGGGCACACACACAATCTAATCCTTCCAGTATGCACATATATAATTAACATAACAAACTGATGAGAGTCCTATAAATCACTGCTAAGTATTGAAAAAGTCATTTTGCAGCTGTGACATCAGCAAAATGCATCCAATGGTTGTGACCTTGCATCTGTAAAAATCTTTCACAAATGTGCTTGCAAGTGCTTCCTGTTTAATCTACAGCACTAATTTTAAAGCTGTGTTTCACAGACTTATCACCACATTTTCAATTGTTTGCCCAGGAATTCACATCCTATCTTTATTGTGCAGGGTATTTAGAGCATTCATACGCATTCCACACAGAAAAAAGATACCTTATGTCTCCTTCCTTGTAATGCTTGAAGAGACATAAGCAGTAATCTTTGCTGCCTCAGTACATGAAGAAAGATTTATTCTTTTTAAAGAAGTGCTGTGCTACATAGCACTGGAAATTGGAAATGTTTGAGGGAGAATGAAGAGAGCCTATTTATTTCTTAATCTCTATTAATAAATAAGGATGGAACATTTCTGAAGTTATATGGGAAGTTACTGAATTTATCAAGCATTTCCTCACGTCACTGACCTACTGCTTCATATTTAGAGATTTAACATCTTGTGGTTTGTGCTCTGTCCCAGGGAAATTGGTTACCTGTGGGTCCTGGCAGGGGAGCAGCTTTCCTTCTCCGCTTGATGTCTCCCATGCACAATGATCCCAAATGTACACTGGTTTGCCTGCAAGTAATTACAGGAGAAAACTATTAACAAAGGAAGAAAACTGCCACATAAATACACAGCTTGTATAATCTGAACCTATATCAAAACATTCTCAACCAAGATGTAGATGCACAGTCAAGCCACCAATCTTGTTTATATAGAAATATAATTATGTTTGTTGACAAGTACTCAGTATCTAAATGCAGCATCATAAATTGTTACTGGAATGAATAAATATAAATATAAAGGGAATGCTTTTTAATTTTCAAAACTGGCAATCTTTCTAGCTCAACATAAAACAAAAACACTGTTGCTCCTGACAGGAAAATAGCTAAGATTAATTATCTAAAGAGATCACAATACTGTTTGTAGGTTATCAATTGGCTAGTAATGCTTGACTGTCAGAGCAGCATTTATTACATGGAAAATATTATCCATTTTTTGTAAAGGTAAGATGAAAAATGAATGAGAAAACATGAAACAGTAAAGTCTTCAAATGAGCATGACATAAACTTGTAGCACAGTAATTCTAATTCACTGGTAAGTTGTGAGAATATTGTGGAAGCACAGTATCTGGTAGACTCCTTAAACAATTATGAGCTTACACTTGGAGACTGGAAAATTGGTGTAGCTGCAGAGGATGGCAAACAAGCAAATCCTATTGCATTAAAGACAGTTGTTAGAAGCCAGGTACCACAGAAAATGGCAAATGTGGAATTTTAAAATGATGAATTTTGGAATAGAATCTTGAGGGACAATTACATTTAGTATTTTTCTTAAAATAATGTACAGTGCCTGCAGAATTGAATATATGTAGCTGATTTTTTTTTTTTTTGGAAGAACTAGAACAGAAGGGGGGAAAATGCAGTGATTTCTGAACTGCACAATTTTAATATGTCTCCATAAATGTTACAGAGAATGGTGTTTCTTCACAGAAGTGTAGTGAATTTTGATAAAATTACAAGGTAAAAATTGTATCTGACAATCTACTGTAGCATAGTAACATCTCTGTCACTCACAGAATCTGGTTTCAGTGTGGATATATGACTTACCCTTTACTGCATTTATAAACTTTTTAAAGCTGTGCTGCTTCTAAATGAATAACAAATGGTCATATAATGTTGAGAGACCTCAGATCTGCTCAATAATGTAAAAGAGTGACAACAATGCCTTGATGAATAAGATGTCAATGTACAATCCTCTGCATATTTTTTCTAAAAAGTTACAATAAATTAACAAGTACCACAGGGCTTGTATTTAAGTAATAAAATACTCCAAGAAACTCAAGTTTCACCAAGAAGTGCACTCTAGCTTCACTTAGTGAACCCCTATTTCAACACTTATTTCTTACTGTTTTAAGACAGATGTTTTCCTTACAATTCTAAGTTGAAATTGTATCCTATTTTAACATCCAGAAACTGAACACAGTTTCAGGGTGATAATTTTTAGTTCTAAATTTAAAAAGAAATGAATAGGTGTAACCTTTCATAACTGATTTTACTATAAAGAAAATTAATACTTAAATACAAAATGGGGAAAAAATTGTTAGCTAAAAAAGGCTGAGATATTTGATCATCAACAGATCAGTATTTAACATTGGTATCAAACATGCAGAATAAGTTGTGTGATAAATTATATGTTCTACAGTGAGCAACTCTTTGTTTCCTGAATGAAAAAGGGGGAAAGTCTCCAGGAATACAAGTAGGATGAAAGATAAAAATTAATAAAGTCAGGCAATTGAACCTGAAGACCTGAGCCACAGCAGTAACAGTGAGCAGCATTTGAGTTATTTTACCAGAACTGATTATCTGTTACACTACATTGAGATATCTAGATTATTGATCTGCAAGATTATGGTACTGGGGTCTCCCCACTTTTCCTCCAGGCACACGGAATGGAGTTGCAACAAATAACACTAAGTAAGGACTACTTTGTTATTGTTGTCACCCTTCATGTAGAACATAGCAGTTACTTTTTAATTTAAAATCAATGAACGTCTGAAAGGCAGCCTTGTTCCTTCAGCATAAATGAATCATTCGCCTTTGCCGAGCACAACAATCCGATCACCAGCCAAGGTGAGAGTGGGTATTTCTTTGTTGTCGTTGAAAATTCTGTACACCACAAATAAATAACGAAACGCCAGAGTACCAATTAAGCTTTGTCAGACCCAGTGTGATGGCCACTACCACCAAATATTCAGCTGACTTGCGAATCTACAGAGCCACTTGCCTTTGCCAGAGCTTAACATCTGATATGCTCTGCCAGTGTAGATCACAGCAAAACAAAAAGCTCTTATTTATTTATTTATTTATTTATTTAAGAGGATCAGACAAGAACTATTACTGCTCTGGAACTGGCAGGTTAGACAAAAAGAAGCAGTATTCTGAAGCTGCAGAGTATGTTTTGAAATGCCTGTAATGGGGGTATTATAAAGTAGGGAGAACTCTGACCCTCAATCAGGCTAAGTTCAGCATTATGTTTCTTAGCATTAAATCAGAAGAGCGTGGATTACAGAAAGGAAGGAAGCTATTTGCCTGACTTCTCTCTACTTACTCCTAGCTTGCTTCCAGCTATCATTTATAAATAGTGCTCTGGAGGGAAGCTAGGCATTTTATTAGGGAAAAAATAAAACTTGTTAAGACCACCTTGCCTGAAAACCTGGCTTTTGACGTGCTGGTGACAGGGACTGGAGCAAGCAGTGTCAAATGGAATAATTTTTAAGGAAAGACAACAGGAACTTGTCGCCTCATTGTATGCATTTACAAATAGAGGCTTTTCAGAGTATTAGGCCTAGTTAAAGCTGCCCTCTGGATAAAAAGTGTTCCCAAGCAGCCTCAGACAAGCTTGGGAGACAAACAGATGTGACTATGGTCCCTGGCGTTTGGCAAGAACACTCACTGTCAATAAGAAAAATATGAACATGGACAGGGCATCAGCTGCACCACGGCCAAGCGGGCCTGCAAGTGTCATAGCAGCGGCAAAGTTGTGGCAGAGGGAAATAAGAGGGCTGCAAAAGCCAGGCTGGTGTGAACTTACACTAGCATGCCAAGAATTTTTGTTGTTGTTGTTGTTGTTGTTGTGTCATGCCTCAATGTATTAAACAAAACACTGGAAAAGCCACTGTCAATTTTTATTCATTTTTCATCTCGCACACAGTGTTTAGAGTCTCCTTTCTACGTGGTAAATAAGAGCCTCAAAAATGAAGACAGACTGGGAAGGCAGCAATAACAAAAAAGCTATTGAAATAATAAGTAAACCCCACAAACCCAGATTTGAGACAGCAAACACTTTTCTAGAAGCAATGACATGCAAAGCAATTCACAAGCATTTTCACTATGCATTTTTGCGAAACCTTCACTCTGACAGAAATTTTGTTATTTCCTTCTTAAATAGTTGCAATTTATCAATTTTTTTCAAGGTAATTGCCCTTACTGTGGTAACACACCTAGAATTGTCTCTTTAAGGTCCCCAAGCATTTATATCTGTGTCTTCACAAACAATCTCTTTTTCCATAATTTTCACAGATCATTAAGCAAATATTTTTGATGAGTGCCTTTTCAGCAGCTACACACATTCACCTCTCCAAGACATTTGTAAGAGGCCATGTCAGATTTTTATCTACTCTGACCTTTGCAGTCCATGGACCATTTGGCTAAATTCTCCAAATAAACATCTTATTCTGTGGGGGAACCTACAGCTGTGCTGATTTAAATGCAATCCACCTTCTGAGGTGAGGACCCAAAGGGGTTCTTCACCCTTTCACCAGTAGTTATCACCTTTGCCAGTTCAAAGTTCACCAGTCCAGTCACTAAGAACAATACAACAAAATGGCTGTAGGACAGTAGAGTCCTGAACATGTGTTCCAGCTCTCTGGTTTATTACATGCTTCTGCAATCACTATCATCCCAGGTGTAAAAAACAAAAACAAAACTCCAACCTACCACCAAAACAAAAAACCCCAATCCCTCTCCGCCGAGATTAAAAGACTCTATTCAAATGCAGTAACTGTTCCAGTCTCTTCAGAAAAGTGCATTGAAGACAGCTTTATACAGTGAGCAGCTTCACAGGCACTAACACAGTGGCCAAAACTAGTGAGACTGTCATCTCCTGGGGTGAACTCTTGGGTGCTTGTGTATTAAATATAAAACGTTTGCATGCTTATTTTGTATGTCTCATTGTAACAACAAGTCTGTTGATCACTTTATTTTCTCTGTCTGCTGTTAGCAGATGTCACTTGTCCCGCAAACTGCGTTTCTTTATTTGATATCAATGCAGTTGCTATTATTGGTTCACTGTAATTGTGCTGATGGTTACAACATCACTGAAGGCAAACTTAATTTTGGTTTTGTCCCTTACTATATTTACTGTCAAACTGCTTACTAGATGACACTACAACATCGCCAAGATTAGCTGTAAGTAATGGAGGTGATGGTTTTACGCTCTGTTTGTGTCTAAGAGGCATACAAGTATTGACTAAAAACGAAGGCAGGTGTGGAAGAGTGTGTTTTTTGTTTAATAGTATTTATCAAATTTCTGTGTTCTAACTTCAAAAATCCTATGTAGCATGCTATTCTATTCCATAATTTGATGAATTTGTAATGATCAGTACCTGCCTATCCCTTATATTCCACTTAGCATTTCTCTCACCTGAGGAACAAATGTAAACAGCTACACCCCTTTCTGCCACAGTATCAATGCATTCCTGCAGATGGCTGTAGAACTCTGCAAGTTTATCACTGCTGAATGCTTCAGCTAATGGAGAGGCTTGATAAAAGTTTATGTGTGAACTTCTTTCACAAGACATCACAACAATGCGAAAGTTGACTGGTTTGCATTTTAGAAGGGACTTGGGAGAATTATTTTGAAGGGGAAATCTAAATGAAACTGCGAGCTCTCGGTCTTAAAATATAGATGGAAAATAGATATTCATATGGATACGACTGAAGACAGAATGCAGTGAGGACCACAACTCACTTTAAGCTTGAAATTGAAATGGAAGTAATGTTTACAGTAGCAGTTAAAAATGAAAAACCAGAACTCAATTGCGGAGCAGAGAAGAAAGCCAATAAAATGATTAAAAAAATCAGCATGTGTGGAACAGCTTGACTCCATAAAAATAAAAAAATAATCTGAGCAAACCTCCCACTATTTAAGTACCTTTTACACAAAAATATCACATGAATGAGTCTCATATCCATACACAGAATGGACCTGTAGCACAGTCTATCTTATCTTCTACATGGCTTAAAACACAGACACTGCTGTACCTGGAACTGCATCCATTAGCACTGCTTAAATAAGGGAGTTTAGATGAACTCTAATTCTCAGTGTATGTACTTAAATTACCTCAAGTAGCAGACAACGGCTTCAAGAGCACTGGAATACATGGAAAAGTTTATGATAAGTTTAGAGGTAAACACCATTAAACCATATTATATATGTCTTTCTAAACATCCCACAACACTTTTAGCTAATTAAATACGATGAACAAAAAATTCTGCACTTCCATTTGACTGAGTCTCCAGAAGTATGGATTTAATCAAAAGGTATCATGCCAAATACACGTACTATGCAATTGGTGATGTAAATATCGGAAAACTATTCTTTATTATATAGGTATAACAAATACTTAATCTCTGCCTCTGGCATGCATATCAATATAACCAGAGAAAAGATGCATTGTGGTTTCATGTTATTACACAGAAATATGCAAGGCACATTTCTTTTTGAGGAAAAATATATGAAAAAGAATGGCTAAGGAATTTTACCAGGAAAGATATTCTCTTTCCTTTGTGGTACAGAGCTTGGCCAAAACACGAATGCAGCCCCTGGTCTCTGTTTAAATGCCCAGAGTAGGGCAACATGTAGTAATGCATGTGCCCCATGGACAGTCAGAGAGGGATGGCTCCTTGTCCATTCCAATTCAGAAGGCATTCTTTTGCTCTCTTGCTTTCCTCTTGGTGTCACTTTTCTCAGACATCATTCAGGTGAAATCAGTTCCACGCTTGATTCCTCCTCATCCTTTACAAACAGTAAAGCCTTTCTTCAAACTTGTCTAAAGAATGACATCATCTGTATAACAGATTGCTTCATCTACCTCTGCAAGTGTAAAAACCATTACATTAACCAGAAGAGCCATGCACTTTATTTTCCTTTTATTACATCTTAAACAGATGTGATAAACGCACACAACTCTATCAAACTCCTTTCATACAATGCCAATCTGTTCACAACTAACTTAAAGCATAAGGGTGACATACCTGTATTACTGAAAGTCCCAGTGCAATTCTATTATGACTAGAATACAATCTTCCCCTGGCCCCATCAGATTACCTCATCACTTAATACTATATCCTAACACATTCCTTGCTGTTATCTTTCTCAGCCCTTTTGTCATTCAGACAGACTAGTTGTTCTAAAATTTATCTGAATTCTACAAATTGACACATCCAACTCCACACTGGCATAATTTTAGCACACACGATGGATAATAAAATTCTGCATCACTACCTATGTTTTGACACCCAATCTCAAGTCATTTCTGCACTTTATTTGTGAAATGAGTTCCTAAAAAAAACAGTTCAGTAACAGAGGCCTACTGCCCTCAGAAAGGATAATGCATTGTTTTTTCTTGGTTCTAATTAGTAATTTAAGCATATGTTCAGCATTTAACTCTAAATGTTTGCCTTTTCCCCAAGCTCTAAGACAGCTGTCCAAGATGTGAATGCCAGAAAACATTTAAATATCAACATCTGTTGAATTATGTTAATTTAGTGTAATATAATTGGGCATGAGTTGGAATTGATCAAAAGTATATGAATTACACAAAGGCAAATCCAAACCAATATCCTGGTGTACAAACAAGTCACCAAGGAACACTGAGGAAACATACCCCAAAAATCCACTTCTGTCAAAAATTGAATAGCTAAAACTTTCAGTTTTCTTCAGCGAATGACATGATTTCACATTTTCAATAGAGAAAATTAATATTTATACTCATTCAGAGCATAAATTTCATTTTCATTCAGAATATTTCTAAATATTTTTGGCAGCAAGTTCCATTACTGTTTATTGTCAAGCAACACCTGCTAAAGAAAAACATTCATGTTCCTGCAATGATGAAAGGTAGTCTGAAAACAGGTTGCAGTAAAGAACATACCATCCTGTTACAGGACAATATTGTTTCACCAGTTCTAAAGCAAATGTTCTTTGGTTTCTTCTTCATCTTGCAACAACATTGTCGACATTCCAGAGATATGGGCCACGATCCAGCTCTGAAGTGATTTGGAAAATATCTTTATGACAGTAAACATGGTCTTGAGCTGATACTTTAATGGAAGGACTCGATAATTTATTGAGCTACACTATTTCTTCCAGATATTTCTGGATACATATTCTTTTACCAAGTATGATATTCACTAAATAAACCCAGTATGCAACAAATGCATTTTGTCAAAAATACTTTAAAAATCTTAAAATTCTGGATCACAGTCATATAGAGTTGGGTTACGTCATTATAAACATTAGTGTTGTGTTTTTTTACTTTTAAAACAGGTTCGGCACAAGAAGCAACACTAAAACTCCAAATATGCAATACAGCACTCAAAAATAGAAGAAAGAAAATGTTTTATCAGTTTGGAAGCACTCTACATAGCCTGGAAGCCAATTCCTTTCTTCAACTCTGAGTTGGGAAGGTGAGCAAGCATGACCTGGGATGAAATGTGAGCAAGCAAACTGGGATGAAATTGGTCCACTTTAAGAGACCAATACTTCAGCTAACAGAGGTAAACAGTCAGCACAATGTGACGATTTTTAATAAGCCATTCAGACCTTGATCTAGACCAGTGATCCAGAAGCTTTCTGTCATATTACAACCACTGGTCAGTCCTTAACCTACTGCCCTCCAATTGGTTTTAAGCAAATAACAGCTCTGCAGCTGGACCCCAGCATCATTCTCCTCCTTAGTCCCTTTCACTTCCCTGTTTTTTATACTGGACTTAAGAAACAATTCTTCCAACAATCTCATTCTCTGGCCAAGACGGTACACTTATAATTCAGTCAATAATCTGATAAACAAATATATAATTGTGTGCAAGTCAGGATGAGACCCTAAAGCTGAGACAGAAAGTTAAGCAAATTACTCTGCAAACTACTCCTAAGACTCTGCACCCATTTATTTCAGTTACTGTCAAGCAACTCCATTGAGTACAACTGGTCTAAATGTGCAGGAGCAAAAGAAAAATTTGACTTTCTAATATCGAAGGACAGCAGCTAATAGAAAGTTAAAAAAACAATGACTTTTTTTTTTTTTTGGTCCTTTTTAGTTTCTAAATTATTTAATAGCAAAAGCTTCACTTCTGTCTTTCTGCTTTGTCTTAGTAATTAGTAATATCAACACTTGTAAAAATATGGATATAAAGTAACTGCAGAAAGGCAAAAATAAGTCCAAAATTCAAAAATCAGTGTCCTTTGCTTCCTTTTGTCTAGGACAGTTAGTGAGCATTAGTTTCCAGACAGGCTAAAATGTATTGTTACAATAAGTGATCACAATTTCAAAATATCAACAAAGAAAAACATTAAAATGCTACCTAATTTTAAACAAACTATCCAAATTTCCTTCTAAACTCTTTGTCTACTTATCACAGTCTGAATAGAATTCAGTGTGCCTATGCCTCAGAATTTTAGTGCACCAGGGGATACTGATTTACATATATGAGATTCCGGGATCCTTTTGAGATTGGTAGGAACTTGATGTAAAAATTGCACAAACAGTTTAATGCACAATAAAATCAGAAAGAGGTAAACCCACCCTTCCTCCATGCATGGCTATTCATCCTTATCCTTATGATATCCAGCTTTCATGTGCCTGTGTGGTGAAACAGAGAGACAAATCCAAATTTCTCATGGTGGGGGGAGATGATGGGACAAATGAGTGGTGGAAAACCAGACTGCAAAACAACCTCCTTGGATTGCAGTGCTGCTTAACCATAGGTTAAAGTCTAGTTTAAAACCACAGGTTAAAGCACAGTGCTAGTCACTGTGCACAGCTCCTGCTCACACCTTGCACAGCAGGAAGGGTCCTCAACTTAATTTTATCCTTATGCCATTAGTATTTTAACAGGTAAGCTGAGACAAGCAAAGCTTGAGCTGTGAAGCAAAAACAGAGCAAGAGAGAGAATCTAATGCAGCTGAGTGTGAGAAACAAGCACACCATGTGCTAAAATTTCTGTACTTGAAAGTGAGAAATTTGCTATCAGTTCATTCAGGGGAAAAAAAATCAATCCAGATAGTACATCAGGAGGATCCAGAGGTACATAATTTCTGAGATTATCTGATTTTTTATAATCATACGTATTTTTTAAAATCAGGAAAAATTAACTTCCTGTGAGTTAACATACTCGTGTGTACCTGGAATTCAATTTTGAATTAGAAATTTTCATTATTATTTAGCAGTTTGTTTATATACATTATTATAAAGTATATTAGATTTTAGTGCAGGAACAACAAAATTCAGCTTGTGGGTTTGTACTTAATCAGTTTTGCATTAAAGATGCAAAGAAAATGCTCAGATCACACGGAAAAATATATGTTCAAAACAGAGCACAGTTCCAAATTTCTGCTACTTTTGCAAAGGTCTCATTATGGAAGTTGAGTTAAAAGGTGATACCTTAAAAACATCTACTAACTGGATTAAACTAGGTCATTTAGTCAATAGATACTTTAAATCAACTCATGAACCACTACTGAGGCTTTAAGATTTCCATAATATCAAAGCATAGCACACTGGCTACATTTTGAAAAAACAATCAAACTATCATTGCCCTGTCTTCTCCCAAGTGAAAATCTTTTCAGGACCCCAAAAATAAGGCTACAGTATTGAAAACTCAATCAGGAACTGCCCTCTCCCAAAATGGCTCCATCTTTTATCCTTCCCAGTGAAGAATAATACCAAACTGATGGAATAATGTTGTCCCTGAGGGTGACAGCAAGGGAGGAAAGCAATGTGTCCTCAAACATTCACATAATTTAATCTGGAACTGCAAATATTATTAAGCACCAATCATAACAGTACAGTTACTGCTTCACGGCACTCCAAAGAGGAGATAAAACTGCTTAGTTGTTAATTTCTAATGATGTAAACATATTTGGATTTTAATGTTATATCTGAATCTCCTGCATTATTAGCTCTGGGGTTACAAGACATTAACTTACTACCTTCAGTAATTTTACACTTGAATTAAAAAGCATGTTTAAATATTACTTTCTTTTAAAGTATTTTTGTTGAGAACATGTGTTCATGTAATGGTATAAGTGAATCACCCGGTAAAACAGCCATGCATTCCTCCACTTTACTGCAGTGTGAATGCATGAATTCATGTATAATTTTCAAAAACTGTCTGAATTTACCTCCTCTGGTACTGTAATTTCATTCCGCAAAAGCCACATTAAACAATTACAGTTCTTGTAATTAACCAGTAGTCTAATGTAGAGTTTTCTTATCCCAATCCATTAACAGCTGCTCAAAAAATGTAGTAATTAATGGTTTCATTTATTTTTGGCAAACCTGCAACTCGACAAATAGTTTTGTATCTGCTGCAAATTAGGACTCCTTCCCAAACAACAGATGACACGGTGGGAAAGAGGGAGCAGGCAGAATCCTTGCACATCTTTGTCTCTTTAGAAGATCAAATAAAGAGCAGCTGTAATGTTATTTGTTACATCTGTGTAAAAAAGTACCATGTTCCGTATCATCAGATGAAAATGAACAAGTGCAGCACAAACAGGGATTTTTCTTTGAGACTAGGAAAGACAGAAAGTTTTAATTTTAACCAAAGTAATACTACACTTTTGGAAAGCTCTCATCAGGTTGGGCATCTTTTTTCTCTTACAGGCTTTCTTTAAATACTAATTCATATGGAACACTTATTTATAAGAAGTGAAAATATTTGAGAGTCATACTCCTGTATCAGCACAAAGCATCTATTTAAACTGGACTGAGAACAACTAGGGAAAGGAGGGAAAGAGACAGTTGCAGTAAACATGGGGAAGTTATAACAAATGTTCTGGGGTTTTATTGACACATCATCATTTAGTAGCATCTATGTATTTCCTTTATGTGATCCTTCTTGTACTACTTTCAGAATTTGCTTTCCTGAATGCCTCTTCCACACATGCAAAGACCTGTATTTCAGTCTGTGCTGTTCACCACAGCAGGAAAGGACTTCAAAGGCTTCTTGCCAGCTCAGAATAGAGCAGCAACAGGTGATCATTGGATGACAGGCACACAATCCTCCTGTCACATTCTAGTAATGGTCAAGTAGGTAGCTCCTCCTGATTTTTAAAGAAATATCAAGGTACTACCTCTACCTCAAGCTATGGTCTACTTTGCAGCCACAAGAATTGGCTAACTAGTTCATGCTAAGCTGCTGGTACATTGATTAAAGTGTTAACACAACATCAGTTACCTGCTTGAAACCTGACCTGTACATTTCTACTCCACCTTGAAATCACTTCCATGAGTATGATTTACTTCTTTCGAGCCAGGAATGAACTGCATAGGAATAATAGCTTTATTTTTTTTCTTCTTTTTGAGGTCTCTCAGGGAACATTTGCAAGTGGAAAGCCAACACAGAATTAGCAAGACTCGACAAAATAAAATTGGTAAGAGGTAAAATTTTGGGTACTATTTTCTTTTCAGTTTCTTAATTCATGCATGTGTCAAATTATACTTACCACACAGTAAGAAAAAATAAATATGTAGATGAAATAACCCATGATACTTAACAGGAACACACTAGAAAGGAAATATGACACAAGACCACTATGTAAAGTAAAGAAAATAATTACACAAGTTCAACTTATTCAGAGTCTACTGTTTTCCAACCTGCAATTCTGTTGCTTCCAGATTACAGCACAAATTACCTAGTTATGGCATCAACTGTATCACCAAAGGCAAAATATTAAGTTGTTTAAGTATTCTGGTTATTCTGTTGAATGAGGATAAAAGTAGTGCCTTCATAAGGGTATTGTGAGGATAAGTTCATTATATGTTAAGAGGCAGGCAGACAGTTGTGTGATGGAGGCCCCCCATATATTTAACAGTGCAATTACATGTTCAAAATCGTGTTATAGCAGGTCAGCAAAATACTCTTCAATGCTGTCCCCATTGCCGATCAAAGGAATCTCTTAGCCACAGGAAATCTCCTTTAGGTACAACTCCTTTGTAAAATTTTACAAAAGTGACTTAAGAAAACATATTTTACCTCATGACGGGAGCTTGAAAATGGGCACATGATCAGCCAAGGCAGTTCAGCTGCCAAGCAGCAACTTGTTAACTCGCCATAACTCAATCATGTTCAATTGTTTGCCCACTGCCTCGGGCTACAGACAGACATTTGGTCTGCTAACAACTGCGCCAGATGAAGACATTACTATCCCAAGCTATTTGTTATCACACATCTGCTGGAGATTATCATCTCCACAGCTCTGCTGGAGGAAGAAATCATGTGAGCACACCCTAATATGGTTTGTACAAAACCAGCCAATTTAATTTAAATAGGTGAGTTGAGCTAACCAGGCTGACTTTGCCTGAAGCATATTAAAAAATTCAGACAAAAATCCTTCTTTACTGGCAAAAGAGTAGAGGATGAAAACAAGCTGCTGGAATAATTATCTATCACCTTTAATCAGACTGGGGAGGAGACTGTTCCCATCCTAATGCAGAGAGATAATATAAACAGAGAACTTTTTCAAGGCTCTAGAGGAGGAATAAATGCAGCTTCTAAAGACTGTATTTTAGTACCATTAATAATTTAAATTATGAATGGGAAAACTGCATATTTGTAGATTAAATCTTATCTGTAAAGGTAATATAAATAGATAGGTATATTTAAATGTCTTGAATACAGAAGATCACAGGTTGAACTGTATGACTGTAATGTAACCTATCCAGGTTCTATATGTTGTGGCTCAGGACTGTCCCCCTCCTTAACATCTGGTCCATCAGTAGCCATATCAACAGTTCTCTACAATCTGATTATCTTGCCATAGTAAAAGTTCATGTTAGTTATATAGGATTAGATCATTATTATTAATTTTGACAGAAGAAACTGAATACCAGCAACCTAGTACATAGGTCATCCCAGACAGTATTATTCCACCACAAAGAGACAGCTGCAGACCACTGCCATGCTTAGAGCTCCACACCTTTCTGATGTATTTACAGAGTAAATTATTCCACAAGTCACTGATCTAATGTAACATGGGTATTTACATATTTTCTACATGCTGAAACAAGAACCGTGTTCAGTCATCCAAAAGGGGTAAGAAAAGTCAAGTCAAGCACAGAAAAATGTGTGTGTGTACACATCTCACACACATATGAAAAGCAGAAAAAAGGTCTTCCAGAATGGCAAACAAACAAGAAATACGGTTATGTGAAAACTATACAAAGACCCACAGAAATTCAGTCTTGCAATAGAAACAGATTAGACTGTATGCTGGACAAGTACAATAATTTTATAGAATGTCCAAGGCTCATCCACTGCTGCTGTTCTCTCACCACATTTAACAACAAAGAGTAAGACAACGTAAGTCACAGCCACTACTGTCTAAGAGGGTTACTCAACTGAATTACCTTGAAGTGTCCGCTCTAACAGTTTAACACACACAAGAACTACTTTAGAATCCATTTAGGAAAACTTCAGACTCTGGTGTGTGAGTAAACACCTCGATTCAACAGAAGATTTAACTGCATGTAGTACACTGAAGCTATCAAAGATTTACAAAGATCAACCTTGTGATATTTGATTAGTATCATTGTACTTCAGTGGTCTTTCAAAGTTTTTGGACAGACGTAAAAAATCTAAATTACAGATTTCCACTTTAAGCTTTTACATGCAGTATTGAAGATACACATTTCCAACTGAGGTGATGTTCACCATTTTATTAACTCTGTGAACAATATTTGTTATTAAACCAGTAATTTCTATAGGTACCTTGTTACGTAGAAACATTCTCCTTCTCTATATTGGCTGGTGAAACTAAGATTAACACTTTTAATGTAACTGATAATTTAAAACTAGGTCATAACAGAATCAGTCTTCAATATAAATGACTGATAAATCTGACATACGTCACTAGGCAACAGGGATTTCATTAGTAAGGAACAGAATACCAGAGGAATTTTAGGTCTACTAAAAACATGATTTTCATAGTAGTTTGAAAATTTTTCTTCAAGTCACTTCAAGTTTCTATGGTAGACAGAGAGAATGGATTTTCTGAATAAGCAATAATAATTATTTTGAAAAAACCTGACTCACCTGGAGGAAAAACGCCTTTGAAAACAGAGATGATGTTACCAGGAGATGTGAGTAGGAGACACTGCTGGGTTTAAGGGTAGTAAAGTATGTATCTGTACTGTGGCTTTATCTATGTTGTAATAATGGTTTATGTAAGCCTTACTTTAATATTACAGATATCTTTCAGAAAATGCAAATCTTCAGCCCTGAATTTACCACCTATTATTTCTATACAACCCTGCCAGATGTTTATTGGGAGAGAAGTCTATTAAGGTATTGTTGACTAGACATGAAGAGAGGTTGAAGATCACTTCAGGTATTTAATGCCATTTTAAAAACCTTCATCTCCTTGTGCAGGTAGCAATCATCTCCCAAGAGCTTCACTGGTCAGGATAACAAACACCTAAGTTATGATTCTGAATTTCTCAAACTGTTTTGCATTGCTGCAGCATAAAAAAAATCCTAAAATGACTTTGAATTTTATCTGTTTCTTAGTTCTCTTTATACTCTCATGCAAGCAGTCTGACAGTAAGAGTGCATTTATGGTGAAAATTCATATCTAAGTTCAACTAATTCTAAAATTATGAACCAAAATATCATTTAACAAGTGCACTTGCCAGAAAACTTATGCAGACATTTTAAAAATTTTGTTTAATATAAAAGGTTTGATAGACAAAGATAACCACGATTTCTAAAGACGAATTACCAACACAGCATAATCAGTGTTTTAGAGCATGTAACCAGAACTTGTATACAATGAAACAGATTCATATTTAATATGCACATTTTTGAAAGAAGTATCAGTCTCCCTTTCCAGGTATTCAGCAAGGGAAGTATTTAGCAATATTAAAAACTTAGGGTGACCACATATATACTAAAAGTCAACTGCCTGAAAGAAAACTGTCTCAAGCGGTACCACAGAATTACACAATGATATAAATTCATTATAACTTTCTCAAAAAAGTAACTTGATAACACATTGTCATCTTTACAGAACAACATAAAAATAGCGTAAGGTGCTATGCATAGAAAGGGAAGCATTTCTGTAGTTTCTCATTTGAAAAAACGATAGAATTAAAATAATTATTTGCTAGAATAGATTTAGCAGGTAGCCTGTACATAAAAAAACCTCTCTAGGAACAGACTCCTAGATAAGTGTCTGTAAGTTCAGTATTAATATTTTGTCTTTTGAAAGGGAGGAAAGAAGCTGGAGGATAGAATTAGATTGGCTTTCATTAAGTCTTCACAATGAAATGTTTATAGTCAAAATATAAGAACAATTTAAGTATTAGAGTATTTATTTTCTTGATTTTACATATGCATAATAGTAATTTTATACATTTCCAGCACTTAGCTTACATGCTAGAAGCACAAACCATACTCTGGTATCCATTTAATTCTGATGTTCTAAAGAGATTAAGTTTAGTAAGTGTAGTTGGATATACTCACCAAAAAAGTCTAATACTCATGCGTAAGGCAAAGATTATGCCATGAGAAAGAAATTCTTGGAAGTAAAGCACAAAAAACCCCAGAAGACCTAGGACAATACCCCAACAGATCAGTGTCACTTCTTAGATAAAGATTGGAGAGTTGAGAAATCAACAAATTCCTGAACTGTATTAATGACAGCTGCCACATTAACTTACCTGCTAGCTGTTTTTACAGAGCTGTTCTTCTTGTGTCCTCTCTCCGATCGGTTGTCTCGCAAGAGTTGAAGCTATCAAAAAAACACAAACGTGTTCAGAACAATCTCAAAAGCAATGCCTTTATTTGCTTTGTAGAACAGTTATCTTGACAATGCAACTCTTTCCTCTCTTGAGTATAATCTTTCAATAGCTTTCAGCCACGACTTTGAAATTAATAGAATTTTACAATAATAGCTAGTATGTAAATACATACCTACCAATTTAAAATGCCTAAATAATTGAAAAAGTAAAATTAAAGCACTTTTGAAGCATATTAGAAGGCCATGCAATTCAAAATTTCATAATTAATTTATCTGTAAAATGTTACAATTTTCACAATTTCAATTTGAATTTTCAAAGCTGTATAACTAAAAGTCTTGGAGAACACTTAATTTACAAAAAAACTATTCAGGCTGGCACTTGTATCTAAGCAGTTATGAAACAGTTATAAACTCTTCTACTAAGCCCCAGGAGCTGTAGTAATTTGAAAGTTGCACAGTTAACAAAAAGACAGTATTAAAGCTTCTCGTAATAGAGAGGAAGCAGGAATAATGAAGGATTTGTTTAACTGAAATGGTGACTCAGCTTCTGAAACAAACTTTATTTATTTTATTGCGATTTATTTTATTCATTTTTAGGACGACTTTTTCAGTCAGACTCTCTCCAGCACCCAAAAAGTTTATTTCCAGCATTACGTTTGTCAGATGAGTCAAGTGGCAATAACAGTAAAAAACAACTGTCAAAATGTTACACTAAAGAAATTAAAACTGGACAGTATAAAAACCCCACAAATGTTTCTTGAAACTTATTATATACTGAGGAAAGAATAGAATGAAAGACTGTTTACAAAAAAAGTAGGGACAAATGGACCTAATATTCACAGCAAATACACTTAAAAATCCTATGGAAATTAGGAAATGATCAATTCTATGACTTGGCCAACCACACCTTAATGTTGTACATGAGAAATGCCACCATTCTATAAAACTGATCAATCAATTTTTCCCCAACTCTTTAAAGCTTCCCTCTTGTACATGGAATGAATGCTCTTCATTTCAACTATATAGTTCTCAAATGCAGTGTGCTTTTAAAAAGGCAGGGGTATCTGAAAGGATACATAAGGTATATATTCTGATACATTTTTGCAAATTAATTTTTTTATTTTCTTCACATCGAAGAATTAGAGCGCTTACAGTTCCCACTCAAATGTAGCCACAATTTTTACCAGTGTAACAGTCAGACAATGTTCATCTATTTCATGGTCAAGCCAAGGAGAATAGTTTTATTGTTACCAACATTCTCTGTTGATAAATAAATTGTAGTTATAGCGTATACAAATGAAGATCACCTGCCAAACTTTAAATGTGGTTACTTGATTACTCCTGTTCTAACATAATAATTTCAGCTCCAGAAATTAATTAAAATAGAAAGTAGTAAACACATGCAAAGAACAGTTATACACTATGGATCTTCAGAATCTAGTGAGAATTTTTGTGCTTGTCAAAACTGTCATAATTACATTGCACTGTCATTCCCATTTCTTTTATTCTCCTGCCTTAAAAAAAAGAAAAGCATAATTATACATCTATAATTGATGATATTAGCTTTACTTCACAATTCCTTAGTAATCTGTAAGTTGCAAATTCAGTTGACTTCAGGTAAGCTCTGGGAGCACAGCTCTTAGGAAAGATGAAAAAAACGAGTAAAATATAAAATAAATTCAAACCTACTATTATCTGAGAAAAATGGATTACTTTGTGATTATATACCAGCCAAGCAGACGTTTCTCACCCTCTGTGCTGAATGGATAGTGCCGGTATGTATGGTGTACATTAATGTATTTCTCATCGTGGGAATGTCCATATTTTTCAGCTTAGAATCTTTTAAAGAAGTAAACAGTACAACTTCAGTTAACTAATCTGTTGATACAACCAGTATTTTAGAAATCCAACTAAAAAAATTACTCAAGCTCACAGTAACCTCGTTCTTTTTTATATATTTCTTTCACTAGAAAATGTATCTCAAAATAATGAGAGTTACATGTGAATTATGTAAAGCTGTCTGTTTACATGTTAAGTGTCAGTCAGCTGACATACTGTAACATGCTAGAAGTTCACAATCTACAGCTAAAACTACTGTGTTTTATCTACTCTGGCAGTTTTGAGTAAGTAATATGGCTTGCTCTGGAGTTCAGAAGAAGAGGAAGGAACAGGAAAGATTTAAACTACAACTTACTGGAACTGCAAGAGTTCATGATAGATAATTCTAAGATGAACCTTCCAAAGACTGTTTAGATTTTATTTCCTTTTGAAGTTTCAAATCTATTCACATTTGTAAATATCTATTTTTTCCAAGTTAAAAAAAAATGGAACTTTTGTCTTAAATTTCAATGCATTAATGATATATTCAACTACTTTTACTGAATGGTTGAAGTTAACTATACATTTATGAAATGAAACCAGATTTATTTTTATACTTTATAGTCCTGGACAGTATGTTCTGTTAGACCTTACTGCCATCCATAAAGACAGGTATTCCTCCCTGTCTGAAAATAAGCTAAAGAAGTAAGAGCCATGTTGCTAATCAAATATTAAACATAACTTCACATTCCCTCAACCACATCTCTAGTCTTGGATCTCCTAGGGCCTACATTGTAGGGGCTCAGTAGATGAATTAGTAAGTTCTTTTCACCAATATCTGCACCATGATGGAGATTTAACAGTTCCTTTTTTACTGCTGTGGTCATTGTAACCAATGAAATGCAGAAAAACGGAACTGAAGATCTTCCTGTCGAAGCCTGTCTGTTCTTGTCGCAGTATTTCTTGATTTTGGGAGTGAAATGTTTTGCTTTCCAGCATTTTGAGAAATGAGATATTTGGAGATACTATGACTTGACAAAATAATTAAAACAAAGTTTCAAAATTTTCATTTAAACTTTAAAACCTCAAGGATACTTCAGTGAAATTAAGTGACTAATTAAAGATTTTTAATTAAGAGAATTTTGGAAATGCACTGCTGTTAATGTTTGTTTACAAGAAAATATGAAATTATACCTGCTTTGTTTGTAATTTCTTAAAATATTAGCCCACTACCTCTGGAGTAGAGGTAGTTAAAGTTCTTTATACATCTCAAGTAAACTGTTCTTGATCAAAGCAGTTCTTACCTGGCTATGTTCCTTCCTAGCCCCAGGGCTAAACCAGTGACTGTGGGAGAAAAAGAAAAGACAGGTTTAACAATATAACTAACAAAGCACATGCTGTCATATGACCAGTCCGTGCGTGCTTTTGGGTATTTTATTGCCTGCCAGGAAAATACAGCCTTTGGCTATGCTTTATTTTAATGGGATATTTTTATTGAACTCTCTAAGTCTGTAACAGTTCTGAAAGAATGCATCACAGATTTCACTTCTGAGTAGTTACTGGCTTTATAGGTAATTGTATTTTGTCAAACAAGCTAAAATAATACATAAATGATGGTATTTTAATACTACTACGCACGTGCTCTAAATAAAAGTAATTTATTATTTAGTACTGAAGTGGTACTTATTAATGATTATAGCTGAAAAGACTTCAACGTACTTTGGACTACCTGACAGTTGTTAATGTATTATTTCACAAACTGAGGCCTGAGTTCGAATCTAAAGTGAAATTCCAAGTTTGTAAATTCAGTGGCTTCATATCTCCATACAACTGCAGAATTTTGACTATTAGCAGCCTTATTTCAGAGACATAAAAGTTTGGACCAAGATGCTGACATGCAGGGATGAGAACGTGCCCATTCCCTCAACAAGCACAGTAATGCTGGTTCACATACACGCTGTGATCACATAGAACCAAATCAGCATCTGAATGGAGCTGTAACAAGAATTATACTAACCTACACACTTGGAAAACGAAAACGAGAATGGAAAAAACCCCAGGGGGATCTCAAGGTACATATAGTATCTACATATTATTCATGTAAGCAAGCAATAGGTTTTGGTTAAAGCATAAAATAATTCCATCCATTACAACACTGCACAAAAAAGAACATCCTACTATCTGCTATTATACTTTTAAGTTCCTCTAGAAGTGCAACCAAAGATTATAAGCTTAACCTAGTCATGCTTTTCTTGAAGTAGTGACATCCAATACAGTTTAGTCCTATTCCCCCCTCCCAGCAGCCACATAATGACATTTAAACTTTTAATTAATATACTGAGAAGATGCAGATTCTATGGAACTGTCTTGTCTAAATCACTTTTATTTTTAAGTCACAAATCTGAAAGTTTTGTGGCTTTTTGTCACTCAGTTTTTGTGAAGTTTGCTGATGAGTAGTCAACCTTCTAATTCTTGTATAAAACACCAGCTGTCACTAAAACCTCTATATCTGCTTAGTCCTTTTCTACTTTTAAGGTGATTATGGAAAAGGAGTTGGAAATGAAAAAGGACTGGCAGCAATAAAGTTAAAAGTATACCTTGAGATAAGGTAGATATCTATATGTTTTGGACATGAAACATTCATCAACTGCAGTGAATAGTTCAAAATCTGGCAAAACCAGGAGATTTCAAATACACACAACTTTGATGTTGGCAGGGGAATGAAAAGTACAAAACATCACATTTGCAAGTGACTCAACACACAAGGTCACAAACATCCAGGAGCTGATGAAGATAAGAAATGTTATGGGTTAGATCTAAATTCCACACAGATGAGTGTCTTGTCTCTGATCAGTGCCAACAGCAAACACTCAAGGAGGAGGGGTAAACCGGGGTATCCTCCTCCACATAAACTCTTGTGGATTGTGGGGAATCAGTTGATTACAGACTAAATGATTAGTAAAACATATCTCTATTGAAAAAGCACATCAAATTAACTTGAATGCATCTCATATTTAGATATGAGAAATTTTTCATAAAGAAGAAGACCCCTTGTAATGGGAAAGTAATATTCACATCACACCGATTTTTACAATTTTGTCCATTCACTTAATCACAGTATCATTTGTTTGCTTGACTGTTTTATTACAATAAACAAAAGTAAACCCCATAAAATACCAGTTGAATTACTCAAGGGTAGAAATAACTTACGAAATCATAACATCCTGAATTCACACACACATTATCAAGTTATGGGGTGAAACAGAAGTGGATTAGTATCATAAAACAGTTGGTACTAAGGATCTGATGTTTGTAGTATCCTTTCTTTGTCAAGTTTTGTTTTAAACTGTGGATGCTATGTCTAGTAGCAGTTAGAACACACAAATGCATCCCCAAATATACTATTTCCTCATCATGTATGTCTATATTTTGAAATTATGATTTGAAAAATAAAGGAAAAATTAATGTTCTTATTCTCATATTTGAAAGAGATAACCAATAAATAATGCTGTTAAATGTTGGCACCTGGAGAGAATAAGAGCATACAGTAATTACACACTAGAATAACTAAACAAACTGAATTACATTACATATTTACTTGTGTTTAAACAACTAATTCGGTATCTTTCTGTGGAAACTATTTTAACTCCCATCACTGATACTCACTCATGGTGAAGGGAATCCTGGGTCAAGTGAACCGTTTTCCTGCTACTGCCTGGTCCTGGAGTTATCTAATGGAAAAAACGTAGGAAGAAAGAGGTCTTTGAATAACGGGGCAGCATATACACAGAATGATTGTTTATTAGGAATAGATCACAAATATTAAATCACAAATGTTAAATACAAAATAGAGACAGCATACTAGACACAGTAAATGCAATTAGCAATATCTGCAATTTTTAACTAAACTCTGAGGGCAGAAAGTGTTTTAGAAGATTTGCCAAAATCCTTTATGTGCAATTCTGATTGGATGTCAGACATAAAAGACATTTACAGATGTCAAGGCCCTAAGTCCCTTTTTTTCAAAAGTTCATGAATACTTTATCTCCTAAAAATGAAAGTTAGAAGTTTTGAAAATCGTAGTCAATATACTGTCCTTATTTATGGCTAATACAGAAATAAATCTAATAAAAAAATTAAAGTTGATGTGGGATAGAAAGCAAAGGTGAAATAATTTTTACCACACTTTACTGTAGTCAGATGTTCTGCCAGGTTTGAAAGGAGACCACAAAAATATAATACATTTCTATGGCTCAGGTTTGCCAATAGCACATAAGGAGGAAATTCACAGATAAAAGCCAGCCTACTCGTTATCAGAAGAACAATGAGCTCAACTTTTAAAGAAAAATATCCCTATTAATCTGGTGTTGTAATGGAGAAAAGTCAGGACAGTTGAAGCTCTGGAAAACTTTTGAAGAATGTTCACTGGATAATCTGAAAGCTCCACGTGATTAAAGTGTTTGAGCAAAATGTGCTTCTTTGACCTGAAGAGTGATGTCACTTGGTTCTGAACTGAGAAAAAATGAAGTGCTGTCACTTTTCTGGCTGATGGAGATTAAAAAGAATTGGTAATATCTTAAATCTGAAAAATCTATGCAAACATACAAATCTCTAGTAGAGGAAATCACGGCAGCTACATGGGAGAACAGCACCTACTGCTTTACCCTCTTTTTACTGTTTTACTAGACTGATTGAGGCCTTACACAGCCATGTGATAATAATAAGACACCAACCAAATATTACTTTTTAAATGTCACAGTTCATCTAATAATAAATGTGAGAAATGGCCATTCACAAAGACAGGCCTGCAAATATGAGGAAGTATTTTAATATGAAATCTCTAAATTTTAAGATTAACAACTCAACTGTTACCTTAACACTATAGGTAAACATGCAGCTCAGCTCTTGAGAGTTATATCCTGCATTAATCTCAAAATGAGGTTTTCATGCTATTCCAGTGGGTATCCCTGGAATACAGTAATCCATTTTCTACACTGTGGCTATAAGAAAAGCCGACTGTGCCTATGTCATGCTTTGTTAGAGGTTCATGATCACATTATCTCATGGTGGACCTGACACTTTTATTCAGTTTACAGTATGTTCTGTGTACAGGCAACTTATTTCCTTTGCCAGGGCTGCTGACAACCTTTTCCACACTATATTAATCTTGTTTACAGACTTTATCTTGGTACAAATATCAGAAAACTGAACTTTTTATCTCAGGGAGAAAATAAACAACATGTTGACAGAAGCAAAAGCTATTTTCTGGACTAAAATTGGTTGTTTACCTTCAGCCATACTTATGGAAACAAGTTTAAGTTTCCAGCTTACTCAAAATACATAATCTGAAATTTAATAAGCATGGAAATTTCAAGAAAATTCACTTGATAAATTGCCAGTTTTAAAATAATATAGAAACCACAGAAATGTGTTTTTCCAGTAATTTATATGAGAATATGAACTTGCTTGGAATACAGTTACAACTGATCACAAAGTGCACTGCTCAGGTTTCTCCTGCACACCCCAGATAGCTTCAGTTACCAAGCAGGCACAGAATATTTATAAAACTAAACTCATAATGCATACATATACAGGCCTTTGCATAAAACTGACTGCTGATTATTGTAAGATTCCCAATATGTTAATGCAAATTAATTCCTATTTGCAAAACTTACCTAGGGTGTAAAAAGCTAAATCAAAACCCACTGAGCCCACCTACATCTACTAACTCACTATTACTAAAATCTCCAAAGATCTAAGGGCCAATTGCTCCAGAAAATGACAGCAAGTTGCAGGACACTAAAATCAAAACCAATGTCCTTTCAACTGTTGAGATTCTTTATCTATGCAAAACCCCTGTTATCTATCTGTTCATTTCTTGGGCAATGAAATCCACAGTGCACAAGAAGAAATTAGGGGGTAAAGCAAGTACTGTAATTCCCTTGGGTACTCACAAACAGCACTGACAGTCTGCAAAGCTAAGATTTTTTTTTTCCAGTTGAATGTATGCTAGTGTGCACATATGTGTACAAGGGAACCAGAGTTGCTGTGAGGTGAGTGTTAAGAAGACTGACAGACCAGGCCTGTTTTAAACTTTAAACTCAATTCATTAACATGACTTCTTGGCTATGGTCACTTCTTACACAGTAGTAAACATCCTCCTTTGATGCACAAGAGTATTAGTTTTTAACACCTGCATGCTAAATCAGCCATGAGTACACAATATCCTAGAACTGATACTGCAGAGTCAGCACTGGCAGGGACAGTTCTTGATGCTTTTTAGCCACGGGGGTCAAGGTGACCAGGACTGAGCCATCTGAGAAAAGATGCTGGAATGAAAGTGGGTTTTTCCTTCTCATCATATTCTCCTAGCCTATGTCTGATGTCCATACGTTAATTTATGTCTTTACTGTTCCCTCCAAAAACAATGGGGCAGTGGGTGCCTTCTCCTTTTTTTGTAACATATACCCAAGTCACGGGGAAGTTAAAGGTAAACTGAAAAAGCACATTTTGATAATTTCCAACTAATGCTATAGGCTCCTTGTGCCACATATTTCATAGGAAAAAAATACAGCAGATTTTTGTAATAATAAGTAGAATAAGTTTTTTTAAAAAATCTTTTGATGGATTAAGTTATCGGAAAAAAGGCATTGCACAGTTAAAAGTGTGCACACACAACATGAACAGAATTCTCACTTCAAAAGTTCCTTCCTATGAGACATTAAAATCCCCACAAAATACCCAATAATAGCTTTCTTAGTAGATTTAACACTGTTTCGAGAACTTGCAGTACCCCATAACCAAACAGAATCACACCCATACTGAAACTTAGATAACCATAACTAATATAAAACCTGAAAGTATTTCTATCTATTTTTCCTGATTAAGACTAGCAGCTTTTAAAAAACTTACTAAACATAGCAAATCACTAGGAATGATGTTCTAGGAGATGAGGAGCAATACTGATCTCCAAAAAGTACAAAAGTAATACCATGGGTCTTCACACAGACCAGCTGTGTTGTCTCTCTACTGTGGCTTAGTGGCATAAAGCAGTAAAGTAAGTAAGACTGTAAATGGAAACTAGGGAAAGCTTTGAGCTTCTTTGCTCATCATCTTCCTCCTAGGTAAAGTCTCTCCAGGAACACACTGGACAGGCAATACTGCATTTTAGAGTTAATTTAACTATTTAATGTGAATAAAGTTTAGTGTTA
Source organism: Myiozetetes cayanensis (assembly GCF_022539395.1). Classification (NCBI taxonomy): domain Eukaryota; kingdom Metazoa; phylum Chordata; class Aves; order Passeriformes; family Tyrannidae; genus Myiozetetes; species Myiozetetes cayanensis. The sequence continues at coordinate 13,773,296 of NW_026087411.1, forward strand.
AGCTTAGCTTAGCTGTCACAGGGTGTCACATTCACTGTATGCAAGCCCAGTACAATTTCAGCAAAATGTTGCTGGGCACAAAGTAAAGGTACACAAATGACCTAACTGCTTTTCTAAATGAAAGAACAGGTTCCCTTTTCCACTCTATAAATTAACTGCTATGATCAACTACAGACTGACATAACTAAAAATCAGCCTTTTAAATTCCAGAAGAAGAAAAGTAATTTTTATCTGCATTCACATATTTATAGCATCTTTCCCTAAAAACACTCTATTCACAAAATCTGAAAAGTTCTGTAGTACATCCATTTCTCAGGCAGGATTTTCTACAAAAGAAGTCATTTTCCAAAATGAAAAGCAACTAAAATCAAATCTTGGAGAAAGGACTTTGCAGTGGAAATTGCAGCCTGACAATGTGACTTCCATAATTTACAGATCTGTAATTGTCAATTTATAGGAAATTAAATCAAACTATGTCAAGGGAAGAAATAGAAAAAAACCTATTCTCTATATTTTATTGCACTGATTAAGCACAATTTCTTATTATTTTCATCATCAATTTATTATTACACATTTTATAACCCTTCTCTTCCACTCGAAGCACTGGAAAGCACATACACTAAGCAAAGTTCTGGATTTAAAATACATCTTAAAAAAAATATAGATACACATTTGACTTGGAGCAATATAGAAAACTATGAAAATAAAAATGGCTTTCACAGTATACATTACTGAAACACTGCCATAACCCTAGCTTGACATTACCATTACATTTTCATTCCCTCTGAAAGCACGCTCTTGCTGAAGGGCCCAAACTGACCGTTCCAGAGAAGCATCTTTTTAATGTACAGATTACCTTTAAGTGATGCTCAGTCAAACTCTACAAAGTCTTCATGAAGACATGGTTCACTGGCAGAATAGTTCTATGCCAGTTTCTTGCTACTTTAGTTACGTTTCTTCAAAATTAATCTCTTAGTAACAGTGTTGCAAAAAATCAATGGATCATTGCCATTCTGCTTGCAAAACAAATGATGCAAGCGATACAGAAAGAGAAAAACTTTGAGAAAAATAGGTCAAAAGACATGGACCTTAATCCTAAAGCAAATACACATCTACCTTTATATGTTTTGTTGTTTTTTCTTAATATAGTAAAAACAAAAGAGAGAAAATAAGAATCAGTAAGTTTCTTGGCATGAAAGAATACGTCCTAGGCCCCAATCTCTCTGGGGATCTCACACACTGCTAAGAGTTTTCTCTACATTTCTTTTCACACAACTGATCAAACTACCTCTACCTCTTTATATACAGTTTTCAATTGCATGATTAACAGATGAAAAGGAAAACCAAGATATCAGAGACTAAAAGAAGAAAAGTTCACTACTGAACATAGCTACGTCAGGGAAAGATCGAAAATTTAAATCCCATGTATAAAAGCAAAGTAAGGAATTTCTTAGTAAACTTAGGCCATTTCACAGTTTTTCTCTGCTATTTTTAAGACAAAACCTGAATTTGAAATTAAATAAATATAAATTTAAAATTAAAAAGGACTTTTTGAAAAGAGACTGGCTTGGGTATAAGGTTTTTTTGTTTGTTTGTTTTAAATGGTAACATCAACAGAAAATATCACACACCATGTTTTGTCCTAAGTTTTCTGTCAAAGGGACAGATTGTAGAACAGGTACCGTAAATTTATGATGCATTATAATGATCTATATTAGTGCATTTCTGCTGCCTTTATGTAAAGAGGAAGAGTTGTTAGAGGAAGTAAGTACTAGTGTATGATGTAACAAAAAAATAATTGGTCTATTGAGAAAGGTTTAGGTAAACTAAAAATTGGAAGTGTCCCATCTGGAAGGAAGTCAGTAAGATTCTTCTGATATTCCTAATATTTAATATGAAATAGTACTATCTGGCAACTATTGCTTCAACAGCAACTCAGAGCATTGTAAAAAAATTGACTGATTTGTAAGTATTAGGAAGAAAATATAAACCAGAAATTTTTATTTTTTATTTTTAAATTAAACTCACTACCTATTAAAAGGCAAACAAGATTTTCTGCACTGCAAAAATACACCAGACAGTACCACTGTTTCAATTTTTTATATTAGGAAAGGGGAAATCTTCAGGGCAGTTGTCTGAAATATATTAGATATGGCAACAGAACAATGGTCAAAAATTGGCTACATCATTTTTCTCTAAATAACTATTATTTAACAAATTTTATTTAAATAATATCAAATTTCCCTTATTTGGGAAATAGAGCTACTAAATAAATGCTGCAATAATATGCTGCATATATATATAAAATCTTTATTAGCTTATTTTAGCTGTCTGTTTAGATACAAAACTTATTCTAGGGTGAAATCTTCACTAAATCCCAGATTTTGATTTCATTAGTGTTGGGACTGTTAAGAATAATCTAAAATTCTGAAGTAATGCCATGTAAATGGTACAATGCTTGTAAAACTATCATCAATAAGTAAGGTTACCCACACAGTAATACAAGCAGGAGGAAGGAGCAGAGCAGTGATTAGGCCACTAGGCTTGACCTGGGAGATGCAGGTTCAATTCTTTGCTCTGCTGAAGGCTTCCTGTTTTGACCTTTGGTAACTTGCTTTCTGCAGCTCAGTTCCATTTGGGAAAAGCATATAAACAGGACCCTCCTTTCCCCCCCCTCCCCAAAGCAATCTGTAAAAGTATTTCTTTAGTTCGTTAAATTAATGTAATACAGTGACAGCAAAGATTGTACCAGCAACAAAGCATTTGCTTTAAGTCTGCTTGAAGTACTGAAGGTGATTTTTATTCCTACTGCCATGGGACTTATTACGGGAAACAGAAAAACATCAATATTAAATGCATTTCCATACAGAAGCAGAATTACTCATAACAGAACTCTTTGCAGGTACGAGTCGCCCAACGACAGCTCACGGCAGCACGAGCTTGCTCGGAGTGGACTGAAAACCCAAGCACACAACAAAACCCCCAGTTCCAAATCGCCGCCCAGCTTCAGTCGCAAGCTGTGAGTGGCCTCTACTGGCTGACCAAAAGCTACAGGAGTCACTAAGCTTTTGCTGTGAGTTACAACCAGGGTTTTTAAGTGTGGGAAGAAGTGAAACAGAAAGAATATGCTAAACGATTCCCTTGTGCTATGGCTAAAAATAAAAGGCAAACACAAGATGAGTGATACAACAGATAGTGGGAAAAATACCTTTAATACCAGTGTTTCTAAGACTTGGCACAAAATACATATGTAAAAGTATACATGCAGAAGTCCATTTTCCAAAATGACAATAGAATTCAGCAGGTTATACTGTACTAGCTCTGAAGATGGAAACAAATCTGAAATTCCAGTAGTGCATAATTTGTTTATGCAAGTTATGTATTTTGTATGAAGAGTGAATTACTTGAATTGTGCTATCAATAGTTTGATTTAGACACACAATTAGGAAGCTTGTTACACCGTCTGAAAAGATATGAAACCAGAGAATACATAACTATTCTTTTCATAAATGTGCAACAAATTTGGCCTTTTACTTATTTACAAAATTAAAATCAGTAAAATACAGAGTAATAAAAAACCAATGAAAAAAAGGAAATATGAAAGTGCATCTATTGCCACAAAGATGATCTACAATGTCTTCCAAGTACCTAAAAATAACATTTCATTAAGAAAAAAAGGAGAATAAACAATAAATATTAAAAAAACCCCACAATCATTCAGACAGGACAGCTTGGAAAAAAGCTGCCTAAAACATGACAAAAATACTTATTATTGTGCAATGTATTAAAATAAAAAAAAATACATTAAAATCAATAGCGTCAGTAGCAAGGAAGTGATATTTTTACTTCAATTTTCTTTTCTATAGGAAAAGAAAATTTCTTTTCTAGGAATATGTAGTTGATTCACCAGTTTCTCACATTTTAATTGCACCTTATCAAGAAGGATTATCGTCAAACATAAGTGACTACTGATGCCAAAAGTCGATTGTCTCCGCAAGCAGCCGTACAGTGCTCACATATAACACTGTACTCTGTGGTATTTCCAGCTCCTTTTCTGAATTCTGCCCCATTTCAGAGTTCTACCTCATTTCAGAATTCAGTCCCATTATCTCCACTGCTCAAAATTGTTCACAGGGTTATCTAGCTGACATAGAAGATACTCTAGACACCACTGGGATATGACATGCTGACCCACAGTAAGCCCTGATTATTAGCTTGAAACATACACCATATAAATGGAGCTTTGAGCCAAATAATTTGTTTTAAAGTCTTTTCATTTTACTTACACATTAAAACTCCTTTTAAACATGCTGACATGAGTTCCATTAATCTATACAGTCATGAACATATTTAGACATGTTAATGTTAGATTCTGACTATTATCAGAAAATATGAAAAATACTGACTAGAATAGTCTGCAAGCAATGTCTGTTTCTTAAAAAAAAAAAAAAAAAGACCAGGGATTTTAGTTTAATAAATTATAATTAAATTAAAAACAAATGACCAGCCACTATAATTAAATAGAATCCCCATTGTCTGCATTGCACTGAAGCCCACAGTCTTTCAGTTCCATCAAAAAAAGGCTCGTAGCAAACAGAAGAACAGTGAGATCTCATTCTTTCTCTCTCAGCAACCCCAGACAGATCTGCTAGGATAACTCTCCTCTGAGCCACTGAATGGTTTCCTGTGTAGCACCCACCATTCTGTGTGGTTTTAAAGTCTTGAGCCAGTTAAGTTTCATTTGCATGAGAACTTCGTTACCTTTTGTTTTTGTTCAAAGGGGCACCCAATGAGCGGTATCAGAGCCTGGACAACAAAAACCACACAGTACCTAAACTATTTTCAGGAGCAGTAGGTGGTAGGAAGACTGGGCACAAGAGAATGGTGATAGCATTGTACCTAAAAATTTTCCAAGTAAAGAAAATAGTTCAGGTATCAGAACATTGTGGTTTAAAAGGTGACACTTTGGTAAAATTTGGAATAAAACACCTTTTGAAATCCATACAGTTTTATCAATAGCAGAACTTATGAAATTTACACAATTCTGCTAAAATAAAAGTATGACCTTTTGCCCTTTAGGTTAAATAAGTAGTACCCACAAAACAATTTTCCTTCATTTCAACTGAAATTTGCACCAGAAGGGTTCACAACAGTGGTGAAACAGTGGGAAAAAGGCTATAGGAGAGTTTCATGCACAATCTTGGCCAGTTTCACTGTTGACAGTATTGTATGTGGATGAAATTATTTTGAACTTGCCTGTACATAAATATTTTACATAGCAAGCTTACATGACTAGTAGATTTTAGAAATCCTTCTGTATTTGCCTCTTTCTCTACCATCTGAGCTTCTGCTATACAACCATAACCATTGTTTCAAATTGTAAATGCCGGTAGAGATGAAAAGGAGAAGCAAGCAGAAGCTCAGAAATCAACTTTTCATTGGGCATTTTTAAAGCCAAGCTAAATTCAGGCTTAAGATATATTTTCTACTTTTCTCCCTAAGCAAAATGATGTAGAAATAAAATGCATTTTGAAACACGTTACAATAAATATAATTTTTCTTAGTGAGACATTCTCAAGCTTTTCCATCATCTTCAAATATAAATAATTCATGACTTCTACTACAGAAGAAATGGAAACAAGTAGGTTCTAATAGAAAGAAAAAATCAAAAGTGGGAATTCCACTCATACATTTTAAAAGAAACTGTCAAGCTTGTTAGGCTTAATAGCAGTGCCACACTGGGATATCACTTGGATAAGGTCGCATTGCATTTTGTAATTTCTAACATAATGTGGATACCAAAGATGTATCCTACTGAATGTTAAGCTCATGAATGGATTGTGCAAAGTCATCAGTAACTTTGATTTGAAGACTAAACTGTATTATTTAATTCTCAAACCCCTACTTATCAGTAAATGTGCTCCAAAGTTCTCTTCGTATGATAACAAGCCCCATATGATGGAAAACATCACAGTATGCTCCTAAGAGAGCCTAGAGTTCCTTAAGGTAATTTAAACTTGTAATGCATTACAATGACACCTATTTCAAAACAATAATTCAAAAAGGAAGGGACACCTGTGTTCCAGGAGCAGAATGCTGCTTCTATCTTGCTATCCTCTCCTCCAGGAGGATGAAATAGCATTGCTGGTTTTGTGCTGTTAAGTAAACTTTTTACAAACAGTGCTTCTGTCAGAAAGTTGTGTTCAGTATGTGGATAAGTTTTGCTCTTAGGAAACTTAAAAACAATGTATAGAAAACAGAGTTTAAGCATCTCCTATACATGTGTCTGTGTGACTGAGGGCAGGAAAACGTGTCTGACTCAGTGGCTTTCTCTACTGCAAGATGCACTGTACTCATTTACAGGCTCTTCTGTTCCTGGAAATTACATGGGGAAAAGAATTCACTCTGCTCTGATGTGAAATTCCTGATAAAACCACATACAAAAACCTTCTGGCTACCAAAAGCATACCCTTTACTTACAAAGCATCACTGTAGAAACAAGGACAAGAGGAGTAACTAATTTCTTGGGTTCTGACTATATAGAGGATTAAGTAAAGAATATTTTTTCTCTCTGCTGCAAGTGTTTAACGTGTTGCAGGGCACAGAGAACAGACACAAAGTCATAAAGCACATTTGCCAGGTCCTGGAGAAGACTGACTTTCCAACCACCTCAGGGTAGACATCATACTTCATATAATTCTGGCCTGTGGCTATCAGCAACTCCTTGCAAAATGCCAAGGGAAACCTAAGCTGCCCTTGGGAAGTTAGAACATTATTTTACCTGTTATTATAGGATAAAAAAGAAAAGAAGCCAGAGAGAGAGTCTTTGACACGGAGAAGATCTTGAATCAATTACCAACATTCTACATTTATATGAGTATGTTATTCTGGAAACACTTAGAGCCAACTTAGACCCTAATAAAGACAAACTGCCCTTAAAACTTACACCTTGTATAACAGTACGACATGGCTCACCAAAACAATGTCCAAGACAGGGAGGAGATGGAAGGAGGAGAATTCTGACATGGAAATACATTGTGTCCAGCTATTTATGAGTGACAGCCTCAGTGCTAAAAGTTTATACATGTCCAGAAGTTTTCACAGACTATTTGTGATACAATCTGACAATCTCCAAGATGCAAACTTCACTTTTACTCAAGGGAAGTATCTTTACTACCAGAATGAAAAATAAGTACTCCTCTATGGGATGCTGGAATACATATTTGATTTTAGTTTGGGATGAAGTCTTGCCTTTCAATTTGGTTGTGGTACAATCTTAGCCCACGTTTTTACAGTGAGTTACTAAGTTTTCATTTCATTTGCAGCCAAAGCATATCTGTGATGTTTGCTTACTAAATGCAGCCTTCAGGATCAGTACCTTTTATTTAGCTACTCAAGCAATATTATGCTGATAGACTATTCCATTTCCTACCAAATACCTAAAAGTTTACACAGTACCAGAATGGAGGTTGAATTGAGGGAACTCAATTAAGGATGGTTTAGTGTGCAGGCAGGTTTAACACTAGAAAACATGGTAGGCTCCAAACTGTTGAAAAGATGCTCAGATTTTTCCCAGAAAAATGAAAATTGCTGGTCAAGACAAAGTTCATCTATTTACTTATTAACTGGACATCAACAGCATAAATACTGCATTTCACAAAGTTAACTGGAAAGTGTTACACTTAAGAAGAGTTACAGAAACTATGAGTTTCAGAAGAATTATAGAAAATAAACAGTTCAATTCATTGGAAAAAAATATAACCAGACACATCCATAACTTTGGCTGAATCTCTTAAGAAACTGCTTTTGATGGCAGCATCCAAGAAATTGTACATATTGGCTGGAAACGCTGTTGTATGTATCATATCCTCGATAGTGTTAAATTGTGAAGGTGGCCAAGAAGAAAAATTTGGGGAAACAGCCATTTGAATCTGGCATTACAACACAAAAATATTTAAGTGGCAAAAAACAAAATAAATATTGAGTTTCTATGAACTACTTTAAAAATAATAAAAACATAGCAATGCATTAATTAGGAAGAATGCTGTTGGCAAGAAATAATGTTCACTGAAAAGGTGCCATGAGTGCCATGAAATATTTGGGAACATTTTCAAGTTCTTCCGGCATATAGCCATGTACTGAGGAAAATATTGAATTGAAAAAAGAAAACTTACAGAAAACTCTGGAAAGTTATCAAAGCAGTTCCTATTAATGAGGAATGATTCATCCTTCTGTTAAATGATAGGTCATCTGCCCATCAAAATATGGTGCTTACTTGAGTGGTAAGCATACCTTCTACTTACAAATGTGCCCATTCCTTGGGGTGGGGGAAGATATGGCATTAGTTATGTGGTTCAAGGCACCTTTTTGGAAAAGTAACAGACACACAAAATAATCCTTAGGGAAAAAAATAAATCTTTCCAACTCTAAAACGAAGAGATGCAGACATATACCCTCTGCCTAGCTCATCATCCATAACATCAACTAAACAAGGTTCAAACCCAATGAATTGTCCTGAACATTGAAAATTTCATATTTATCTAACTTGATACACAAAGACATGTTCTTTTTTTTTTTTTTTTTTTTTAGACACTGTTAAAAATACATGCCACATCTCCTTCCATAGCTAAACAGTTTATCTCTGGTGCTAGGGTAAAAGCAGTGGGTAAATTCCTATTTCCATGAAACACATCCAGAAATCTATTTGACTTCAGTCCACTACAGGAATTCATATTTATTTCCTGCTTATACTTGGAGATCTGTGAGATCACCTCTGGAAGCTTCTGCTCTAATCAAATTCCTACTTATTTCTATCATAAGATATGGGGAGGGTACTGCTGTTTTCATTGATTCAAAGTGAAAGCCTATCAGCTACAGAAGCTTTCATATCAAAATACTCAAGAGAGATTTTTTGGCTAAAATTAATAACAGTATATTTTCCATTTGTACCTTAGCTCAAAGTCTCTTATTTCCTGTAATTTTGTATGATCCACCACCAGAGCACCATTTTACTGTGATGAACAATTCCTCTTTCCTATTGTGGGACTTTTCCAATCCACTGGAACTTTGAAGGGACTTCATTCATCTTTAGACAAGATCATAGTTTACTATGTGCAGAAATATTTCTAGTGAAAGGCAAAATAAGCAAACAACACAATACAGTGCTCTGGAATGATTCAAGAATTAAGTAAAGTAGTTTGTTAAATCTTTGTGCTATTTCTGCCATTTAAAAATATTTAAGAAGAATACTATCTCAAAGATTTAATTTTTTGTCAAATGATAAATGTACAAACAGAGAACAGCAGGGGAAAAAACCCTTGATACATGAAAGAGATGTGACATGCTTCCAGAACATCTTTTGGCAACTGGAACATGTTTTCTTCATTATGCCAATAGGTTTAACATGTTAAAATTTACAAAACTTAGGGTTGGAAGGAAGGGATAGGAGGACCAAGGGAGGCTGTTTTGACTCTGTAGGTATATCTGTATTAACACAGTTTTCCAAGACATATTATGCTTAGAAATTACAGCAGTTTAAATAAGGGAGCTACTTTTAAAATCCAAATATTTCAGTGTCTGTTCTCTTTCCACTTGACATCAGTCAGCCTTCGTGCCAAAAGAATAGACACTAGTCTTCTCTGTAGGAATAATATTTTGTCCCAAAAGCTCTTTAGGATTCTGGTCTACACAGAAGCGTTCACCCTTTTTTGCATCCTCACAAAAGGCTCTCTATGCCTGGGTTACTATTAAAAGATACTTATTTTTTTAAACCAGTTAAAATAACTGTGAGAGGTCTATGACAGAGTTACAAAATTACTACTGATGAAATGAAGTAAAACATTACAAATATGGGACCTCAGTGAAGAAACTGGAGATAGAGGATGAGGGTTAGTTTCCCATTGCCTCTCCAGTTCAACAACAATTCTGGAAAGGAAGTTCCTAAAAATTTAATTTTGCACAGTTCTTCAGGATTCCTCACTAAGTAAATGACTAACAACTTCTGAGTGGAAAAAAAAATTACCCCTAATACAATCAAGCTCTTTCCTTCCAACTTAGGATTACATTTCCTCACATAGCAAAAACATAAACCTGCAGACAATGGTGCATATAACAAGCAGAGTGGTAGACTAAAAAGACCTAGTAAAAACAAACAAAAAAACCCACTAACTCTCCCAAAGCTGAGTTGTTCATTTTAATGGAGCACTTAGGTTTTCAGTAGGTGTCTAAAAAGGGAATAAACACCGGAGATGAGACAATATCCCTCACAATTGTTTTTAAAGTTTGCTGACTTCAGAACCCATAAAACTCTGGGCTGATTAGGACAGGATGTACTTATAACCTTTTGCATGCATTAAAACAGTCCTCATCTATTATTGAATCATCCCTCAAATTCAGCTCATGGAAGTGAAAATCGTAGAGTTCAAAACATGAAGTTTTAAGGATACAATGCAGCAACAGAATAATAGTGTTGGTAATCTTTAAAATACTTGAAAACGGAAAGCCCAAGGAACCCTAAAGGCAGCAATGTCACTTTTACTAAATGTATGATATACATAGCTTAAAAGCTGGATTTTTCCTAACACATAAAAAATACATTTCCACTAAGAGTATTTAAATTCTCAGCCATATGACTCGGATCCATAAATAAAAATGTCTCAATTGAACTTCCAGAAGCAGACTTTGTTAGGTGTCTCAAACAGATCTGTATGTTTTATTTTAGGTGTGGAACAAATATTAACTATTTTCTGAAACCTGTCCTTCCTGCTGGCTCTTTGGAGTGACTTTAGTCAAAGCGTTGCAACCCACATGTCAAGACAAGCCCTTTTTCGTACCAGAAATGGTATTTTATCTCCACTTGCCTCTTCTTTATTTGAATCACTTGGGGATAGAGTTGCGACATCAACACGTTCCCAACATACTAAAGTTTTAAGCAAAGCGTTTTCTGCTGAAATTATTCCGTATAATAATATATATTTTCCCTAACAGGAAATTAAAAAAGATCAAGTAAAACAGTAACAAACGTGCTGGGTACATCATCACAGTAGTGTTTGTGCATTTACCAGCCCTAGAGTAAAAACGCAAGCACGCAAACAACAAATGTCTTGTTTTCCATACAGCCTTATGCATCATGGCAGCCTATTTGTACACCTGCTGTCACTACCCGGCAGACAGATAAGGACTTCTATTCTATCTGAATTTATTTACTCTAAGTTTACATTAAATATAACAAGTTTATTCCAAACCAGAGGGGAAATATCTTTAAGTAGTAAATTATGTGCCTCACATGTTGACACCTCAGAGTAAGCCCACAAAACTGCCAACTCCAACATTTTATAAAGTGTAAGTTGTACTTATTTGACAAAATCCCCACCTTCAGCATTTCACAAGAAAGTGAAGACTACCACAAAGATTCTGTATGGATGCATTACTTCCAGCTCTGTTAGTTTCCATTTCTTTTACTCTTATTTACTTTCCTGAAGGGACTAGTCTTTCAGCTCGTATAAATATGCACATTAAATGAGCTACAATTAATTAATTGATAAAGCTACCATCCTTCTGCTAGTTGAGGAATCAATTCTAAAGTGTACACTCAAATATTTATATTTACAGGACAGTAAACTTCAAATAGACTTGAAAAGGGGAATGTTAAAATCCAGAATACCCCATGTCTTCTTCCACATTGCTAGGTTGCAATATTTGTATTTAGCTGTTCATTATTTCACCAAATTCTCATTGGCTTCCATTTTTGAAGTAATTAAATGTATTTGAACTATAAATATCTTTTGGCTCTTCAGCAAAAACAAACTGCTAGATATTTGAAAAGGGCAGCTGCCACATTGTTCCCTGGGTGCAACACAATGGCAGGTCAAACTTTTGTTCCTCTTGTCCTACAAACAATATTCAAGCCCATGCTCAATAAATAAATTTGGTCTCAGCACTCCCAATCAGGGCTGCACAATCCCCTCAGTAGCAGACCTATGATAAATGGACTTATTTTCCCAAATCAAACACTTGAATTTAAATTCAGATGAGTTAATGCAAAGGTCAACATTGTAATCAGTTCTTTTGATCTTTATAGAATTTCTAGAGTAATACATAATAAATCTGAAACAAGGCAATTTGCAGCTCTGTATGTGTGGCTGGTAATAAAAATCTTAACGATTAGAGCCTTTATGTACTTAGGGAACGTTTTATAGTAATAGCTATAGTGAGAGCCTCAATGCATGGGGAATGATGGCAATAGATAACACTGAAAGACATGATTGCTTGATTCTTTATATAGTTTATACAGTATGTATAGACTATACATTATAAATTAAAGCACAATGTATCTGAAGAGTCTCCCAATGTTTTTCTAACATTCTATTTCAGATTTGCCTCCTCCACAAAATATGGCCTTGATAAAAATTTGTGAATTTAACAACAATCTCATATATAGAGATTTTTATTGTTTCATATACTAGCATGTTACCTCAGATAACTGCAAAGAAAGTAAAAAATTAAAATGTTTGTGTACACACAAGATGTGTACATATCTTGGTCTCTTTTCTTTAAAATGGAAAATTCATTTTTTTGAAAGTATATATTTAGATGTATAGTATGCCACATTTCTTATGAACAAAAAATGATTATTAGACAAAGGTACTTGAGTTGAAAACTGGAACATGAAATCCTAGAAACAGATGAAAATGTCAGCAGTCATAGGAGGAAATACTTAAAAACAAAAGAGTCATTTGTTTTTTAATAGTCCCTTAAAGGTTTCTTGATAATAATCAGATAGCTACCTAAGCACTAAAAGCTGTAAAAACATCTTGCTTTCCAATATTCACAAAACAAGACATTTAAGAACTGGTGTCAGAGAACACCTTCTATAAACATACAATTATGTAGTAAAGCAAAAACAGGTTATAGTTTAGGAATTGAAGAAAGAATAATTTTTCAGGAAAACAAAGACTACGTAGCTGTCGGCGATGACTGTACTGTAAAGACCAAGAATTCATCCATGGGAACTGTGACTGAGATTCTCACTATCAGGACATATCAGTTGTCTACATCTATTCAGTCAAGTTAGGAGATAAATAAAATTGATCATTTGTTTACTTCCTCTACACAGAACTCTCTTATTCTCACAGACACATACACATCTCTCTGGCAAAAATAAAACTCTTCTTTATCCAACTCCAAATTCTCTTAGGTGATCACTACATAAATTAAGTATATCCACCATCAGACAGACCATTACAGATACTGAATACTGCTTGTGGGAAAAAGAATGTCAGGCTTATTGTTTGGTTTTGGTGCAAGACATCATCTCTTTCATAACAAACAGAGCTGCGAGAGTGATCCACTTGACATGCTTGGAAGAATGTCTTAAGTCTCATCAACCGAGATAACGCAACTGTTTTAAGGTGACTACACTTGCTGCATCATAGAGGGGTTATGAAGTACATCTAAGCCTAAAGAATTCTCTAAAGAATCTGACTTGATACTGCATGACAGGTCTATTAAAAGTTATCATTAGTCAAAAATCAATATACCACCTAGTATATATATAACGGATTAAAATCACAGCTGATCATCTTCAAAAATAATTATAGATGGGGAATCTTATTCCAACAGAAATATTCCTAGCAGCACTCCAAAGAGTGTGATTAAGATACTGAACAGCAAAAAGTTAAGAACACAAAACTGGGAAAAAACCCCAATAAGTCAGAGCAACTTGCATGCAGGCAATCTAACTGTGGCAAATACAGCAGATAAATCAAGGTTTCACAGCTCTAAAGCTGTCCTTTTGAAAGAGGCTGCTGGGTTTTGGTGGCTGAATTATTTTGTTGGACTCCCATCTCCCCTCCTGGGAAAATACTGGTTTATCAAAAACTCTGTTCAAGGGGATGGACTGACATTTGTAAAACTATTCCCAGTGAGGACTCCAAGCCTTTCACTTTCTTATAAAAAGCAGCAGAAGCTGCGTGCTACCAAACAACCGATAAACTGAAGCAGACATCATTCCAGAGTGACCCTGTTTGAGCAGGGAGGTTGAACCAGATGACCCACTGTGGTCCCTTCCAACCTGACCCATTCTGTCATTCTGTGATCTTGTGGGAACACACTGACTGAACAGTTGTGGCAGACTCCGTTTCCTCGTATCATAGCTCACGACCCCTGCATTATTGTCTTGGTATGAAGAAAATAGAGGGAAAGTATGACATACAGAGCTTCAAAGACTGTAAGTTACCACAAAGAAACGCATGTAAATGTTAACCTCTGATTATTAATGTAATAAATTCAAGATTGCAAGAAGGTAGATTTAGATTAGCAAAAAACAACTTTTCTAGGATAAGATCATGGACCATGAGGCAAAATGCATAGAGAGACTGCAACAACGGAGATTTTTCAGCTTTATAGAAAGGCACGCAAGAACTGACTTTTCTGTTTTGAAACAGAAGGTAAGCGACGATACAAGAAAGTATGACTGATGTATGATCGTATTGGAGGAATTGTTTTTGCTTTTGGTGTTAAGGTGTCAGTTTGACTATATTCATATTAGGGGTACCTGAAGAAAAAAATACAGCAAGATTATGATAATACATTATATTGTATTAGTACCTTGCACACAGAGCTACAAATGGCACAAATAAAACCATCACCACCAAAAAAACAAAACCCACATATAAATGCCCCAAAAGCAAGGTGTAAATCTTAAACTACACTTTAAACTCAGATACCTTGATGTAACAGATTGTTGCTTACAAAAAAATCAACCTGGAAAGATCTTATGAGGAAAAAAAAGCACCTTAAATTCAGAAGAAAAGTTGGAAAAGGGAAGGCAGTGAAAGTAGAATACTGCAAAGACATTCACCTCAGAAGACCATCTTTGTCACCACTTTCTAAATGTGTATAAACAGGCAAGAATGATTTTGTCAAGGCTAGACAAGAAACTGTAACTGAAAATACAGAAAGATGGGAGCCTGAGCAAAAGATTAAAATTGTGTAGAAAGACAGAAAAAGAAAGGTTGTTTCTTAGCAAGAAAGCCAAATAACACGATTTAGAAAGAAAGCTAAGTCAAAGCTGACACACAATATTGACTGACATGACAAAGGCTGGGAATATTCTCCACAGAGATTAAATGAGTGCCATATATATTAAAAAGAATGAAATAAAATAATGATAAGTCAAATGGGATGCTGAAAGAGGTGAGAGTGAAGAACTGTGTGAAGTGGGTATAAACAATAGTTATGGACAAAGTCTTGTTGTAAAAACTGGTTTTATTTGTTTTTTCCTAATAACAATTAAACCCCAATTCTGTATACTAAATTCTTTCTACTATTCCATCTGCTGGTATATCCCTATCCTGTATTCAGCCATATCATCATGAACATTTTTCTCAAACAACCATTTTGTTATTTCTGTGTAACCTGAGAACACCACAATAGTATACAATCACTTTTATGTTAAATACATTTATTTTTAAGAAAACTATGTTTGCAGAATACTAGCTACAAACTTGTTTTCAGTTGGCAGATTAGAGTCCCCCCATATGCAACTATAATTTAGTAATTAAACATTTTGGTAGTATAATTAGTGCAAATATATATAACTTGCTAAGTAAGAAATATAATAATTAAGATATGCAATTATACAATTACCCTGTAATTACACAGGGTTTTCTAAAAACTTAGCTTGAAATGATGAACAATCATTTTAAGAGATTCCAGAGTCTTTCAGAATTTATCTTGTGGAGTACATCCAAATAATCAGTTCACATCATAGATTTAAACGATGAAATGTTTTTCCTCTAGAATAAACTGTCTGCAAATGCAAACAGTAGAAATGACAGATCAGTCATGTAATTAAAAATATCAGCAATGATATCTGTGCAAGGAGCCTGAGCTCTATAATGAAACTAATTTAGATTTTCAAGAGAGTTCCTGGTGTAGAGATGCTCACATTATTATATAAGGTCCTTTTGCTCTACAATATTAAAAAAAAATTGAGTTGAGCTGCAATACTACTGTACAGAATGGGCCAAACAAGATACTACCATAACTGTTTCTATATATTCTCAGGTTAGAAACATCAGCCTTTTAAAGACGATCACTACCGTAACAAAGCAAACAAAGCAGGATTACATCTGCTTGAAGATTCTTGGACTGGTTTGATGATTACCATGTTTCAGAACCCTGAGTTATTTTCTTCTCACAGTATAAAGATCAAGCAGGGAACAGTTGAAGAAAATTGAACTGCTACTAGCTTGACAGTGTTTAAGTGTGTATCTTGTAGTGTTGAGAACAGACTAAAAAGGCTTCTGCTTCCATTGTAGTTTTTGTTACTCAACAGGTTTCTATGAACAAAATTATGACTTCATAAGGTTTCCTTATACTACTTCTTTACACACTAGAAGATCTGCTGTGAAAAAAGCCAGGAAGCTGTAGCTATAGAAGAGAGAAAAACATCATCATATCTGCTCAGTGTGACCAACGGTGATGAGTTACACAAAGAACGGATGATGCTTCTGCCACTGCCGCCACCACACCAGTGCAGCCTTAAGTACACTTCTCATTAGAAGGCTCTGAAATCTAAATTTTTTGTCAAGACAGGAATTTGCCTACAACCCTGCCTCAAAAGTTATGTAGGAAAGACTGGGTTTCAGCCATACCTGTACATTTCCCATTTCTGTACATTCCTGTGTGTGACTTCTTTTTGGCCTGACGCTGAAATACTGAATATGACAGTAGGGAACAATACAAACTATTTTTTAAAAAGTATTATATCTATATCTATTTTTCTGTGGGAAGTAGAAGCAAAGTATTCACTGAAGTGTAGTTCATAGGGGTTTATATTTTGCCTTGATATTCTCTTAGTAAATGAGACTGTCATTAGTCAACAGGAAAATATGCCCACCTTTTTGAGACACACTGCTGATAACCCCCCATACTTCAACTTCTAATTAGTGCAATTAATATTTATTAGGTATAGAAAATGAAGACACTGATAAAAAAATTAGGGAATTAAGAAAACTACCATTCTGCAAATGTAAGTTATTTTTAATCTCTTTCAGTCCTTCGATTTGGTTGGACACAGACTTTAAGAAGCACAGGTATATGGAGAAAGATTTAAACAATTTTTAGTAAGTGAATATTAGGCAACAATAATATTACTTTACTATTAGTATTTATATAACTTCACAGTTCCCAGTTACTTTTACAGTAATATATCAGCTGCATACCCTTTGCTATACCAGTTCTTACAGGAAAGAAAAACAAAAGCACTAAAAACTTCTGTCTTTCCATTTATTTATATTACGTGACTTGTCTCCAAATTCTTCCCATTCTTTTTTACTGTCCTTCCTTTATTTTTCCCATACCAGTCCCTTGCTGTCCTCTCCCTTGGCTGATGCTCTCATGTCCAAAAGCAATAGAAATAAAACACTTCCATTACAGAACACAACATTGTTTCAGTCACAAGGTATTGGCACTTGTGAGATAATATTTTTGCTTTTGGCCTCTACTGTTCTAGGTATTTAAAACTGTAAAACTCCCTGTGTCTAGGGCTATTTTTGCTTTCAATTTCTGTATTGCCCAGCTCAATCAGAACCTGAAGCTTTGGAGGTCTCACGATGCTCATGCTCATCAGGAATTAGTTTATTTGCTAAAAAAGTTCAAATTTAATGGACAATTTGCAGATAGAACACACATAAGAAATATCTTACTACTGTTAAACAGAAAAAGCACAGAACAACCCTGACACTGTGCTAGACACAGTGATGAATTCAGCTAACACAAAACTAAATAGTACTCTAAAATACCTGCCTTGGGAGCTTGCGTATGAGGTTGCATCTATGTCCAACAGAGGATTTCAGCTGGACAGTGATGAAAAGTCCATATGTTACAGTGCCACCATAAATTATGTTAGAACGTATGGTCAGGCCACAGAGGGGCTCCAAAAATAGGTTAGAAACAGCTCTCTGACTGAAAACAAATTGCCTAAATTCCAATATGAGAAAACAGTGTTCTTGACATATATTTTCGTGTGGCTACCGCTGTTTCGAGCTAAGTCTACAGAGATGGAATACAATATGCCGCAACTTCGAATTTGGAAGTTGTTATTCCATTAAGACACTAAAATGCAGAGAAATCTGCATGGTTCTAATGCCTTCAGGCTTCAAGATTTATTATGAAATAAAGAAAAAATGAATGATGGTATGTCAGTTGGCCTGGACATCAGTTACTGAACCTGCATTACAGACTTTTAATCATCACAGACATTAAAATGTTTATAAAATAACTGTTATCACACAGCTGAGGCTGTATAAAATGTAACACTTCTAAAATATAAACAAAAAACATACAAGCTTGAATAATACTTTCCCATTGCACTTAATACTTTTAAAATTAAAAGAACACCTGACTCTACATATCTATAATGCATCACTTCACAAGTCTGAATCTTTTAAAGCCAGGATTAAGCTTTGTAAGAACTACCCTGAATGCAAAATAAGACAGCTTTACAGAACAAACTGCTATTAAGCAGCTTGCAATCTAGATACTATAAAATTCTAACCTCTACTAAAATCACCTTCATTTCAAAATGATGACATCTGATGGGATGTTTTTTCTTGCAACTAAGTATCTTAAAACAGAAGTACAAAACAAATTTACAAAGTGCAATTATATTAACTTCCTAAATTAATATTCAATAAACTGAATTGTCTTCTGTTGAAGATGTGCTGTACCTCTAAGGCAGGGGGAATCAATCTGGGATTCACTGATTAACACGTTATGTTGATTAATCCTATGATCTGATTGAAAAGTCTAAAGATCAAACGAATATTAGATAAGCTGCCATGCTAAAGTAAGCAGTATTCAGTTTTCACATTTTATTTCGCATGTACAATATTTTTGGGAATAATCCTTCACGCTTGTCTGATAAATACATTTGAAAGCTACACATGAGATGTAAACCCAGCAGAGTTGCACTCAGCAGAGAAAAGTATCAAGTTAAGATGCATTAAGACAATTAGGATTTATAGTAATTACAAGAAACTTGCCAGGGGCTAAGCAACCCTGCTACTTCAGTACAAGTACTTAAGATGATTTTACATTTCCACCAGTTTCTGTGTTCTATTTTGATATTTTCAGGTAATCTAAAGCATGCCACTGTGAAAATATAGACAAAAAAGTCCAAGTGCATTTCTAAATCTTTTTGCTTACCCCCTAAAGTTTTTAGTAACTTGGCATTGACTAGTCTCACCTGACTTCCTAACTCAAAGAAATAAAAAGCTCTGCTAATGCAAAGATTGCTTCTTAGGATCACCTTTGGGTAAGGTAAAACAGAAGCTTGAAATAAATGAAAAATTTAGTTATTTTAATTGCCATTGCTGTACCAAACAGCACAAAGCCATATTGTCCCACAGCATGAAGTGATCAGATATCTGCCCAAAATGATGGACAGCTCTGGCCCAGTGAACAGGCAAAAAAATCCCATTTACTCTCTGCCAGATGGGACCTACTGGACGCTTCAGCGCAAACAACTCATCCTTCTTCAGACCTTCTTGTCCGACTCTTGAGCTAGCTCCAGCTGATAATGATGGATATCAAGGCTACAGTAAAGTGGGTGACAACAGCAGCCTTGTTATAACTGCCAGTCTTTCAGTCTTGTCATTATTACACATTGAAGATTTATTTGAGTTTATTGTTGTGCACTGGGTCTAGCCATTTACAATTCATCACCTACTACAGAAGGTTCAAGATAGTGGCCATAGCTATAATTGCCACCTCCACCTGCTTCTGGAAATTATGAGGTCACAGGCGAGGGCAGCCTAACATCCTCAGGGCTCTGCAAGTTCCCGTGAGCACCTGCAGTGAATACCACCAATGTTACTCGTGGTATATTTGGAACCATTATCTTGGATATTTTGGAATGTCAGAGTTAGTTTGTAGTTATGGAATACACATGCTTCAGAGCATCCCTGAAGTTCTAATTCTTTAACAGCAAAATAAAACTTTACACTTGATTCAGAATCCAGTGAGTTGGTGTTGTAACTAATTTGTATTTGTAAACTAATATTTACTTTATGTATCTGTAAAGAAATAATTTTATCTTAAGTACAATGTGAGTGTTCTTTTCTGAAAGGCTACAGAAGAATACAATGAACAATGTGCTAATGTTAAGCACATAAGAAACAAGCAAGTTTAAGAAAATAATGCCATGCAAAGAATTGTGTACTTTTACCACAAGTTTCTTACTTCATAAATATTTTAAAAGTGGAAACTTGTTACTCACTGCTGATGTTTTCCTCGGTATCAGTAAATATTCAAGTAGACAAATGTTGTCTAAAATATTTCCTGGTTTTATTCGAATACTCTCAATACCCACTTCTTTTTCCATTATTAAAACAATTACCTTTATCTAAAGTGAAAATCTTGTGAAGCATGGATTTATTTTCTATTAGCAGTCATGGATATATTATTAAGAAAACCTGACAATTTCTCTAATGTCCACAATATTTTAAAACCCCTAGCACTCAATATATGGAAACCAAGAGTAATGCTTCTGCTGTTCATTACAAGCAGTCATTTAAGGCAGGAGGGAAAAAGTCAAAGGTTTTAGTCAAGTCACTTAATGAAGGAAAATAAAATAAAAATTCTTTTCAGGCTTAAACTAGGCTGAAGGTCACCAGTAAAGAGACTTAACTAGGACCTCACAGTAAGTAGTACATAAAACAGCAGAAATTTTTCTACCTGGAAGTCATTCAAAAGGAACAACTTTCAAAAAAATGAAATAAAATGCAGGTCTGACCTGGTTAATGGTTACATATGCTGCTTAAACCCAATAAAAACCTAACTTTTCTGGTACTGTTAGATCAGCAGTATCCTTCAGTTTCTATGTTAGCTGTACTGCATGAGAGAGAACTGTGTTATATTTATGAAGAATTTAATAAGTATAAACTTACTATACACTCTCAGATTTATAAAGCTATCACATGAACATTGAGGTTATTAAAAAAACAGTTCAGGATTCAAGTCAGTCATTAAAAAGGTATTTTCCAACAAAGTCTCATACAGAAGTGCAAACATACACCAAATGATTAAATTATTCAGAACTCAACATGACCCAGCGTTATTAAAATATCACTGATGGATTTGCACATTTCACTTTCAAGTAACTCCTTTCATCCAGGAGAAGCTCTCTGATTTTTGTTCCTGCCTTTCCCTGATGTCAGACAAGCAAGAGACAGAATTGTCTTGGAGTAATTTCCTTTTTTAAGCAGCATCATTTAATTTCCAAATGCAGAACGATCTAATAAAGTAAAATAATTTAAGGTCTCAGTCATAAGGTTTCCAATAAAGAGGAGTATCTTTCCTGCACTACAAGATACAAATAGTCTGGAAAACAGTATCAGCTTAAGAAAATACTAAGGCACCTTTCAGGTTTTCACCTCAAAGCACAGTTATCTTACTACCTACTATAAAGTAAAATAGAAGACTGTATATTTAGACAATTTTGCATAATTATGTCTGTTGTTTAAAAGCCAAGTCAGGGCTGAACTTCATCACGTCCAATGAAGAAGTGTGTCTATTTATATAAAATATAAACCCACATGTTTAAGTTTAATAAAAGATCTGAAAATGAAAGTTTGTATTTGTTTTGAATCCTGAGTAAGTATAGTGGCTTAGCAAAGAAGGTCTCACATTATTAAACTTCAATCAGTTAGAAGTTATGATGTTTTATTTTTGAGATGTATGTAATGAAACACAAACTGTCACTGACTATTTTTACTTTTACAAATTAAAATATTTTTCTATTTTAAATTTGTTATAAAACACCATTTAGACTAGAATCACCCCCTGGCGGGAGTCTGACTGCTCTGAAGCACAGGACAGTCATTACAAGGTCATCAAACCTTCCAGGTTCCACTTCAGCAAAAGTTGTACGTGCAAGGGGGAAGTAGAGCCAATATACTATGATTTCAGACTAGACTATTTGTCAAATATATACTTTATGAACAGTATTCCCAAATAATGCATGAAATTTATGAATAGTTGTGAAAATTGTTTTTTTCCCCAAGATTAGTGGAAGATTTTGATAGTTCTCTTTTTCCAAATATGTTCTTAACGCTTGTGTCACACATTGCTTCTGTAGTTCAGCACGGTTGGGCAAGAACATGGAAATCCAGGTTGGTTCCTCCGGATAAGTGGAATGCAAAATGAACTGTTTCTATTTTAGTTCTCAAGAATACAGCTAGAGTCAAAAAGCTTTAAGAACTTGGAAAGAGACTGCACTGCATCTACAGGTAAAGTAGAGACTAAACAGACTAAGAAAAAGCATCAGGGCAAATGACATTAGCCTTCAGTTTTGCATGGACAAAGTAAAGTGGCCCCTTGGTCATGGTGAAGCTTGACCACCTGATTGCCTTCTACGATGAAACAACTACCTGGATGGATGAGAGGAGAGCAGTGGACACTGCCTACCTCAGCTTCAAGGCTTTTGACATTATCTCTCACATCATCCTCATTGGCAAACTCAGAAAGTGTTGACTGGATGAGCAGTAAGGATGGATTGAGAACTGGCTGAATGGCAGATCCCAGAGGGTCACAATCAGTGGCACAGGGTCTGGTTGGAGTCCTCTCACTAGTGATGCCCCCCTAAGGTTCAATACTGGGCCCAGTATTGTTTAACTAATCCACCAATGACTTGGATGAAGGGACAGATGACTCCTTAGCAGGTTTGCTGATGACACAAAGCTGGGAGGAGTGGTCAGTAACCCAGAGGGCTGTGCAGCCCTTCAAAGGGACCTTGACAGGTTAGAGATGGGCAGACAAGAGCCTTATGAAATTCAGCAAAGGCAAATGAAGGGTCTTGCACCTGGGAGAGAAAAACCCCAGGTACCAGTACACTGGGGGCTGACCTGCTGGAAAGCAACTTTGGGGAGAAGAAAGGACCTGGGGATCTGACAAACATTGAAGGGGGATAGGGAGGGGGACTCCAAGCTAGAGGCTTTTCCTTTTACCTCTAGTCCTGGAGGGGAGCATGCTCTCCCCCCACCACCACATGGACCCCATGGGCCCCGCAGAGACCACAGGACAGCAGCAGCAGCGAGGAGAGAGGCAGAGAGAGTTTATTGTTCTGGGTAGCGACCTAAATAGCTCTTGGGGGATTACAAAGTGACCACAGGGAGTACAGGAGGTGTTACAAACCAACCAATTACAATAAGGGGTTAACAACCAATAGATAAGTTCTCAGTTATCCCTTAGAACATTCCAAAGGTATAGATAAGACTGAGGAACCTTGGGAAGAAGAAGGGTGAGCTTACAAAAAGACTGCAAAAGCCACTTTGAAAACATGTTCACTTAAACACCATCAAAAACCTCTGTATCCTTTTATATATTGCAAAACTACCACAACAGGGATCTTGACGGACAAAAGCTGTCCGCGAGCCAGTAGTGTGCTCTTGTGGACAAGGAGGTCAATGGTGTCCAGGGGTGCATTAGGAATAGCATTACCTGCAGGTTGAGGGATATGATCCTGCCCCTCTACTCAGCCCTAGTGAGGCACATCCGGAGTGCTGTGTCCACTTCTGGGCTCCACAGGACAAGTGAGACATGGAGTTTCTGGAGTGGGTCCAGTGGAGGGCAATAAGGATGTTTAAGGGACTAGAACATCTCTCTTAAGAGGAAAGGCTGATGGAGCTGGGCTCGTTCAGCCTTGAGAAGAGATGACTGAGAGGGGATCTCATAAATTTCTTTAAGTATCTGAAGGGAGGGTGCCAAGAGGATGGATCCAGGCTCTTTTTGGTTGTGCCAAGCAACAGGACAAGAGGTAACGGGCAGAAACTGATGCACAGAAGTTCTACCTGATTATGAGAAAGAACTTCTTTACTGTGAGAGTGACATGCACTGGAACAGGTTGCCCAGAGTGGTTGTGGAGTCTCCCTCACTGGAGATATTCAAGACCACTCTGGATGCATTCCTGTGCCATGTGCTCTAGGATGACCCTGCTTGAGCAGGGAAGTTGAGCAGATGACACACTGTGGTCCCCTCCAACCTAAGCCATTCTGTGATTTTGTAAATTCCAGGTAAAGGTGTTATTATTTGACACAGTATTATTGGGTTTCTTAAGGAAAAGTTTTAAATCCAGATATTTGTTAAATCAGAAATTTATTAACAAAAATTACTCAGCAGCATTTCCAATAAACAAGAAACCCAACAGAAAGGTTAAAGAAAACTTAGTATATTTGGGATTATGAAGCTCCCTCTCATTCATAATGATCAAGAGGCATGAGAAAATGACTAGTACATAGGTCTCTGCACTTTAAATATAGGGATGGTGAGTAAATGGACGTCAGGAATCTTGGAGGAAGAATTAATTAATACTGAAAAATAAAATGGTGACAGAAATGCAATGCTACAAATTACTAAAATAGCTTTAAAAAGTTTTTTTAATGCCTTAATTTGACATGTGATAAAAATCGTCACTTAAAAAAGATAACATTATTTGCAAATTGAGCAAGAGGACCTGATGATAGCTATATATAATCAGTTGTCACCTTGCAGCTCAATTAGCCCTCATGTAAAAATGAGGCATGTAAGAAGAAATGAGGTTTTGACATTATCTCTGCCAGCAAGATAATTACACAGCCTTCATTTAACAGTAGGGCAACACTACTGTAGCAACAAATTAACTCAGCTCCATTTGCAATTCATGGTGTGTTTTCTCATTTAATACCATTTGTCTTACCCCAAGTGAATGTTTCCATTAGTTTTCTCCAGCATAGCAAAACACTCTTTGACTTCATACATTACATCACCAACTACTTTAGTTCCAGTAACTTTCAAAAAGCTGTATAAATTTGATTAAGTGACTCCCCCGCCCCCAGCTTTAACTAAACCATTCTTTCTTTTGGTTTACAGCCAAATAATAATATAGCAGGTACTTTTGAATTTAATGAGAAAGGACCTGATTCCATTCCATGTTCATTTCATTCCTGCAGCTGACACCAAGAGCCCCAATTTACTTCATTTTATGAAAAATATATGAATACATATATTTCTGTTAAGTCCAAGTGAAACCTCAGCAGTGCTGGTAACTAAAATGTTACATATTGCTTAATGGAAATGTTATTAAATATAACCAGTTTGTGCATAAAACTGAGACCCAAACACTTCAACCCAGATTGTCATGTCTGTCTTTGGTTAATGTTCAGAAAACATTTACATACAGGATTTTTTTACATGCAACTTCTTAAATGACATTTAACACTGGACTACGTGCCAGAACTAACTTCTCACAAACTAAGTTAGCATAGGATGTATGCTAACTTAGAACTTCTAGTCTTACCTTAATTCTTGACAGTCTGTAGGAATAATTAGTGTTTAAATACAGCTCTGAAGAGCTCTTTAGTGCACCTACTAAACATTCACGTACAAAACCTATGAACACCCTCCCTGGCAGCAAACAGCCAGCTCTACATGTGGTTTTTATAAGTCTGGAGAACAACCAACAGTAACCTGCTGGTGGCTTCACTGCCAACTAAGCAGAAGGTAGCATAAATGTCTGAAAATTGCCATACGTTGTGGCCTGGGAAAGTGTTACATACCATTACATACTGTTTTGTAAATATTTCAATTCCTAGTCATCTTCGTAGTGGAGACAATTGCTAAACCCTTTTGTGAAAGCAACACGAATAGTTTAAAGTATTCTCTAAATCTTTGAAAATCCCTGTCTTCTAAAGAAAGATCCAATCTGCATCGGAATGTCAATTACACTGGAACTAGAAAATGCACAAAGGACTGTCTGTCCTGTTACTCAGAAGGAAATGAAGAAATTAATTACTGATTTCCAAAGCCGATTTCTCAGCATTTTCATTTTCTTCCTCATAACCATTCCTTCCCTGTAATAGAAGCTTTTTCATTAGTTATGCAAAAATCTAAGATGATTTATAACTTCTTGATCTTCCCAAGAATTCTTACTATAAAAGCCTAAAACCTACTACAGCTACAACTGTGCTGACAAATACATAGAGGAGGTAGTAGAGGATCGTCCATCACAATGACAATCCATCACAAAAATAACCCACCCAGAACATATAGGCCTAAAAACTTGAAATGGTCACTGCAGCTAGTACAAATTGTGGCAGCTTGGAACGGCCAGGTTTCTCAAAAGTAAGATCCTTCTTTGTCTACTCTTCTTCTCTGCATCAATAAACAAATTTTGAGAAGAAGATATGCACTGGTTTTAATCACATACTGTAAAAGATTAGCTGTTTTTTTGCACCAGTTGTAGGTCTGTTATCATTCCCATCATATTGAAAGCTTATCCAATAGATGCCCTCCTCTTACCCTCCAGTGGTTCTTTGTGCACTCAAGATTAACACACTAACACAATGTTTTTCCGTATTAACCAGCATGAGATATTTGGAGGAGTCTTTGTTGCCATAAAATAAGCAAAGTTGCATTAAAGGCATCCAAATTATGTTCACTTGCAGGGAACAAGGGCAAAATACGATGCCAGCACTTTGTGCAAAGTATTCCATGCAAAAACTAATTAAAGGGGTTGAAAAACGGTATTATAGGTAGTCTTTTGAAACTTCATTTAAAATTGGCTACCAATGATATGCTGAATGTCACCTTTTTCTAGTAAGAATGAACAACCTCTCTGATAATAATCTAAACCACTTCAAAAAGCATAACCATTTTTTTAAGTATTTAACAAACATGAAGTTTCTGCTTGTCAAAGGAAAGCAACAACTATTTTCCAAATTAATTAAATAGAATAACAGATAGAACTGACACACAGATGATTTATCTAACTAAAGTTCACAAGATATATTTAGCCTATAGTAAAAGAAAGGGTGTCACTTTTTGTTACATGATTCCAAGGTGACTGCTTATATTTTGAACTGCTAGGCTAATGCTAGCCTGAGCACAAATCTGTCTTTTATTTCATAATTAATTCTCAGTGTCAAAACCAGTAGATGTCTTTTTTTGTATCAACGTACTCTGTCTGTTAATTATACCACCACAAAAATCAGGCTTGAAATCAGAATAATGTTGTGACAGTATGAAAATACATAAAAAAATGTCTGAAGGAAATACCAAGTTCAGGCTCAAGCAAGCAAGTGAGCTCCTAAACTCACTTGATTAAAAGACCCAGTTTTACAGAAACTTAAGTTTCTTTTAATACAATAACTGAAAAAAAAAAAAGTACATTCAAAGGGAAACTGGTCATGTTGGCATCCTAATATGCAAATGAAGCAGAATGGTTTTAAATATACAAAGGTTGTATTTTACATCATTGCTGACTACTTGTAGTACCTTTACCAACTATAAGTAAGTTTGTTTGGAGTAGAATGGTGACACAGAAAGGAAACTGCTGAAACATACAGTGCTGTGGGTCACCTCAAGTCCCACTGTCTACCAAGTGCTTAAGAGCTGAGGTTCAAAAGTTAAACTGTTAAGATTTAGACCCTACGAAACAACTTCCCCAGAACCAGCTCCTTCACTACTGTTAGTCACCATCTCCAGTGCAGTTAATAAAGCATTGCTGAGTACATCATACAAGAATCTGGACTTCACTACGACAGAGAGCATTAAACAACCATTGTCCTTGAACTTTACTGAATGCAGAAATCCTTGGAGAAACTTCCTGTGTGTTCAGCAGGCTGGCCCTCTGCTTTCACTGATTGAAATGGGAATTATTTTCAATGACATAGTCAAAATTCTCTCTGAACAGTGTTTCAGCTACTTTCTGTTGCAGCATAATCAAATGGAGGGGGTCCTCCTTCGGCAAGTACTCAAATCATCTGCTGGGTTTACACCAAGCTAGGTTTGCACTCTGGAAGATGATTAGCTCTGCAACCTGAGAAACAGAGGTATCTGAGGTTCTGCAGCACAGAACATCCCTGTTGATGGTTTTCAAATGTGTCTCTCTTCCAGCCGTAGCTTTCATCTAACACAGAATCCAACTCCTTTCCTGAAACCTCACCCTGACATCTCAGAGTCAGTTTAACACTAATACAGTTCCAAAAGAACAAAACAAAACCCAAATTACTTGTTTCTTGTTCCTATTTGCAAAAGCTTTCAATAACCCTATGAAACTGTGACCAGCAGTGATACTGATGTGCCAGTCTTCCTGCTTGTTTGCTATCCTCATCTTAGACAAAAGTTCAGGTTTCAGATTCAAAGACTGAAGTATTATTTGAATTCTACCACCAATATCAAGAAATTTAATTCAAGTCTTCCATCATTTTTTAGGTCCCACACACATTTTCCTGTTTTATTTCATGCCATCTCCTTCTCCCTCATTAGAGAGACCAGATTCTGCATTTTTTAAACTTTTATTTTTCAATGCTCCTATCCTAGCATTCGCAGTTCTCTGGCTTATTCCTGTCTGTTGTGCACAGAACATTTTTCACGAACTCATCTGTACAGCTTTCACCCTTCCTCCAGTTAATTCCCTTTGGAAGACCCTCATCTGCCATGATGCCCATGGGAAATCCAGCTGATTTATACTGACAAGTTAATTAAAACCCCCAACAGAACAGCTTATTCTTATTTACCAGCCAACAGTCACATACCCTGCTATACTATTTCCCTCAATCTCCTCTGCATGTATGTTTTTATTTCCTTGTGGCAGGAACAGTGTGTTTTACATTTGAAAAGTACTTATAACTTTGTGAGAATAACAGAAAATAAGTATGTGACACTCAAATCCACAAGGAACAAAAATCCCAAGTTGTAAACATGTTAGAAGTGACTGCAATTAAAATAGCAAAAGTTACATTTCCAGTGTTTTTTCTTTATTTTTTCAATAGTTATCTTTTCTAGATTATGGTAGGTCTAGCTTTGCTCTGAAAATTTAAATATTTTTGTTGGTTTTGTTTTTTTTTTTTCTTTTTTTAGTGAGCTGATTCAACCCACCAAAATGCTGAGAAGTGGGATGGTGCAAACAAGTTGACAAACTCAAGCTGTGAAATTTCAGTGAAATACTGAACTACTTCACTAGGTGGAACAGAGCAGGATCAACCACGAATGTGCATCCTCTTACCCTCTTCTTTAGGGACCATGAGCTGCTTTAAGCCAGTTCAGCCATTCTATTTAACTGAAACAAAGACTATACTGCTGACTTAACCTATTCTATCTTGAACAAGAAAGACAGAAATAAAATCTAAAAGCCAACAAGTTTAACCTAAGAAAACCTAATATATACTAGGGGGAAAAAAAAAGAACAGAACATTTCCCTTAAGAATAACATTACTAAATAAGTTCAGATGAATTATTAGAGTGAAAGTTTTTAATTCTTTTACACTCCTGACATTATTAATTTGAAACTGTCTTTCATAATAATTTTTTAAGAACCTCTGCCTATTACATAATTTCACAGAATACACTGACAGGAAGATGTTAATTTTATAAGAAAACCAAACCTAATTTTATTAATTTCTTGATTTACTTGTAATGAGTAAATAGAAATATATGTGTTATATATTATATATAATAGAAACATTTGTGGTCACTTTGTTGAAGCCCCAGTTATGTTCTCTCATCCATCTGACAACTGGCTGGAAGACATTAATTTAACAAGGGAACTAAATGCGTATCTAGAAGAAAACAGCTGTGATGGAGTACTTCCCAATATTTCCAGAAAATTTTGAAGTTCCACTAGCTTATACATTGACAATTAAGTGTTATAACACATTATCAAATGAAAATATCTCAATGCAAGAATTTAGCATAACACAGTACCACGTTATTATGAGTTTAGATATTTAGGCAATTCATGATTCTAAAACTACAGATTAACATCCTAAACTACTGGTTTTTGCTTCAATTACAGATCAGGGGAAAAGTTAAGATAAATGCAGACTACTGTTTTTATGCTTTCTGGGCTTCTTTTTCCAGAACTAGCAAATCAATATAATCAAATAATAGGTATTTTTACCTAGTTCTTGTTGTTTTTTAGATTAAAAGAATATTTCCATAAGCACATTTTATATATTAGACTCTTAGAAAGCATAAAAATTTTGGAAGCTAATGCTATTTTAAACTGGAAGTCAAAGACCTGTGTGGCGGGGAAACAAGAAACCCTATATTGAAGATAACTTCCCTATTAAACAGGAAATGCTCTGATTTGGAGTTTTTCTTCTCTGTCCCTTTTTACTT
Organism: Myiozetetes cayanensis; assembly: GCF_022539395.1. Lineage (NCBI taxonomy): Eukaryota > Metazoa > Chordata > Aves > Passeriformes > Tyrannidae > Myiozetetes > Myiozetetes cayanensis. Next base: position 13,803,458 of record NW_026087411.1, read on the forward strand.
TCCACCAATCACTCATACAGAAACGTTAAGAGGCCAAGCTAATCCATTATACAGAGAAGTGTTAATGGCTGACTTCATTATAATTGGTCAACAGCTTTACAAAGTGAAGGTTTTGGACAGAGGATAAAGAGACACAGCTTTGATAAGGCATTCAGCCAGGCTGTAGACTCTGTCTGGTTAATATTCCTTGCTGATTTAACAGTGGTAATTCCCAAGATAGGCATTGCTTCTGATGTAGGACTACCAAAGCACTTGAATTTAAATGTTTCCCTGTAAAATTTAAGCACTTGGTCAAGTGCATAAATCTCTATCAAGAGACTGCATGCACCCTTTCAATATTGAGTAGTATTCAGTTAGCCAAAAGACTAAGTGAGATTAAGTCTCTGCCAAAACTGGTTCTTAACCACTCAATTAAGTCTGACATGCCTTAAGAGACAAAAGGTGTTTAATCAGTTGTTACAGGTTTTTCTGACAGCTTGAGCATATGCACTGTACTCTGTTCTTACTCAAGTCCTCAAAACTTCTGCATTGTTACTTCAAGCCCATGAAAGGCAACACAGCATACTTCCCATTTCCAGACTGGATACACACTGGCCCCAAAAATAAATACGAAGCTTCAGATAATAGAAAAGGCAAAGCAAGTTGCATGGTGATGTCCATGAAACCTAGACAAGTTTCCAAACAAGTTGATAGAGTCTTATTACTCAATTTTAATGTTCATAATCAAAAACTAAACGAAAAATCCCACCAAGAAACAGTTTGTCCTAAATGACTCATTACTGTTAAAAGGGGAAGGAGGGCAGGAAGCCCTTCTTCCACCTTGCTGCCAGTTTACCACTGATGTGTCAGAGGTGATGTTTCTCACCTTTTCCACATCACTTCCAATTCACTAAGATTGGAAAGTTAACCTCAAAAGAAGTATTTTTTCCCCCCGTTTTGGTGGATTGAGACAGCTCAGAAATCAGTCTTATAATTCAGAGCTCTGGCAAACTGTAGGAGAGGAACCACATGGCTTAGAGCAGGTAAGTTAAGAGCTAGGATAGAATTAAGGAAAGTAAAAAAACAAGGAGGTAAGCCTTTTCCTTCCACTGTCAGGAAATCACTGGATCAACTCAGCTACCCCAAGGACTTTACATTTCAAAATTTTCAGACATGTTTTTCTCAAATATTAGAAACCCACAATATCCACTTCAATTCTCATTAGCTGAAAGACTGAAATAACTTTGAAAACCTCAGCAAACAAGCAATATTTTGTTTGCTTCGAGCTTCCAACATAATTCAGATAATGCATCACACCTGGAAAGAGGCTTACTGAGCTTGTGTGTGACCCACTACCATTCAGTAAACAATTCACATGCAGAACTGCCTCCCTTTGCATCAAACAAATTGTTATAATGGAATGAGTGTGATACTTGAAAGAATTGCTTGCAATTGCACATACAACAGAAAAAGATAGCTAAGTCTAAATTAAGATGTTGGCTATGAAGTTTCCAATAGGACCTTGACATGACTGTTGACCTACTCATGACATGATCACACCAGTAAGGATTTGGAATTCTATTAGTATTACCAGAGGAAAAAAGTCAAGGAGTCATCAGGAAAATAAATCTATATCTGCTACTCCATCAGCCAATTACTGTTGTTAAAGTGGAATTAGATGAGTATTGACAATGCGAAGGGGATAAGGATTAAGCAGATGACAGAGCATACAGCTAGCATTGCTGTTCTGGTTTTTTCGTGGGTTTTTTTTTTTTTTTCCCCCTACAGAAAGCCTTAAAAAAACTCAGATGGGAAAGGAATATACTATACAGAATACAGTGTTCTAACTCTGATCATGTCCTGAAGTAGCAGTTATATACATTAGCCTTCCAGCCAATCACAAAACCAGGCCAAATACTAAATACAGTATTGGAGTCCACTAAGGCAAGACTTTGACGTGAAATTAACTTGACAACTCACTTCAACTTCAATTATCTGAATGCCATGAAGTAATGCAATTAAATTATGTTAGAGGTATTTTTCTTAGTTCTTAAGAACTGTTTTAATGTAATAAATGAAACCATAAAAATTTCTCAGTTAAATGAAGCAGTCTTCACAAAGTCAGTGGACTTCTGACATTTAAGAAGTCAAGTTCACAGCTCTTTTGTAAATCTTTTTAAATACCCCAGGTAATGGCAAAAAGGGCAGACCTGAAATTCTTACTGATTATTTATTTTGGCTGATCCACCTATCAGACTGCAATCTGGCTTTATCAATGGCTACAATCACCATTAATTTCTTTTTAAACACAGGCTTAACACGTAAAGAGTATATTTCTCCTGGAAAAACAATACACAAAAATTTTCTCCTATGATCTAGATTCCCAGACATTCAGCTCCCTTAGTGTAATATAAGAGACCCAAGTCAATCAGTGTAAATGAATAATACTGAAGTTGTGCTAAAATAATATTAATTTTAATTGTTTGTCATTCTTACTGAGGATGCTAATAATACTGAAAAATTTAGGAGAAAGCCCTGGACAGATTTTTCCAAGTTCTATTTTGAATCAAACACTTACTATCTCTTCATGTCATTCTTTTTAAATAATGAAAAACATTTTTTTCCAGCAAAAGTATTAAATTCCTATGGAATTACACAGCTATAGCATGGGATTTTTCTCCAGCATCAGAAGTACTGACATGAACTTTGTCTCTATGCAAATACAAGGAGGAAACTTACCATATTCAAGCAACTTAGAAGGGTTGTATTAATCAGTTTGCTTATTTGGTCCAAATAAACATCAAGAACAGCAGGTGACATAACACAATGTAAGAAAAAATTGGACAGAATGAAATCACTGATACTTCTAGAAATTAAAATTTCAAGGGATGGATAACAAAAGATAGCATGAAGATGCATGCACAAAAATGATTACATTTTATTTAATACTTATTAGTGCTGATAGATGTAAATGGGCTTCATATACAGTTCAAAATCAAATAATTAGTATGCTGTCTTTTCTGTTCTGTGCTTCACTTGACTAAACCTAGCACAGACCCAATTCTTATTCTGGGCTACCAGAAAGCACGTCTGCTTCCTCCTTGACCCATCATTCTTGGAACTCAAGGGACCTGCCCTTCTTGAAAATTTGCCAAGAATTTTCTTGGCATTATCTTTTATCAGTACCCTAGGGAAATTTAACCTTAGACACTATTAAAAGAGGAAAACATGACATTTTTTGAATATTCAGACAAAACTTAAAAGACTTAGAGGTCACTACAGCCATAGATCTAGACACATTAAAAAAAATAGTATGGCTTCTGTTGGTAAAAAAGCTTCAAGTATAAATAACTGAAATATAAATAACATTGTCTGAAACCATTAATGGTAACAAAGGATACTAATTACTAAACATAAGTGAACTGGCCAGCAAATCGATAAAATCAGTGCTTCTGAAGTTTCTACTCTAACTATATCTACCTGTTTATGATGCATTCTGAAGAGAGATAAAGCCAGCTGGAAACAAAACAAGCAACTCTACCTGGTTTCATATAGTTTTACACCTGACATTTAACTGACTTTGAGGTCTAACAAAGGTACAAACACTGATCAAATGTTGAAGCATTTATAAGGTTACTCCCACATGGGTTTCTCTCACGCTAATAACTAAGTTTATGTCATATGCCTTTCCTCAAGGGAGTTAATAAATTTAGGTTTGTCACTTCTTCTGGCTACTTCTTTTCCCAAAACCTAAGATATTCAATAATAATTTACATCTGATTGACTGTCAAATTTAAGTAGATTGTCAAATTAACTTGGAATTTCCTGAAGATATTGGAACAAGGTAAGAAGGAAGAACAAAAAGTGATGACAGCTTACTTCAATTCCATAGAAAACCCAGGTATAAAAGGCAATAAAAAATTGGCTTTCCACTAGAGTGACAATAGATAACACACCCTTCTCCCTGTTCTTGACAAAACAGATTTATTACACTGGAAAAAATAGAGGTACAAACTCCATACAATATATTGCCAACAAAAGAGGTTATACAAATCTAGTTGTGCATTTCAATTATAGAAATTCTAAGATAAGATGCCTAGAAGTTCAAATTAATGTGAGAGAAATTTGGAGAGACAAAGAAAGCTCTTGAATTTATTTTTTTTTTCTAATTTATATTAACTCTACAGATACAAAGCAGCTCTGGATAAACATTTTTTTCTTGCCTGTGTATAGAACAAGTACCCCAGACCTCACATTATGCCTACGTATTCCACTGCTATGAGGCTCTGGCAATCACTATCAACTTATTCCTAAACAAAGAAACTGTATACCCAATTTCCAGAAGTTTCTCTACAACTTGGCTGTCAAATGTCCCTCAAATTAAGATTTTTTTTTAACAGATCATGAAAATGTTTCTACAATTTTCTTTTTTTCCCTTAACATGCTATTTCCATTTAAAAAAAGCACCTGATATATAATCCATTCTTTCGATTTGCTGAAGGTATTAGGATTACAAATTTGTAATGTATTACACCAGATATTTGCTTTTAGAATTAAGTAACATAAATGTTTAATACCAACAGATACACACTGGCCAGACCTCAGAGAGAGAATTTTGATGTCTAAAAGTAAAAAGAATATGACTACTAGTTTCTCTTTCAACATCTATCTGTGTAAAAAAGAATCTCTTACTGACTTTCTAGAATTTAAGCAACTGGAGAGACAGTGGTTAAGACACAAAAAAACACTAGAAAAGCTTTTTAGGGAACCAGTCAGTTCCCAGGTGGACCTACCTGCCATAAGGAAAGATTTTTATGAATTTAATGTGACCTCAGTCTACAGACCAAAAAGAAAGTTCAAATTCACAATATTTTCTTGATCTGCACCAGACTTATGTTCCTCTAGCAAAGTTATGCCCACTCAATGTTATGCCCAGTTTTAACTCTCAGCTGCTCTTCAAATCCGCAATCAGCAGAACAAGCTAAGCAGACAGAGATATGGGCAACGCAGTTTTAACAAAGTTAGAGGATACCCCTGGAACACATCAACTACTACACACTTGGTTCATTTGCTTACTTAGGGCAAAAGAAGTAGTTGCAAAAGAACTGAAATGAGAGTAAAGCAGTAACATTGCACTGGTAACCCTCGTACACATATTCTAAGAACAAACAGCTATTGCACTAGCAGTTGGCTGATGACAAGAAGTGGACAAAGAGATGATTATATTGCCAGCTCAAAAAAGATACAACTGTAACACTTTACTCAAGAGTACTTACAGTAAAAACAGTAATTTTGTCAGTTCACTACAAGTACACCACCATTAAGCTTAAGAGCTCTGAAGCCCATGTTAAGATCTTCTGGTTACTAAAAACCTTCTAGCCTTAGGCAGAATCTTTGTATTTAAGCGCTTGTTAGGAGCTGAAAATTCAGAACAAAACCTTAAGAAGGGTCACATTTGAATGACTGCAACTCTGTAAGAATTCACAGTGCATCTTTTCTCAGTTAAGGAACATTACAAATAGCTGTAACAGTGATTGAGAATAAAGGGCAAAAGAGCAAGAACACACAAACAAGTAACATGCAGAAATATAAACTTCAACCAATCCACTATATGTAACTTGCCTTGCCAGATCTTTTTTAACTTATTGGAAAAGTTGCTGTACTTAAATATTGACAAAGAGATGTGTAAATCAATACATTTGGAACAAGCAATACATTTTAATTTAAAAATGTTCAAACTGCAGCAGCAAATCTATGCACTTAGCACACAAAAATCAGAGGGGTTTGCTTGTTGGATATTTTTGACAAGACAAGATGGTATGCAAAGCTCAGATTGAAGTTACACATAAAAAATAATTTTTTTGAAAAAATATATTAGCTAAAAATAGGAACATGTTGAAATGAACTCTATTATCATTAGCTTGAATTTACCTAATCTAGTCAAAGACTTAATGGAAAAACTCCCAGTTTTCTGTTTTGCAATCTGCTCCAACTACTTGTTACTGTCATAAAGTTCATATTTAGGCAGCTCTCAGGAAAATGAATGTTAGGAGGAGAAAAGAAAAAGGAGGATTAAAAGAAAAAAAGCTTTAAAAAAGTCTCAAGTGTAAGTAGACTGCTTATTTCTTTCTTATGGTATAATACTGCCCCCACACATCCTCCCCATGCTACTTCAAAATTACCTTGCCACTTTTGTTATACAGTCTCTTAGATGTAACAAGTTTAAAAATGTTGAATAAAAAGATACTGATCTCAAATTCATTCCCTCAATTTCACACATGGATTTTGGTATGCCATACAGAGAAAAACACAACGTCTTTTTGGATACTTAAATAAAATAGGAGTAAAAAAGGAGTCTCTTATTAAGTCTGCAAAATATACTCTTAGCAAATTCCAAAAGAAAAGTTTGGTAGGAAATCATTGCTTAAAGGGGATGAGGGAGGATTCTATCACCTATGTATCAAAAGAGTAATTATTTGAGGAGAAGGAGCAGGCAAGCTGGGACCTTCTCAAGTATCTCAAGTTAAAGGAGTGTTAATGTATTCCATAATAGTTATGTGTAATTCTAATTTTGTGTTCATCATCACAGAAGGGTAATTGCGATAAAGGCAGATAAACCATTCTCAAAAAAAGAAAAAACCTGTAGAGATTATTTCAGAAATTAAATTATTAGCCTTAAATTCATTAAGTTCTAATTTCATACTTTAGAAACAATGATGTCACATTCATTGCAAACCACTTGTATAGACCAAAAATTATCTTGGCAGCGCTACTGCTCTTCTTTGTATTTGCCCTACTCACTATAGCCTAGAACATAATCAAAGTTTCTGCTGTTTCTGCAAATGAATTCATCAAGTTCATAGTAATTTGAAATTGGACTACAACTTTGATCATAACAAATTAGTGCTAATAAGGCCAACTGTTCATTCACAACGATGCTATGTTAGATTTGTGATGAATGGTAAAAAATGATTATTATTTTACAGAGAACATTAGAAGTAAGAGCCAGTACAAAACTGGATTTCATCAATTCATCATTCAAACTGCATTTCAACAATTGAGTTCTTATAAAGACTGAGAAAACATTTCCATTTCTCTTCTCCCCCATTTCCTATAAATACTGACCAGTAATATGTTCTTGTCTAATAGCTAACCCTTGTCCAACGCTAAAATCTAAATGCATAAACGGCTCCAGGGAAATGGTTGTGGATAATAAAATGAAAAATTAAGAATACCTCTAAGTTCCACTGGAATATGCAAACCCCAAAATATACTAATTGAATCATAGCATTTCAGATTACTGTAACTGTCCAGCAAGCCAACCTGGTTTCCCTTAACCAGTCAGTGAGAAGTGTATTTAATATATCATGATTGTTCTTTAGAAAGGTTTCTTGTGACATTTTAGGTTGAATAGAGGATTAAGTAATTAAGAAAAAGTATTTATCATATTCTTGCCACTAAAAGTGAGAAATGCAAAAGTACATTGAAAACAACTGCACTGTCTTCCTGATTATTTGGATTCTATCTTCAAAATCAGCTCTCTCTCAAGTTTACACACTCATTCCATAAAAAAATTTTTGCTGTAATTTGACTAGTGGAAAAAAACCTGACCTTTCCTGGTAAACTGCCAAGGATTTTTATCAAAGTCTTAAGAATTTTCCACTTTGAATGAAAGAGGGTTGCTGGTTACAATATTCTATCCCTTACAATCCAGCTAAATCCCTTCTGCCTGGATAACTGTCCTGAACCCCTCTCTGGAAGCCCAGAGCTCTTAGCACTTCTAAGCAGCTGTGGTGTTGTTTTCTGCATTGATGCATTGCTAAGCAAGGCCTGTTGTTGCTTTTCAGTCTCTGCTGTCACCATTCTTTAATGGCAATGTGTGAGTAAGCATTAGGCTTACTGTGATAAATTAATTTATTGAAATTACTACCAAAACCAGGACAAACAATGCTGGTAAGGAAGGAAATGATGAGTGTAAAGAATACTGACAAAAAGACCCAAAGAAAAAAACACAGAGAAAATGTCATGAAACATTCCTGGGAGATGAGGGTCCAGGGACAACATGACAATACAGCAGGTGGTCTTCCCTCTGTGTCCTCTTCCAGACCTGCCTTTGCAGTGACACTAAGTGGTAGACCAAGGCAGGACTGATGCAAGAGAGAAGGGAGGATCTGGTTCATTTTTTGTCTTAAATAACACCATTAGGCAAGAAATTTTTAGCTCATACTTGGACAACACAGAACCCTTAACATTCTTATTAATTATATGAAGCTTAATATAAGGTCTGGGGTCATGTAAAGTGTGCTGCGGTGCAATGGGTTACAGGACAGGAACTGGAGCACGGTGGAGGCTGCTGCCAGCAAGCTGGTAGTTGGTTCATGGAGCGCCTCTCTGAACACTCGCTTCTACTAACATGCACTACTAACATGCTTCTACTAACACTACACAGGTTTTCTGTGCTATCTGGAATCCACATATCTAAATCAGATGGACAGAGGCGTAACTGGCCATTCAACTGACAATTCAGAGAGAACGCCAGGGGTGGGAAGAAAGCACAGCCCCTTGCCGGAAACACAGGTGATACCGACACCACAGGACAAGGAATCGGACTCCCAGAAATGAAAGCTTCAAGCACTAAGATTTTACAAAGCTACTGTTCTCATTGTTTTACAAGATAAATATTTTACGATTTTAATTTTTTTAGTAAAACTAAATAATATTCATTTAACACAATATTTAAGCACAGAGAAATACTTTCCATTTCTTTTTGGCAACATTGACCATAATCTAACACATCAGCAAGAATAACCTTTTCTTTTACCATATCTCCATTTTAAAATTCCTTTATTTAATAAATATGCATCTTTCTACTACATGCTCTACATCAAAGATCTTTCCTTGCTCTTCTTAAAGACCATGCACTATAAACCCTATTCTGCGCCACCGATTTTAAATTTCATCTATAAAACTCATTTTACATATACCACAAATAACAATACATGCCCCAGTTTGAATATTAAAGCTGTAATTCAATTTCAAGGTTCTTCTGACAGTATTTCAGTATCACACTTTTTTTTCCAAGATGCTACTTGAATCCTTTTCAGTAAATTCAAAAACTACCACAAATCAATAGCTTAAAAGCAGATATATTGCATCAAGAACTTCACTAGGGCTTGCTGCTACCCATGCAAATAACTAAGAAGTTGGTCCTATAGTGTAATAATAGAAATCAACAGAAATAGTTAAAATTAATTAAACATTACATTATTCCCTGCTTATAATCCATACGATAACACTCATTCTTTTCAACTTGCTATGCATTTTCTTCTTGCATTTCTGTCAAAAGGAAGGGAGGGTATTATTAGCTACTAGGTAGAGATATGAAACCCCACATAGATATAAATCCAGATTTACAGAGTGTAAACTCACCCAGGTCTCTGTTCCTTAGATTTTATTAGCTTTAATCTCTCAGAGATGCCTAACTAATAGACAATACTAGGTGTGGACTGGATAAAATAAATGAAATTTAGCTTCTATGAATCTGGATAACAGTCTCAATAGAGACTTAATCTTTCCTCTGTAAAGCATAAGATTGTAACAATACAGTCACTGCTGGAAAATTATATAACACATAATCACATGAAGTACAGTGAAAGAAACCATACCTTTTTGAAAAGCTAAACATTGTAATTGGAAATTTATTCACTTTATCCTTGTTAGGAAGCAAATTAGTACCATAGAAGTAATTTGCATTGCTTTAATAAAGTATGACCAGTATTAGTAAGCTATGTACGTTACATATAGGTGCTATCCAGGTAGACAAGAGTTTTATGTACTCAGTTCTCACTTCTAATTTTAACTTCTCCAAAGCAATTTACTGAAGAAAATAATTTGTGTAAGTAATGTCAGCAACAGAAAACTGAAAAAAACCCTAACACTTTTGAACATAACTGTTCCCCCTCCATTTTCTCAAGTTCCCCTTTGTAGATGCTTGTAAGCATCTACATAAAGAAAACCAGACCAAGTCTATCTACTCTGTCTTCAGCACAAACGGCAGAGTTTTGACAGCTGAAGGTGGGAGGCTGCTGGGTTGACCTGTGCAGTTGGCTCCATGATTGGACAAAATCAACTCACAGTACACCAAAATGGAACTAGAGGAGTCCCTGGTGCTTCTGTGAAAGAGTATTTAGAAATGGGAGACAAAAGCCATTGACATTCATAGAACCACAGAAGACTGGGGTTGGAAGGGACCTTAAAGATTATCTATTCCAACCTCCATGCAGGGATGCCATTCACTTCATCAGGTTGCTTAGGGCATCACTGAATCTGGTCTTGAATACTTCCAGGGATGGGACATCCACAACATCTTTGGGCAATCTGTGCCAGTGCCTCACCACCCTCTGAGAAAAGAGCTTCTGCTGCCTATATAAAAAGTCCCTTTCTCTCATTTTAATTAGCCTCCTTAAGGTAATGGAAAGCAGCAGCGAGGTAATCACAAAGCCTTCTTTTCTCCAGGCTGAACAACACCAGCTCTCTCAGCCTGTCTTCACAGGAGAGGTGCTCCCGCCTCCTGAGCATCTTTGTGGTCCCTCTGGACCTGCTCCAACAGGTTTACATCCTTCTTGTGCTGAGGACCCCCAAGCTGGATGCAATACTCCAGGTGGGTTCTCATGAGGGTAGAGTAGAAAGGGATAAAACCATCTTCTCGACCAGTTGGCCACAACTCTTCTGATGCAGCCCAGGATGAGGTTGGCCTTCTGGGCTGCGAGCACACAGTTGCTTTATGTCCAACTTTTCATCCACAAAACCCCCCAAGTCCTTCTCCACAAGGCTGCTCTCAATGAGTTCTTCTCTTCCCTTCCTTGTGTTGTGTCAACTGCACTGCTCTGCTTCGTGTCATCTGCAAACTTGTTGAGGATGCACTTGATCCCACACTCTCTATGTCATTGATGAAGATACTGAAAAGTGCCGGTGCCAAGACAGAGCCCTGAGGGACACCACTTGTCACTGGCCTCCACATAGACATCCAGCCAATTCCTTATCCACTGAATAGTCCATCCATCAAATCCCTATGTTTCCAGTTTGGAGACGAGGATGTCATGTAGGACCGTATTGAAAAGCCGTAAAGAAGTATAGATGACATCTGTAGGTCTTCCCTTGTTGACTGTTGCTGTTACTGCATCATAAAAGGTCACCAGATTGGTCAGGCACAATTTGCCCCTAGTAAAGCCTGCTGGCTGCCTCAGATCACCTCCTTTTCTTTTATGTGCCTTAGCATATCACGTAGGAGGATCTTCCCCATGATCCTCCCAGGCACAGAGGTGAACTCACCAGTCTGTAGTTCCCCAGATCTTCCTTTTTCCCCTTTTTAAAAACGGCAGTCATGTTTCCCTTTTCCCAGTCACACGGGACTTGGCATTATAGCCATGACTTTTCAAATATGATGGAGAGTGGCTTGGCAACAACATAGAATCATAGAGTCAGCCAGGTTGGAAAGGACTCCTGAGATCATCAAGTCCAACCAATCCACGGATTTGCCAGCTTTCTCCAGTTGTTCTTCATAGACAAGTTCTGAAGCGTATAGGTGCTACTGCTCGAACAACAAACAATACTGTTTTGTCAGGCCACCCAACATCTAGATGATACTAAACAACACTGGACATGAGGATCAAGAAGACTTGTCTTTACAACACACACAGCCATGAAAACTTTAGGAAGAATGATGCACAAAACCAGACAAGCACCACCAGCTTCTTCTGAACACTCAGTCAGAAGATGTGTGCACTAAGGAAAGCGCACAAAGCATTAAAAAGTCTGCTATGAGAGAATTTGTGCCAGGCATTTTGCCAAAGGATAGATCATTAATGGTTTTGATGATCTCCCCTTGGAGAGGGGGCTGCCAAGACAAATCCTCTTAGTTATACTTAGAAAGGTTAAGTGAGGTCAAAAAGTCCCACCTCTCCCCAGCTGTGGGCACTTCACCAGTTTGATAATTTTGATAAAGAAATAAATGAATGCTTTAGGTGTTTACATTTAATTAGTCTGATGCCAGTAGAGTTTCTAATAACCAGTATTATACTTGGGTTTGTGTCTGCTTTGATTAGCTCTCTTAACGGCCGACCAGCTCTGTCACCCTACTGGAATAATCTATTTTGCGCAAGTCAAGGCCATTTGAGACCTCTGGGCTATGTGTGGGCTGACAGCACGGCTGGCCACTTTCAGCTCCTCCAGCAAGACAGAAAAAATAAAGGGGATACCAGATGTACCTGAATCTCCAGGCAGTTTTCTGTCTCCCTTTAGGTTAAGGTAAACACGAGAGCCTGTTTATTTTCTTCTAAAGGCGTAAGAAATAGTTGTGCTTGGTAACACACTTTGAAAGCCATAGACAGCACAGCAGACAATACCTCAAGGATATTATTTACCTTCCAAAACAAGAATGTCTAAACATTCACCTGTTCCCTAAACACTGCTATGTGCAGGAGGCAAGAATTAATATCCTTTCAAGAATAACACTTCCACAGTTGATTTTCATGGCAACAAAGGCAAAACTGAAAAGCAAATGGTATAACAACATTTAGTATACCATCAAAACAGTTTGCCACAAGTACTGAGAGCTATTCATTCAAACACATTCTTCGCATTGCAATGCTCCCATTTCAATTATTTCGAGATTGAGTTTCTTTGCTTTACTAATTTAATGGAAAAACTGTAGAAGAAACACACCCAAAAGAAATCCAAAGTTTCTGAATAGAAAAAAACCACACAAAAACATTAGCTGAAAGGTCAATAATTTCTCTCAAAGACCTGGCAACAAAGTCTTCAATAATCCTGGATAATTCCGCATTTTACTGAAGGTTCTCTTTGAAAAACAGTTTCTACTGTCATCACCATTACATGGTAAACTAGCAGACTACAGATACAATGGATGCAATATAACACAATACAGCCATTCCATATCTATTAACCTAGCTTTAAAAGATCACTAAATAACTAAGGACCTGTTTCTCCAAGCTCCCACAAGCTCTCAATACATCACCATAACTAAAAAGCAGGTAGTCATACTGAAGTTTTCCACGTTCATGAGGAATTTTGGGTCTGTTGCACTCTAAGATTGCTCAAGAGCTCTGATCATACTGCCTGAAGCAGTAACTCCCTTGTAATAAGCAAACAAGGTAAAAATCTCCCTCCACAGAAAAAAAATCCCAAAATAGTTCCCCTGACCAAAACCCTGAAAAAACACCCAAGCAGATTGCTTTTAGCAATTGCTTTCCCAACCCACAACGTCTAAAAGAAAGCAAAGACTGTAATGGAACATCTGAACAACACTAGTTTGTTACTAACAGGGTATATTGATTCTGCTTGTTTTGTCATTTTGTCTTGCTTTATAGTACACACATTTTTTTGTTTTAGAAGTTGTGCTCACTGTTCTAATTTTGAAGAAAACACATTTCCACTGAAAAGACAAGAGAAATCTCTTTCATGCAACAAATGCACATTCTGAAAGAAATGAAGCATCCTGGCAACAGTAAAGCCTGAGAAAGCACAGTATAATGAAGTAGTGAGCAAATTATGTTTTGAAGTTATGAAGGGTTTATTGACACAAAGTTAAAATTATCACATTTTTCTAATATGACAATTGTTACATTTCTGAGTTAATTTACAGCCTTGCATCAGTTTACTCCATTAAATATTCATTACATCAGCTACACTTACTGATGTTTTGCTAGCTTCTTTCCTCATGCGCCTCTTCCAAGCACAGAAGAATGTGGGAAAAATAGTTACTCTTTCTATGGATCATGCATCTTCAGGCTGTTGGTTGCAAATGCTCCTTCCAAAGGTAATGTCTTTCTCGATCTTGTCAATTATTAGTACTAGTTAGATGATCTCCACTGCCCCGCGACAGCGACAAATACATATTTAAAGCAATTAAAACAGACAACATTTACAGCGATTTGCTAAAGCACAAAACAAGCATACAGAATACCTGTTAGGTTGGTCCTACTGTGGTAGCTTACTCTACCTTTCTCATGAAGGCTGTAGTCCCACCGACTACATATCTCTGAATAAGAGTCCTAAGAGGAAGCTACGAAGATTTATATCATTGCTGGAAACTCAGCTTTGTTGCAAACGGTTTTGACTATTTTTGTTACACATTATTACAACTGGAAATAGAATAGCACTGGCTAGTACTGATTTTGACATTTTAAAGAGGTGATTTTTACCCAACTTACTCTTGAAGAATTTTCTAAATACATGCATTATGACTAAACAGTACTCAATAAGTACTCTGAGTATCAGATTTATATTTGTACATAATTAGAGTAAGGCTTAAAATGTGTAACAGAATCATACTTCCATACAAAAATAAGAAATTAACTTTTAGAGAGAGACATGAACATATTGACACTATTTTTAGATGAGCAGGTAAGACCTGTAATTAAAGCCTGATCTTTGACTAAGAAAACATCTGTTTTCTTCACTGTGTAATTAGTAAAATTAATGAATTCCAATCCATCCACACAAATGATTTTTTTAACTCTGAAATCAATCACTTTAAAGCCCAAGATGCTTTCAGCTACACAAATTTGCCAATATGTGATACTGTAGATCAAGTTCAAATTAAGAATGTAATTTTCTTCATGGTTATGTTTGAAACATTTTCTAGCCCTCTTCCTCTGTTCTGCCAATGTTGACATTTATATTATAAACAAAACACATTTCTGCCTTTAGAAGTTTGAGATGGATACAGACTAGATTAACCTTCTCATACATAATTCTTGTTGGGAACCTGACTAAGATCACATTTTTTAACTGGATCAGAACAGGAAATACCGTCAGCGGGAGATTTTTAAAAAATAAGACTATCCCTCTCTAACACCCTTTATTATATACAGAGCTGGAAACTGTTGAACAGTGAACACAATTTCACAATGCATATTAGAAGATCAATCATTAGAGAAAGTGATGAAAAATTTCTTCTAAAATACTTTCCTCTTAAAAAGTGCTACTTCTAAGAATGTTACATGGCCCATGAGCCCACTTGAAGAGGTTAGCATTGGTTAATTAGAGATGCCACAAATAATGGGACACATACAGTATGCTTTAGTGATCACCAGTACTATCACTGTCTTGCTGCTATAAAGGGACAAGAAAAGGAGGCTTCTATCATACTCCCTTTGGTCACTGTGGGGTTTTAATTCACAAGGGCAATCCTGATTGCCCATATTAAAAATCTTTGACCAAAACCTATGTATCTGTTCATCTGCTATAATTGTTTCAATCTTCCTCTTTGACTCCAGGAGATGTGCAGGAGAAAACCAGCTAACAATCTCACAAGTACTTGTTTTATGAATCTGGCCCTCAGTCAAGAAGTTGCAGTGAAAAGTCTTTTAATCACCTTCTGATCAGAATTTACTGGATTGTATCTAAGTTCAAGGGTATTAAAATGTGCAAAGGAGACTATGAAAAAATGGCTAGGTTATAGATTTTAACTTCTTAACTAGAAAATTGACTCAAAATAGATTTTCTAATTTACAATGAATCAAAAGAAAAAACATTAGACCATAGCAAAAGTGGCACAAATGTATCAAAAAGCAAATGAATAAACATTTGAAAAGATTTATTATTAGAAATTGTAATAAATTTTGGAAAGATGAATCGATTTTAGTTAAAAGGTATAACTGACAATTTATTGGGCGGGAAGATGCATTATTTTCCAATTGTTATCCACCTACAGTAAAACTGATTTGTGTCCTATTGTATTTTATGGAAAAGGAGAGAGCAACTTTCAGTGATTTAGATTAAATGTATTAATCATAACCAGACACTGTGAACTATATATCTACTATTAAAGAAGATTTTTGACATTTAATTCTGTAGCAATATTTTGGCTCTGTACCACTCTTCCTAAATCCAATTCCTGCTACAGTTGGCAGATTTCTCCCTTTTAATTTTATGGGGCCTAAAGTAGCATTTAACCACCCATGCGGTAAATAATGCAGGATTAGAAATATTTAGTGTTTTGTTTCCCTTTGAAGAGTACCAATCCATCAACCCCCAAATATTTTAAAAACATTTTCCACATTCTAGTAATATTTAATATGATTCACTAAAACATCCTATGTAAATGAAGTTGTTTTTGTGAAACAAAAACCCCACCAAGTTAAACCCTAAAGAAAACATACATATGCATCACTGATATAGGGGAATTAATTCTATAAAGATATCAGTTTGTGTTCAAAGAAAACTTGAATAAATGCTTCAGAGTTTTTAAACTTTGTAATAGTCAAATTATACATAGTATTTACTCTCAATAACCTGATAAAATATAGTTTAATGTTCTGTCTGTTCTCCTGAACAAGGCATAACAATGTATTTTGTAACATTTATGCCTCCCCCCTCATTTTTATGCAGTCATTTCCTATCTTTTGCTTAAATGCTGTATTTTACTGCATGGTGAAAGAGAGCTTAGGGTTACTTCTAAGAAGTAATTTTCTTAAAGTTCTTTTAGGTACTGCAAATAGTCCTAAATTGCCTCAGACCTACACCAACAATTAGATTCCAGATTTTTAAGAAACACAAACAAAAGAGAAAAGCATTATGGCAACAAAATCTCAATGGCCATGTACGTGCTTTCTTTTTCATAGCATAACAGTGTGACACAAAAAGGTTTTTCCCCAGTTTGACCTTACTCTACAGAAAATAAAAATGCAACCTACTGTAAACCTACTGTATCTGCTTAAGTCTCTGTAAAATTAGGCTTTAAACCTAAGCAATCCAGTGGAAAGGGGTCAGGGGGAAAGGGAAACAGGACACATTTTATCTAATACTCTTTAAAGTGAATTTCAGAAGTGTTTATAGCTGGACAGTTGCAACAGAGTATTCCCATCAGCTGGCAGTAAGGAAAAATTACTGCCTAAATAAACAATTTTCACTTCTCTGAACTGAGGACAGGCTTCTTCCTTGACCTTTAAAATCATAGTTTCATACTTGTGAATGCAGGTTTTAAAATCAGTTGTCAAAGGGACCATCTAAAGTTAGTAGTGAGAAAAGGAAAAACTATCCACAGCAAAAATCTGGTCAGAAGCAAGTAAGAGTTTGGTGAGTCAAACTGCAAGGGGCAGAGTGGAACAGACTTTGAGCAGCTATCAAAACTGTTGCAATGGTTACAATGGTTATACTCTGCTTTGAAAATAAGCTAAAAAAGCAGTTGCTATGTCCCAGCTGAAGGGACAGTAATTAATAGGCAAGGACCAATACACTCTTGAACCACTCCAACTGGAAGTGCTGATGTTAATAAACCTTTTCTTGTAGTCCTCCTTATTCCTATATATGATATGTAATTTGGTAACTGCACAAAGAGTTTAAGTACATGCAAAACAAAGATCATTATGCTTTTGAAAACATCATACCAACATTTTATGTAGGGTTTTCCCAAAACGTCAGGAGACCACTAAACAAAGGAACTTTGAGTTTTCCTCTGACTCACCTCACAACTCACAGCCTTATTAATTTACTGATTGTCTTCAGGAAATGACCTTTCCATTCTAGGATTGATTATTACCATTTATTTAAAGTTAGCATTGCTGCCTCTGATACTGGATAAACGTGATTAAGAAAGCATTCACTTCTAATAGATCTTCAAATGGAATGACTTGCAGAAACACATTAAACAAAACATATTTCTATAAAGAAAAGTTTCTGCATTCAGTTATGTGCTTATTTGCTGTAAATACCACTATAAAAACTATCAGATAACTATCAGAAGAGGCAGTCCCTGAGAAGTTGTGAGTCCCTTTTCTTCTTCTTTAAACTACATAGTCAATACACATTTGTTTTTCTTATTTCAAGAAACAAAATAGTAGCAAAAAAGCAATTTTCCTGCTAAGTCACAAGTAGTTTAGGCTACAAGTGTGCTTTGCTCCACTCCTTTATGACTATATTTAACAGTCTAAAGAACACTGTCTTTACATCTGACTAACTAAAGTCACAGCAATCAGAAAGAATGGCAAAGGAGTACCTCTCCATCCCCATATTCTTTCTCACATTGGAAAAGAAGTAGAATAATTTTCTTTGCCAATTCAACTTCAACACAATGCATTGTGTATGTTTCCTACTTTATTTTCTGTTCTCTATTTTGAAGTAATTTGATATATGTATTTTCACGATGAATTGCTGGAGAGAACAGTAAAGATCAAGTTTAATTCAATATTTTTACAGCTACCTCTAAATCTGGATATGAGACATATGAACTCAGATTGTATACATAAGCTTCCAGCATTTTAAATTGGAGTTTGTATTTTTGCTTTTGTTATAAATTAAACAAGACTAAAATATTCTGATTCTCCATCATTGCCTTACAGTAGTGATTTGAAAAATAAGGTGCTAAATTATATTGATCACTTTTCACTGATGCCCCAGAGTTTTTTGGATTTTTCACTTTTGCAGATTTTAGAAGTAGTTGGGCAGTGAATGTAGCTTTTAATGCAGCTGTATTATATCCCTTACCCTGTAGCATAATGTTTACACATAAGCAGCCCTATTGTCCCATTCCATATCAATCCCTCTAAATTGCATTAGCATGTTTAGTCTTCTTTTCAAGGTAGAATTGTAGCAAAGCCTTGGCCAGAAGATACGACACAGACACAGTGACCTTCAAGCCCAGAATTTTGGAGAAGCTCCAAGGACTGTGTGTGCTGCGAAGAAGATGAAGATGAGGAAGAAGGGGTCTCAAAGACCCCAAACCCAATTCCCAAAGAGATGTGTCAGGGGGCAGAACTGGGCAGAACTGGGGGTGGACAAATCTGGGATTGGATGGATCTTATTATAAAATCATAGAACCACTGTCTGAGGGGCAGCACATCACATGTACTCCTCTGGCCTCAGGCCTAATCAAAGGACCCGCTCTCTTTATCTTGTCTTATACACTAAATTGGCTTGGGCTCTTTTTCTCTGTGCTCTCTTAAGGCAACATCACACAAGGATTTTTTTCAATATGTATTACACAAAGTAATGCTAGAACAGAACTAGTGAACAAAACAAATGAGTGCACCTGACTATAAACAGTGATTCTATCTTCCAATAAATCTCAAAGGCCACTTAGTAGATCTGTCTAGAGATAGGCAGAGTACTCCTATTGGAATCTAAAGTGCCAGTTTTCCCTATACATGGCCACCATATGAAATGCACCTGAAAAAAACAGAGGGACTATTTTCAAGTTGTTCTGTCTATCTGTAGCCCTCATTCTCCCACACCCCCTATTTAAGGCAAAAAGACAGAAGTTTTCTATGGAGTGGAAAACCTACATATGTGAATGAGTTATTATGGTTTGAATTAGAAAGAAACTTTCAACTGTTTAGGAGCCATATCTGATCTTGTACTTGCTTTCAGTTAAAAATACTGAACAACGTGCCAGCTGAAATCACTGTCATGATTTACTTGACATTTATGATGTTGTTACAGCATAAATGAGATGTTGCTCATAAGATAAGCCACGGTATCTCTGCAAGTGTTCCTTCCCTATTACACGTGTTTTTCTGTCTATTCTCAGCACTAAATGATCAACTCCCCCATCAAGCTCAATACAAGTAAGTACAACTCCTAACTTAACTCTGGATGCAAGATGCTGTTGTGTATTGTTTTTCATCACTTCTTCGAATCACTGCTATTGAGGCATTAAGAAATTTCTAAAAGAGATACAACTGAGTGAAATTTTTGCAGAAAAGGTACTAAGAAAAGCTACATTTAGGGATTTAGGGACAAATTCTGTTAGAATTGCACTAAAACATAAACCATCAAAGAACCAACAGGGACTTAGGAAGTCAAAAAAAGCAAATTCAAAATGTCTGCGGAAGAAACATTTCATGCAGTCACGCATTAGAAAGTGGGATTTTTTTGATAAGCAGCAGAACACAAAAGGAATAATTATGCTGCCTCATATTTTGAGGTCAGAGGTTTTTAAAATCATATTATCTGTAAAGACTGCTATGAAATATATTAAATATGTTTTCAATGCAGACATTAACTGAAAAATGAGAGATATCATAACATTACCTGTCCTCATTTAAAATCAGCTTAAGTGAAATTGTAGATGACTATCATTTGAGCAGTTGGGTTGAGGTGAATTACAAGGAATACTGCTTAGACTAACAGTTCACAGCACTTGTCACCATGAATAAACCACAAAATGCATTTAAAAAACTAAGCAGTGCATTTGGCATTTCTAAGACTAGTGCTGGAGGGCAACTATTTCGCTGAAGTGGGATGCTGGTTTTGACACTATACTTGAAGGTCCAAGAAGAGGCTAAGTCACCACATTCACTTTAGCTAGACAGAAGCTAATCTTTTATATTTTAAGGGTATGTTTTGATCATCACAGCAGGTAAACTATCTCAAGAAAAACCACTGTGAGCTTTGCGGCACAGCGTCTCTCTGAGTGATTACACCTACAAGATATCTTCATTTTGCTGATAAAGTACAATTGTTATCTCTAAGAGATGTTAATCACCTGATACATTCAAACTATTTTTTTCTTGATAGTCATAGAGTTTGTAAGAATGAAACCAGGACTCTACACTCTAATTTACAAGGCAAGTGGTATAGAAGAAAGAATAAAACCCACACATGCTCACCTTTACCAGTTAGTTCCTTTACAACTATTAGAAACCAGTTGAGTATTTCTCTATTTTAATTATGGTAGAGGGTTTTTACACATATGTAATGGAACTAATAACAAAACTGAGCAAACTTAGATGTCACGTAATCTAAACATCTATTATTTGAGTTACTTGTAACTCCTACTTGGCTAATGAACTGCAGCTTCTTTACAGAGAGGGTGATCAGGTTTGGAACGGCCTGCCCAGAGAGGTGGTGGATTCACCATCCCTGGAAGTTTTTAAAAAGAGATTGGACATGGCTCTTAGTGCCATGATATAGTAATTAGAGTTGGATCAGGGGTTGGACTTGATGATCTTGGAGGTCTTTTCCAACCCAATCTATTCTATGATTCTATGAGACAGAAATGCTGTGGTATTATTTGTGCCTGTTTACTGGTTTGATGATCAAAGATTTTCATTAGACAATTTCAGGTGACACAAAAATCACTGTCAGTTAAAGCAAACATAGGTTGTAAGGCAGGCGTTAATAAACCATTCAGGTCTTATAAGTGATGAGTAGAAATCAAAACCCTTCATAACAAAATGACATCTATACTGACAAACCTCATATATTAATTCTAGTGCCCTGCCTTGAACAATCGCAGTACAAACCAACTGTGCCTTATGTAGGGGTACCACTGTTGGTACTACTGGTGATGAAAACCACTTTGAGAAATACTGACCTACCATGAAACATGATACAGGTAAAATTATGATTTTTTTTTAATAAGTAAGTATGCTAAGCTATTATGAAAGTCACTAAGCAGCTTTACTCTTCCATCAGGTGCTTGCCATCGTAGGTGGGAGTTACATTAGGCTTGCATCAGTATAAGGAAAGATTTAGCAAAAATGCACTTGAAAATACTGAGAAAAAAAAGCTCTTACTATGCAGACCACATAGTGATGATTAAAAGGTGTAAGAACAGTGAGTAGTTCCTCCAAAAATGTTAGAGATATGAAGTTAATAACACCACAGATACTTCAACATCATCCCAAATATTTAAATTTCATTTTTGAAACCTACATTGTTTATAATGGGGTTTTGAAATCCAACTGAAGCTTCTTTTTCCCCATTTGTTCATAGAACGGTTTGGGTTTGAAAATATTTCTGATTCAAGAAATCTTAGTAAAACCCCATTACAAAAAAACCCAACAATCTACTTTTCTACTCCCTTAAAGGAAAATTCAGTTGTAGGTTTAGCAGTGTAAGGTTTCAAAGTCACCACAGATAAGTTCTTTCAGGCACTTCAGTGATACTGATTTGTTTTATCTGACTGTATACCACTCATCCAATGTAAAAAAATTCTCCCCAACACCAAATACACTTTAACTTAAGAAGCAGTGTTTTTCTAAAAGTTGCAGAGCATCCATGAAGAGTCTTATGATCAATATTGTAAAAAACAATGCCCAAATTACTCTTTAAGGAAACATTCCTTGGATCAATAGCAAGGTTTCTTACCTATTAACATTTCACTCAATTGCCAAAATATTTTGACAAGAATAAACCTCTTGCCAAGAATAAATATCTTGAAATAAATATCTTGAAATTCTTTCAAGAATAAATATCTTGACAATAACTGGCTCTTGGAGAGAACGTAGAAGCAGAAATGCTTGATTTGCTTTTACATTTTGAAAACAGTTTAAAAAAGCACGAGTGCTTAATGCATCTCCACATGTCAATAGAGTAGTAATCTGTCAACAATTTTTTTTTGAGAAAAGCTCTTTTATCTTTGAACTTTTGCAAAAGAGTCACAGGATTTGACAGAAATATCCAGACACATTCAGATAACAGGTCTTGGAAAGGCAGTTTTCTTTCTTTAAGCACATTTTGAATAATTACAACGAGGTATAGTCAAGCTCAATAGTACAACTGTGAACAAAATAAATGTATCTAGGAGTGCAAGACTTACTATGGGCTGTCTTTAATACAATGAAACAGAGCACCATGACAAAGGTGATGGATGGAAAAACTGGCAGTCAAAAAGAAGCATCTTTTTTATCGGTCATGTTTTTTGCACTTTAGTCCAGTGAAATCTCGTACCAGCTGCCAGCCCAGACAGGGAACAAAGGCAGCAAGAGAGGACACTTAAGAGTTCTCAAACAAAACGCTACAATGTCTCTCCCTGTCTCAGGGAAGAAACTGTATCTAGAACCACAGAAGGAACAGCTAAGACAGCAGCACTGATTTTTAAAACTTTTACTCATTTGTATGGAAGACTTGTGAACAAAAGTGAAATTTTTCAGTCATTGAGTACTAAGTTGGGAAAACATTCTGAAGGAAAGGAAAAAAGAGTCATGCTCTATTTTCACTAACTATAATTATTAACTCTTATTTTCTTTCCTTAAGGTTTTGTGCTCTCCCCAGGAATCTGTCTGAGAAAAGCATGAAAACCTTAATCATTTAAGGTAAAGAGTTCACTTAGTATTCTACATCAGAGAAATGAACCTTCACAGTTTCAATGCATCCAAAATGTTATATTTCGGATTTTATTCTATGAAATATCAAAGTTTCACATGCAATTTGCTGGAGAGAATAGAGATATAGTACTGGATAAGTGATATGCAAGTACATAAACATGCACAGAAAAAGACTGAAAAAAAAAGCATTCCTTCTAAGAAATCAGTGTTTTATTCATAGAACAATACTTTTAAATTGTAGAACTTTTGACTATGCCTAACATAAAAAAATTTGGGGCTTGAGACTACTTGATCAGGTCATATATAACTACAGAATTCAACCAAGCATATGCTCACATTCCCCAGACACAAACTAGGCATCCTTAGACAAGATACAATGTGTCTCTCCTAGGTAGTGTATCTTAGTAGGAAACTACCTTTTTTTATTTTGTCCCCCTTTCAAGCCTGTGAAAAGCAGCAATACAGACATCAGACTCCTCGCTGTTAGAATTAATTCACACCACAATTCTGTTCAATAAGTTGAGTCTGCAGTGTTCTTTCCTCAGGATATTAATCTTTCTAAAAGCATTCTTGCTCTTCTTCACTGTTACCATCTAATAGCAGTAATTACTTCTTGTTCTGTGTTATCAGATGTCACAGGTATTAAATGACTTTTTTTTTATCATTGGATTGAAGTACCTAAAGAAGATTTTCTTTAAGAAGCAATCACTGACAAAAGGAGGCACAAGAGCTCTGGTTTATACAGCTACATTTGCAAAGACGGATGCAGCAGATGTGCCCACAAACATAAATAGTCATTAAGGAGGTCAGAAAACTGCATCTGCAGAGCTAACTCCACATACATTCTTTATATGCACTCCTGCCTAAACATAGTGACTTAGAAGCTACATTCACATGCCAACCTTCTTGTACAAGATTATTAAATGATATATTTAATAATCAGTTATTTAGTAGATCAACTTAGATTTTTGGTACAAAGGGAACTATGATTCCATCTTTATATATGGGAGATCATGATTGGAAGACAAAATGGGCTCCTAAGGACAATCTAGAAAGCATAGCAGAAAATAAACATTAGGATTTTTTATTATATATATATGCATTCACAGTATATCTTCATCAATTGAAATTTAATCACCTTTTTACAATTTAGAGGAAAAGGCAGGTTTTGGGGTAGTTAAGCCATGTATCATCAATACCATGAAGCTAACCTATCAGTTATAATAGCTCCTATAAAATACCAGAGTGAAATTGCAATAAGCCTAGAAAATGGGCTACAAATCCCAGATATGCTCAAGCAAGCACTGAACCAAAAATAAAAATAGGTAGATAGGAAACCAAGAACTAGAGAGCATTCATCTAATTCACGACCACTAACACAGAGATCACAGGCCAAGGTTTTAAAGCATCTTATTCAGCTCCAAATGGCAATTACTGGACAGGGACTTCAATTATAAAAACCTTCCCTATCCAATAGAGTTAAATTTCATTAAGTTCCTTTCTATTCTCTCCACATATAATAACTTACATTTCTCAGAAGCACCTGATGTTGTTTAGGCAAACTAAAATTTGAAAACATGTAATATTCTCAAATAATAAAAAGCATTCATGTTGTATTATTTATTGTACTGGCCTATGTTTATTACACCTTATAAAGAATCTCCCACATGCTCTTCCTTGTCCAAACACTATCCTGATAAGAAAGGAATAAACTGTGCTACAATTAATACATTTTAATGTTTTAATTTAAAAAGTCAAATATCTCTTCCCATGCCCTCCTTTCAAGGAAAAAAAACACATAAAAATTCATTAGAAACTTATTTTAGAAAAAAGCTATGGGAAAATACAATTACTATATTGTACAAAAATGCAAGGACAATTGTAATTTTTTTACTTCACTTATAAACATTGCTCCCAGAGCTGAAGCCACTAAAAAACCCCAAACATCTCATTTGTAGTTACAGGTTTAGAAGAGGCTCAGTCCAAAGAAATATGTGAGGCCTACGACAGTTGCATCACTAAGTTGCTTTAGATTTTTTGTATACACTCCCTTCCCCTGACCACACAGATGTCAACTAAACAAAAGGGAATAAGGACACATTTTTCAAAGCAGGTTTTAGGGAGAAAAAATGTAAAATAAATCTGATTTCACTCAGTTCAAAAGAAGTACTGACAAACAGTATCCAACCCTTTCTGCCATTTGAGTACACACAAATATTTTGTTACAGAGATCTGCAGTGAGAAGAGTCAAGGTCTTTTCAAAAGGAGCAAACACACTATCAGGCAGCAGTGGCACCACAGTCTTACTGTTCCACTAACTATCTACAGCACTAGGGAACAAACATAAGAGGAACATGCTTTTTTAAAAAAACCTCTCAGAACAGTGCACATTAGCTAACAATAATGAAAACACCTACCAGGGCATTCTGGTTTCCTGAAGCCTTTTTTATGTTTCTTGCTGGCATTCCATGAAGATGACTACATCTGCTCTGGAAACCTAGGTATGAAAATAGTATGAACTGATTTAAGAATACTTCCTATACCACAGAACCAATAAAACTCACCATTACATACCAGTCTATACATATGAGTTCAGTTAAATAAAAACAACTTATTATTGTGAAACATTTTCTGGTGGAAACAAAGAGCACAGAATGGGAAAAGTGAGAGAAAGGATAAGTTGTAATGAAAATTAACCTTTCTGCAGCTATTCATACTGCCATGTTGGGTTCTATGCACAGCTGGCTGCATAAGCAGAACATACTGAACTACAGGAGGAAAGTGATTTTTGCATCACTTACAACTTCATGAGTACTATAAAACATTAAATCTGGCAAATCTGCAGAGACCAAGTCCTCAAAAACAATTCCAATCACCTAAAAAAGACGTCTTACAAAAGAATTCAATTCAGCGTGTAGAGTAGTTTAAAAGTGATTTGACCACTGCTCACATAGAATTTCAATGTGAAAGCAAATCCTTGTGGCAGAGGGAAAGTACAACAAAATTCTTTGGTAGCAAGCTGAGGTCTGACAACTTCAGTCTTTAGACAAGAGTGGGTTCCTAGCTGTAAATACAATCTAATGCTGGTAGAACTTACCATTGGTTACACTGGATCCACAGTTGTCTGAGGTGTTTTAAAGAAATAAAGGAAAAGGGTATTTTCTAAGTTACAATCTCAATCCTTGCTCTAAAAGAATCCTTGCCTCTTCTCTACAAACACTAAAGCCTGACCATAAAGCAAGGTAAAGGAGATGGTCACAGTAGTCTTCCCAGCCTTTGAATTAATGAACTTGTATAGAATCCTATACATTATCACAGAAGCCTGGAACAAAATTGATTATCTAGATTCATTTTAAATAATGCTTAATAATTCTCAATGCAAACATCGAGACAACAAATAAAGAGCAGGCTATCAAAATGAGTTATTTCACATTTTCTGACTTTTCTGATATTTGGATTTTTTTGAATGATTTCTCTCTAATGATATCTTAAAAATTAAAAAGTTCGAGGAAACAAACTGGTAACTCCAAGATCTTGTCCACATTTTATGTATCTTATATAATCCACAGATATCTTTCTACCGTACCCAAGTGATTCTACAGCTTGCATTTGCTCAATTAGCTACTTACCTCTCCTCCCTGAGCGCGACATAAGAGGGAAAGTACCAGTTAAGATACTTTCAAAGACTGGATCAGGCAATTCTCTCTCCAGTTCTGTGGAGTCTTCTTGTTCCCACCATGGAATGACTCCTGTAATTCCACATGCTCCACCAGACTCATTTTCATGAAACCAATCACTTTGCTCATCATCACCTGTGTGAGGGCAGTATCCCCAAGTCCCCCCAAAAAAGAGGGAGGAGTAGAGAAGATAAAAATTAGATGTTACCATCAATAAATACTCTGACAGGATTATTATTTCTTTTGCTTTATAGTGGTATGACAATTACTTCTATATAGCAATTCTATTTGGAAAATGTTTCTCAACAGCATGACATGCATTGCCATCAATGAAACATCATAAAATGTAATGTTTTAAAACCAATTTACAATAGTGAAAACAATAATAAACTAGTTAATCCCTTTGGCAATAACTGTGGGGAAATCCATTTAAGTTACTGCACTTTACATATTAACAAAAAACAAGCCCTAATCTCCTGCAGGGAATTAAAAGGTATAAAAC
Source organism: Myiozetetes cayanensis (assembly GCF_022539395.1). Lineage (NCBI taxonomy): Eukaryota > Metazoa > Chordata > Aves > Passeriformes > Tyrannidae > Myiozetetes > Myiozetetes cayanensis. The sequence goes on from NW_026087411.1 coordinate 13,830,688, forward strand.
TGAAACTAGTTCTTTGCAGCTGATAATGGTATATAATTAGCTTAATTTCATGATTTGTATGGCTAGTAAAAAGGGAAAACAATCACGAACAGATGTGACTAAATGAAGTTAATCTGATTAAGTTCATTTAGAAATAAGTTTTGAAAAAGTTGATTTTAAATGAAAGCTGACAGTATCATGTGATTGAGAATTATACTGCATTATACCACAAAGCTGGTCATTTTTACTGACAATATCTGTAGATGTAGTATTTAAATACTTGGATTAAAAAAAAAAGACTGAAAATCTGATCTTAAAATTAGCTTACAAACACACTGGGAACTAAAAATAAATCGTTTATTTTAAAACATGTTCTTTCATACAAAACCAGTCATTTCAGAAGACCAGAAAATATCTTCAAAAGACATGGTAAATTTCCTTTCTATGCCCCAAAAATAAATTTTAAGTACGTGCTGTATATTTTAATTCTACTTCAAACTATCTAAACCATGCCTCAACATTTCTGCATATAAATTATTTGTTTGTCATTTAGATTTTTATCTGGGGAGAAACTAAGCAACATACAAATGCAAGAATAATTAGACCCAATTTTCAAGAATAATAAAGCATTTGGGTGTAAAATTTCATTGCCACTCAATCCCATAATGGGAAAATACAAATGAAAATAATGAAAACCCAAGACAAAATTTGGGAAAAATAAAATTCAAAACACTTTCTCCAAATAAATTTTTGCAACATAAAGAATATTTGAGATCAAGCACAAGTGAAAAGTTCTGTGAACATTCAATCAGGACAGGTACTTCAAGAAAATATAGAATAATTAATAACTGGTCACTTGCAGGTGAAATCTGCAAGATCTTTATGTCTTTAATGATCACTACTGAAAGCAAAATTAGCAGAGGCTAAACAACAGGAACTTTTAGATGGAGGAAGGGAAAAACAGAGGTGAAGAGATATATAGGTCAAAATAAGGTTTAAATTTCCTTGTCTTCCTGGAGTATTTCTGGTTACTCTTGCTATTCATTCTAATCTTCACCACACTTATGACATTCACAAAGGTGTTCACCATTGATTTTATCCTCAGTTTGTTACCAGTATGGGCTCTTTGGAGGATGTCTAAGAGTACTGAAGAGGGACAGTGGTAGAAATAGAATTACACCTTTTCACTAGATTGATCTGTGGTTCAGAATGAAGTTTGAAATCCTTTGATTTGATTTTCCAAATTTTTACATAGATAAACTTTGACTGAAAATTTTGTCTTGAGAGCTCTAGACACGCTGACTAATAAGAACTATTATCAGGAACTCAAAAGTATTCTTGTTACACATATTTCATCTATGAAAGTAAGTACAGAATTCTGAAACGGCTCAAGGACAGAAGCCTGTAAGAGGTACGCAGTGCAGTCTCAGAAGAAAGCTAGAATTTAAGATCAGGTTGGTGGACTGCAGAATAAGACAAAGAGCAACTATAGAAGGAAACCAGTATCTTCCCTTTTTGCCCAATAACAGCTCTTTGGGAAAAAAAGGATAAAATTACTTTTCCTTTTTGTGCAATAGGAATATTAGTATGTTAAGCAACAATCTTTCAAGATATCTTAATTGTTATGCTACTATACACTTCCCCAAGCACTTAAGTTCATTACTGCCAAAGGCAGGCTTAAGATCTGAACCTCAGTCTTTTCCCACATGAGAGAAGAACCCAGGTCTTAAGCTTCCTTGTCTGTGCACTTTAAACAACTCTAAATTCTCTATTTGAAATCATATTATTAACTTGAGGCAAACACAAGCCTATTAGTACTATTCTTATCCAGGTGAAAGCACCCACAGGCATTTTGTTTACCAGTTGTTCTACCTTGAAGGGTGCCATTGTCAAAAGGAGTCAGGGAAGACCATTGCACTAATCATATCCTCAACTCATATATATATATAGGCTATATATATATATATATATATAGGCAATAAAACACAGGGGGCTTCCAGCCCAAGAGTTTGGTAACCAAGTACTTGGATTTTATCCTACTTAATTTGCAGCTCTCAAAAGGCAGCACAGTATCCATAGCAAATGCAATCTTACAAGAAGTAAAAATTCAAAGCAACATTTTTTACGTCAAAAGATTCACTACACTATCCTTTCCTTTTAAAAATGCTGATTCGGCACAGGACTACAGCAAGTTATCATATTTTTCCAAGGTACAGGAAAGGTAAAAAAGACCTCCAGATCTCCAGAAACTGAGCCCATCCATTCTCCTAAACACATATTTAAAGTACATCCAACTTATTTGTTTATAATGCTAATGCTTAAAGGAATTACTTCAAAGTAATTCACATTCAATTATAACTATACTGATCACAGAATCATAGCATCATAGAATGTTAAAGGGTTAGAAAATCAATTTAAGGCTCAGAAATGTCAACTTCAATCCTAAAATTTCAAGGTCAGTTTCTGGCTTAATTTATTTAGTTATTTTTAAGCTTTCCCCTCCACCCAATTATTATTTCCCTAATTTTCACTCTACATTATTGAGTCTACATATTTATCTGATTACTATTGCAAGTTAAATTACTTGCCTTCTTCTTTAGGAAGTTTTGAAAATGATTTATGTGGGCTTCTCTATGGACACAGACACCATTTGCATCACCATCATGTTCAGCAAAGCTTCAGCTCAATCTTGTTTTAGCTAAAGCAGTGCAGGATTATAACCAACCAACTTCCACTGCACACAAATAGACAGTTTTAACCCCCTTCCCAGTTTTATTTCAAAATGTCCAGACCACCTTTAACAGGAGCAGGCACACGTGCTTGCCTACAACAATCACAACATCCTCGGAGAGGCTACTGTGAAAAGAGTTGGGCATCAGCGTCCTATGAACACCACTCGATACTGTGCTGCTCTGTTATACATCAACGCGCACACAAGGAGCAGGAGCACACGGCCTGTGAATATCCTAGGATTCCACTCTCATTTCCACAGCCACTGTACCTTTTCTAGGCAAAAAACCCCCACTGCTAACAGCTGCCATAATCAATTGGAGACATCAGGAGATTCACTGTAACACATATACAGAGAGTTTCAGGAAAGCAGAAGCTTAAGTTACCCATTCACAGAGGCACAATTCATCTTGCTCTTCGTGTTCTACACAGCTACCTTGACAAAAGGTATATATATATATATATAATATAAATATTTAGGATTTCAGCTATTGAGGTCATATACAACAATTTCACGTTATTTCTTGTACACTTGAAAAAACTATAAACTTATTGGCCACAACAGTTCAAAACTGGTGTGGTTACACTTTGCATTGCACAGTCCATTTCTTTTATATATGGAGAACCATACCTGTCACCTGCAGCTACTGACAAGCTATACAAGGTCCAAATTTTTCCCACTAGAGTTCTCACTAGAATTCTTATACTGAATCAGTACTGGCTCATCTTTATAAAGGACACAGTAATGAATATGTGTTTAATCATAAAATAATGAACCGCTATCTTTAACTGCTTAGCCACATCCACAGCAGAACTCTGACATTCCCTGACCTTCTCCAATTTTAACTGTTTAACACTTTATTAACATAATATTCCTTCCTACTTGCTTAGATCTTAAAGGAAATTTCAAATGCTGCATGCCCTGATTTAACAGGTCTTAAGTCAACTTTGAATTTCCCCAAGTGTACTAATTTTACGAACTAGGAATGCAGAGTATGTTTTATTTGCTATATTCACACTATAATATTCATTAAAGAACATACTTGTAATTTGACTTTTCCCCCCCAAAACAGGGTATCTTCCACTAGTGACTGAATAAAGTTTTGTTAACATTATGTTGAAAGTTTAGTTTGTAAAGTGTCTTTGTAAAGTGCCTTAAAACTGCAGGTGATCCTACTAGTTAGGCCTATCACAGAGTTGTATTTTATGTTGCAATGTAAGACTAGACCTTTTAGTTCAGAACTTTTCTTTTAAAATTTGTCTACACCAGGCATAACACTGCTTATCATTAAAGTTTTTAATAATTGCAAAACAGACATTCATGAAAATTTCTTTAGGAATAAAAGGAAAGAGGAGGATGAGAAAGGAAAATCATAAGGACTTTCCATACATAAGCTTCAGCTGTTATTCGGGTCCTTCAATTACTTTGTTGCCAGGCTCTCCCATCTCCAAAGTATTTTGAATTATTTCCTAACTATATTAAGTCTTACCCTAAAACTGCCAAATTTGAAAACCTATGGAAAAAAATACAACTCATAAAAAGTCACTTGAGGTTTGTTAATAGTTCAGCTGCTATCTTCTTCTCTGACTGTACCTAAATGCACTAAGCATTTTCCATGATCTTTAAGCTTCTGCTGACTAACTGTTCTGGGTATGCCAAGTTTCACAAAATAAAAACATTTGGCACACTGGACCTGCAAATACTGAGTACCATTTACTTCTGCCAGAGGGTGATAGTGAGACAGGGCACAAGAAGAGAGCTGCTTCTGCCCTCTCATAAGACCTAAAGTAAGCATTTGGATAACTTGGAAAAGGAGGACAAACACGGATAGGCTCAGATGAGGACTTCATGGGAACAAAACAAATCAAACAAAAAAGCTGTGAGTACAGAAGCTCTTAAAAATGTTAGATGACACATCACATATTAGAAGTTGAACAGAGAATTTTCAAGTCTCAGCCGTTTTCTTTTATCATAGCAACTGATGACAATTAAAATGTATGTAGCACTGCCCCCAATTACAGCTAACCCTGTTTCTCTTCAATCAAATTATAAAAGTTGAAATTCTTCCTAGAGTCTGTCCACAGAAGACTACAGTTACTGTGGTGGAATTTGTTTTCATACTATTTCTGAATAAACCTGGAAAACATTAAAAGTTGCAGGGTCAGGCACTCCAAAGTTCAGAACTAAATACTCAACTGTTTAATTGACTGGTTGGTCAAATGCTCCAAGAAACTGCTGCTTTAGCCACTTTCTTGCCTAGAATGTCTGTCCCTTGGGAAGAACATGTTTTGGAAATTAATTAATGGTTTATAAGGAATATTTGTCTGCAATAAATGAGATGTGGTTCCTGATCTCAGAAACATAAAATGAACAAATGTTGCCCTGGAGAACAGGAACCTCTTGTCCTCTGCTACCCAAACTTCCAAGAGATGGCAGGCACATCATTTAAACCAAGTATTTCACTAGGTGACATTAATCAATCTCTGGTTCTCCACTTGACTTAGCAGAAACCTGAAGTCAGAAGTGCAGAAAATTTGAACTACAAATGAGGTCAAGATGCTGATGTTCTGAACATATATCCTGGAAGAGGCACATTGGGAACACAGGAATAAGAGTCTAGCTTTAAAAACAGAAAACAAAATTAGCCAGTTCTTTCCTTAATACATTTTCATCCTATCTCTTCTGGCTTTGTTTATCTCACTTAGGTTTTTTCTTTGCTTTTATCAGATTTGCTTTCTCCTTTCTTCATTCTTGTCAATTTTGTATGTGTCTCAGTTCAGCTATAAACAAATTTACAGAGATAAAATAACCTCACCTTACTTAGTAATGGGAGAACAAATTACTAGCATTTACTATGAGGGGGGAATAAGCATTATTTGAAAATAAACAATTTTGGTTTTGCAGTAGGATCTCTGATAGTACTTTAATGGAAAAGTCTTGCAAAACCAAAGCTATAATGAAGATCTAAAAGTGTCTGAGTGCCAGTGTGAAGCCAATGGTTTTCTGATCATATAAAAAAATAATTAGTTCAAAGTAGAGATTTAAAAAAATAATGTTTTATCAGGGCAATATATTTTTCAGATTTAATTACTGTTATTTTTATTTATATTTCAGTATACTATTTCAGATCTAATGCTTTCTGCTTGAAAATTGTATTCAAACTGAATCAAGATTCAAAAACCATAGAAACAAAAAATACAAACTACAGCTTTACAGTAAAGAGCCAACACTAAAAAAGGTAACATTACACCAGTGAAAGAACACTGGTGGTCACTGATCCCTCCCATTTTATCTTCCCCCAAAATATATAAGAAAAACAAAAAGCAACTGAGATGTTTTCAACCATATTTTTCAAAGATTCAAATAATTTAGTTCTGGATTTAAGGACAAACCTATTGATACAAATGTGTCAGAAGGGTACTTAAAAATGTATGCTTTGAGGAAATGTGATATGTCATGTTACACACAAATATAGAGGACAAACATTTTAAAAAATAGCAAGTCAAAAGAGAAATTCCAATGCGGAAGTAAAAGCACATCTTTTTTACTTGTCTCATACTTAAAGACTTCAGGAATTGAAATACTGAAGTTACAAGATGTATTTAAACTTTCAAAGACAGCCTAAACTCTTAAAAAAATTATGAGTTAGCACAACTGAAACCAGATACTCAGACTGGGAGGTAGTTTGTGTAGCCCAAGTCACGATTGAGCAAGGAAGGTAACACGTCTGTTTTAAGTCATCTCCCTACTGTAATGTTAAAATACAAGATAAAAACCTCAAAAAACAGAAGACCCTGAATTAGACATTAGAGAAAGAAAACAAAGAAAGAAAGAAAAAAACCCAAACATTTCTTTAACCTACATTTGTGGAATGGGCCAGGATTTTTCTTGCACCCACTCAAGTAGCCTTTAGCAAAGTGCATATGAAAATAATCTCCATTACCATTAACTTAAGATTTACAACAGAAAAGCAAATTGTAATAATTTAGGAGATTATTTTTTATCTCATTTTTGTATACTGTCAAAGACAATGAGTTGCTAGTCCATGAGTTGGGCACTAAGATGCATAATGCAGGTAAATGTCTTGCACCTAGAGATGGCAATAAAGGCTAAAGCTGATAAAACACCGACCTTATACTTCCATCCTCAATCATTTTACCATATAAAAACATGTGAGAATATTATGTGTGCTAAAGGAAAATTTTGAATCTTCACTGCATCTATGATGAAAGAAAGTTTTTTCAGATGGGAGATGTAACACAGCATCCATCTTCTAGTCTAAATCTTAGACTGCTGAAAAAGTAGTTTGCTTGAAACTACTTTTCAAACAAACTACTGAATGAAAAAGCAGTATAAAATCCTGAAATTCTGCCGTATCAATTTGGAAGAAAAGAAAGAAAAAAAAGCCACCCCAGAAACAGTATGATAAGCAGTACTACAACCAGAGTCCTGTCAGAAAATTAGAGGAACTGAGCAATTAAAACTTAGTACAGATAAATTTTTAGGGAGATGCTTAAGTTTTAAATAAGTATATCATATTAGAGAGACTACTGCTCAAGACAGCTTTTGACTGAGTCAGGCATTCAGGTAACCTTTTGATAACATGAAAAAAAGGTAAAACAGAAACCAAGCTATACTTCAACTCATTAAAACAGTAATGAAACTGAACTATAGTAATTAACCTATGAAATAACTTGTAACGCTTACAGAATTTCAACTGATGTGGTTTGAGGGGTGGAGAAGGGAAAGATTGTTTCAATACCTTGTCTTCCCTCATCATTGGTAAACAAACCAGCATCACTGCTGCTCAGACTGCTGGATTCACTGCAATAAGAGAGAGAAAGAAACAGATCAAAAGAACAATTGATCTTTCAGTCGTAAAATTTTAAGGAGACAAGGCTGTGCTCAGATTGAACTTAAGCCCAACAGAGATCGGAGAGAAAATAGGATGATTTTTTTTAATCAAACTGCAAATATCCTGGTTCCATTAACTACAAAGCGTATTATTTTTGGCACATAAAACCATGGGAATCTAATGGTACCCTGACAGTAAGCCAGATGTGACTGCAACGAGGTGCTGACACAATTGATGCATTTTATTATCTGCTTCCATCAAATGCTCACTGCTCCCTTCTTATGCTGTGCAATTCAGCTTGATCCTGGAACACCACTGCTCAATAAAATAGGAAAAGTCTCAATCAAAAGCAGACTAAGCCTTCCTTCAGCACATGAAATATAGGAGTCTGAAAATCGAATTACCTTTCTGAACATCATTTGCAAATATTCTGGAAAAGACACTGCTTAAGGTTTCATGACATATTACTCTGAGAGAATGAAAAAAGTTTATAACAAAGGTAGGCAATTAAATCAAACTAAAGGTCACCCTGAAGAAAATAAGTATGATCCATGATCATAATATTAACAAAACAAAGCAAGGTATAGTCTACTTTTGCATGACTTTCAGCATGGCCTTAAAATTAGAGTATGTGTTTACAGCACACATTGTGTATGCACACACATCTCTAAATTCAAAGACATGAATACGTATTTAGTTCTTTGCTGTATAAACATTGTTATAAACAATATTTCATGTCTCTAAACAGTAAAACAGACTGGACTTTCAATAACACAGATCACAATTTGTTGAGTTTCACATGAAACATTTTTTTGTAAACCTTTTATTTCATTTTTTATTAGAAGAGTAGCTCTTTTAAAGAAATAATATTCTCACCAAATTTAATCACATTTTACTCACACTGAGATCTAGAAGAATTTGAAAAAAAACCAAATACTTCTGTTCAGCACGCAAATTCAAGTACATGTTATAAATACTATGGGTAATTTTGATGTTGCATACAAGCCAGTCACAAGAACTTTAGGTCTGTTCACCTTCCTACACTTAAATCATATTACAATATGCATGCAGTCCTATACTTGAAAGTCAGCTGGCTCCAATTATTTTTAGCTACTTTCTAATGATAAATTATTTCTATTTCTAAACAACTAACAACACTTCCGAAAATTACTGCCTTTTAAATTTTAATGTCTCAGAAAACAAGCCTCATTTTTTAAAAGCTTGTAATATGAATTACATAAAATTAGTCTCGTTTGTGTTTAATCATAAGCATATATTTGTTTGGTTTTTTTTTCTCTGCGAGGCATCCCAACAGGATTTGAAACACAATATGGTAGCAGGCGATACAAAGAATGATTATTTTTTTAAAACACATATGTTATATAGACACAGTTCTCTGTTTGAAGATTAAGTTGTCCTAATCTTGGCTGTACCTTACCCACATTGCATAATACTTATAACTATCTTTTAAACAAAATATAATCAGAACAGACTTAAGCTCCTGCACAATTGCCCTAAGCAGAAGAAAGATGATGTTCATGCAATGAGAATGGAACCACCTTTCATGAGGGAGACCAAAACTTGAACTTTCTAATGCTGTGAATCCTTGTAACTCCCTTCTAGCAAGCGTCCCATCCTTACTTATAATTATAACATAGATGTCTTTACTTTACTTGCACAACTTTACATCATACATCTACAAGAAAAAAGTCCTTTTACATAGATTTTTCTTGTCCTTTTATTGTTTAACTGTACTTTTTAAGATGAAAGTTCAGAAATCCTTTCAACCCTGATATTTCAGCCCTTTTCCTACCAAAACTTCCAATTTTGAGAAGAGTCTCCTTCCTTTCTTTAAATAAGGTATTTTAATTGTGCAATAATTCTTCCTGAAGGACTAATCAGTGCATGAAAACATAACCACTTGAAAATTAAAAAAAAAATAAAGTTTCAGAAAAAAACCACTCAAATTAACATGTCATATTCATGGCAGCTACAGCATTCACCCTCCTCAGGCCACAGTCACATAGGGCAAGGATTACAGTCAAGATAATTGCTACATGGCAGTCATTTCACTGAATAAATTCCAAACCTCTGGAATTAATACATCAGTATCTAAGTAACATGAAAGCTGTCATGATGGAATTTATTTCCAGTTTTAATATCATTTTGCACTGTATACTGCTAATTCCTTTGCTTTGTAATGAGAATTCTGCTCCCAGCACAACTTCCATGAAAAAGAAAAAAGTCACAGACTCCTTTTAGTCCCATAAAATAGTGTATGCAAGCAAAAACTCAGAAGGAACAGCTATGCTATCCAAAAAGCTTTCAGAGCTTTATTTCTACACTGGTGGAAACAAAGAGGAAATTATTGTCACTTGCAGTTACTATTACAAACAAGCTGTCTGGTACCGTGGTTTTATATGAGACGTGGGCTTTGTCCTGTCCCCAGGAACTGCCCAGCTGCTGTGCTCCCACTGACCCCAGGCTGCTGGGTGGGTGTCTCTGAGTTTCACTGTTGCCTCTTTTCCAAAAGAGGCAATTGAGATTTCTCCTCTCTTTAGTCGACTGAAACACAAACAAGCGCCAAAGCTTGCAGGGATTAAATATCGCCTGGAACACCACACACTGCTGAATTTGGCTGAAACTGGTCAAAAGTTAAGCACTGAGGATAAGGGAGGATGAGCAAAGGACAGGTTCTGATCACAAAAATCCAATTTCCAGTGCTTAAAACAAATCTCATGGGAATTCATCTTTAGGATCATTTAGATGCTGACATTTTAAGAGTTGGAAGATTCCTAGTACTGCTCCTGAATCCTGCACTTAAAACCTCGTTATTGGTGTGTTTGGCTTTTGAACACTCACACAGACATAAAAGACTGCAAAAGAAGTGTCACTTAGCATTTTTAATGTGCACTTCAAATATGTATGTTATTTTCAAGTAATGTCATGTGTGCACGTGTATACATTGAAAACTTCTCACTAATTTTAGAACCAAGCAACTTAATTCCCATTAAAATTTATCATCTTTGTTTTGTGGGTTTTTTTAAATTCTAAAAAAGTTAATCTTTTTTTTTTTTAAATTATTGAACTATATTATTGCACACATTATTGAGAACAAAACTAGAGCAGCTTTGTGTAGTTTTTATTCTTCCTCTTCCAGCAAGTGTTGCTGAAGCACAAATCTTCTCCAAGATCCTTTATTAGTTCTCTGTATCTTGTGCAATACCATGTTCCCTTTTAACACCTCAGCTTTCACTTTCAGAACATAGTCTGCTTAAAAGAGTTTGCTGGTTCTTTCCAGTTCTTCTGGCTAAATGATCTCGGACAATAAAGGCATTACTACATTTAAGTAAAGTCAAATTAAAACAAGTTAAAATCATGCACATACAAAATATTCTGATACAGTATCACCTGCGAGGCTTAGATATGGTGGATTTCTAATCACATTATGAAATGCAACTTTTTTAATTCAGTACTTTCCAAACTTATTGGTACAGATGACCATTAGAAGAAATTCTGTCAAATGACAGAGCATCACTCAACCACGTGAATGAGCAGAAAACAGTAGGAGGATGAGAATGGTTTAAAGACCATTTAGGGGAGCCATAGGTAAGCATTCGAACTATGATTTGAGAAACTGCAGCATTTGGGGTAACAAAGCATGAAGCATTTTGAAGAGTAAGATCAACCTTTAAAACAATAACATCTCTTCTGTGAAAAAAGATATTCAGTCTGACCTGAAAGTTGCTGAGTTTGGGGAGTCTACAAGAGGATATCCTTACTGATCAATCTCCTCTCCACCCAGAAATTACCTACAGAATTTGTGAGCTGAATAACTGTTACCCTTGTAGCATAACAGAAGATCTTTTATAAATAAAAAAGTGACAAGACTATGGACATATGATAAATTATGCAATGGTTCCTAGCTTGAGGGAAATTTTTTAGGTGCCAAACTTGGAGGAATAGACTTCCAGTATCATCAAGTAAGAGAGTTTGCTAAAGGCTTCCTGACAACACACACTCGTGTATTGCATGGATGAGTTCTGCTCCAGTAATTAAGATGTTAGGAACAATGTTTAAGGCTTGGGATTAATTCAGCTTTTTCAGCTACTTATTGTTCACAGGTGAGGGACAAAGCTAGTATGTAATAAAATGACTTGGGACTTTTCTGACAATAACTGGAGTTAGTCACTTATCAACACTGTTTTTATTACAGCAACCAATCTGTCTGGTCTGGTCAAAACCCCTGGATACTCTCTGCATATCAATTCTACCTGTCCAGTAAGGAAAAGGTTTAACAGTTCAGAGATAAAATGCGTACCAAAAAGAACAGGGGCATTAGTGCTGTCAAGCAATTGATTAAAATTATATCTTCTAAAGTGTGTTTTTCTTGTTGACACTTCTGCATTCAGAACCAGGCACATGGAATAAACATAATCAAGCTTACCGGGCCCTGCAGTTAACATCCCTTGTGTATGGTGGAAAAATGACTTATTCCTTACTGTGTTGTCAAAATAGTACTTTGGAAACAATTACCATTGTAGTATGACTGCTGTCTGGAATGGATGGATGAGGTGTACTGCCAAAGGGTCATCATTCCTCCATTTTTCTAATGGTAAGCTCAGGTGTTTCTGAACTGTAAATTGGTTTTTGCATTTCGTAAATGATGTATATCCTTGGCAACCTGCAGACTTTTTATGCCCATAACACATAAGAACATACTGTCTAAATGGTGACTCTAAACACTGACAACCTTTCTGACAAATAGAGATGACAATCAGAGCACCAATGTCTAAAAATTGGAAAATCACTTAATTCTTGTCTGAGAACTGTCAACAGTTGAAATATCCAGAAAAGAACATATTAATCATATGTATATTTTGTCATTCTTAATCTTGAAGCAATTAGAATACATTATTTCAAGAAACTGTTTTCTTGGTTATTTCTCTGCCCCATGACTCTCTATTTTATGCGGAATTCCTTAACCTGAGTGACTCATACATATTAAAAATAGTACATAAAAAAGTAAGAGCAATTTGTTAAAACAGATACTATTGATGCTAGAATTTTAACTCCAGAATTAACAAAAAATCCAAAGACTCCCAATACAAGCAACTGTAATAAAAGCAAATATTATCCAAAGTTTCTTTAAAAAGAAAGAGAAAGAATAACCTGTCACTCATGTTCTCATCTGAGCCTTTTTGCTCCTCATATTCCATTTTGTCCTTATTTGCTTGGTTCACTTCTTCATTTTCTATAACAACTCCTTCATCCAAGATTTCTGGTCCTTGTCGAGCTGCAGATACTTTTCTCTTTTTCACTTTGCTCTTGGAAAACTCTTGGTGCTGGTATGATTTATTGTTATTGTCCATTTCTTGATCTCTGCTGTTATCCTGCTGCTGAGTTATTGTCAGAGCATTAGAGACTTCTGATGGCAGATCTATTGCCATCCGTTTTACCTTTCTTCTCCGGCGCAAAGTTCTGTTTCCCAAACTGTCAACAGCCAAATCTGGTTCATGCCACAGAGGTCTTTTGCCTCTAATGTTATTTAAGTTTGAGGAAGGCCTTCGTTTAGCAACCAACAACTGGTCATCGGAGTCACTGTGGTCTTTCTTATTAGCATGATTCTCCCTGTAGTCTTTGTTTGACTCCTCTAAACTGGAATCGGAACCTTCACTTAAGCAGTGACCAGTCTCCCAGGGATGATGGGTGGTAAATGAACGTCTTTTTCGTCCCCTCCTTTTCCTTGCCTGTCGCTTTAGAAGACAAGACACACTTCTAGAATGATCTCCAGTATCAGCAAAACCTCCTCTGGCTTGCTCTGAACTTTCTTCCAGTGCTGAGACCAGATCATGAACCAGCTCCTCCATAGTCCTACTGAAATGCCTAAATATTTCAGGAAAAAGAAAACACACAAGAAAACATCAAGTTAATCTGAACTGTTAAGCATAAACCATAACAATTTTATTTGGCAAAATCACTTTGGTCACTTTAGGTAAGGTAGTAAATGTCCATCCTATAAAGATTATTCTATTTCTGCCAAGAGACAAAACCTCACCAACCAGTCCTCTGCAATTTGGAACACATCAGTATACATTACTTTTAGAAGGTATTTTCACAAACTTAGAAAGAAAAGGCAGGCGTTTCCCCATTTGTTTCTGGCCTCATTATTATTGTTTGGTTTTAATTCACCTCATCACACTTTCATGATTTTCAGGGATTCCATGCGGCAAGAGCATCAACAAAGACTACTCGCTCTAACTGCAGGTGAGGAGCATACTTTAAATTCATGAACAGGAAATGGAATATATAATATTCTTTCTTGATAGTACATTAAGGAGTTTTGTTTAAGAGTTCTCATTATGATAAAATATTTTTAAGATAACTATCTCCTGATGCTGCCTAAATGCCAAAATGAAGTTAAGACAGTAACTCTTTGATAAGATGACTTTTTTCTTAATTCTGTCTTTCCAAATAGCTGATTTCTGTTTGATTTAAAAAAAAATACTGATTCAGTGAAGTTACATTAAGTTGAGAGAATACTGGCTACAAATAATTCTAGAGTATTAAATGCGAAGCTTCCTACCACCTGTAGGCACTTACATCCATAGACTCATGTGCTTGCATGAGGAAAAAAAATCCCTAAAAACACACAGTGTCTGATTAAGGTCTTATCCCTTTTGAACATTTTGCTTCTTCTGCCTCAAATTTCATTAGCATTTAGCATGTCTTTAACTCAGTATACTTCAGTAATTTCACCCATGCATTACATGAACATCATTATGAAAAGAAAACATTAAATGATTGCTGCTGAACTCTAATCCTTCTCTGAAGGCTGTGAACCTTCTCTATAAACATAACAACCAGACTCTCACATCAAAGGATCAGAAGACCCCTTTTGTTGAGGGAAAGCAGAGAACAGGACAAACTTCAATGTTAAAGGTACTTAATGGTGATGGCTGAATGGACAGTCGTGATCATATGAAACAAAAAATTTAAATGGGAAAATCAAAGAACATGTTTAAGAAGAAATCCAAGCTGCTCATGAAACATCTTACCTAAAGAAGTCATATATTCTCCTTTTAAACCATTTTCAGAAACACTTATTTTTAACATTTCAACTGCAAGATCAATAAAAGCACAGAAAGTGGTAGAAAAACAAGTTTATTTTGAATTCTTGAAACTATTGTGTCACTTCTTTCCCTCTGTTTCTGTCCTGCTGTAATCTCTAGTCATATTATTCCCTCCTTATTTAATGTTTTCTTTGGCTCTCAGTACAGCAGAATTATCATATTGTCTTGTAAGTGGTGAGACAGCTCTGGAAGAATGCTACGCTTCTCCTTATCCACTTGGTTCAGAAGAATGAAAACATCCATAATCACACAAAATTACTTCTCAGAAGCAAAAGAAGCAACTCAGAGGAAAAGCATTCCAAACGAAGCAACAATTTTCTGAAAATTCAGAAAGAGAAAAGTGGAAAAGTGGAAGCCAATTAGTCTAAAAATTACTTCTAAATGTGGCAGCACAATGATGTAAAGCTAATTCTTTCTTTGATTTTTCAAAGATTCAATTACTGCAGAGGGTTTGAGGGGAGAGGGAGGTGTTTGGTTTTTGCTTGGGTTTTCTTGCTTGTCTGGTAGGAATATACACAGGATGCCTGAATATATCAGCCCCTGTTTCTCAGTAGCTATAACTGCTCAGTGGGGAGGGCACTGGCCCCTTTAGCCTTGCTATTAAACCCACAGGGTGAGATATATCCTCACAGGTGCACATATCAGAAATGAGATGCCATTAAGATTTAAGGGTCCTTTCTAAGACTTTTGTACTAATATAGCAGGAGCTGTAACACTCAAACAGATAAACTCCAGCACATTTAGGTTAATTTGAGACACCAATTCCCCCAGCTGCCTGCCCAACCTCTTCTGCCACAGACTTTTGCATCCATAGCAAACTGACAGAAGTGGGGGTACACGAAAAAGTGAACTAGTAGGCTTAAACCTACATTTAGCTCTCAAAACAAAGAGGTTTCTGCTAACATGCCAGAATATATACTAGCTTATATGTCTCTTGCAGCCCATTCTGCCAGTGCCCCTGCAGCACAAAGCAAAAGGGAAAGAAGACAGGGACACTAATGTCTTACACCACAGTTTATGATTAATTCCTTCAATTCAGTATCCCTAATCTGTATGGATAACTGTATCACTAAAATCAATGTAGCTCCTAGAGTGGACATACCAATTTACTCTAGAAAATGGCATAAGGATGGTGGTAAAGTTGCCTTAGTTCCAAAAATACTTCAAGATCAAACACAATATATCCAGCTCTGATTTTTATATCCCAATTCTTGCCTTGAATTCTTACCAAAATACTGTCAATACAGATGGTGCTGGATCAAAAGATGAAAGTCAAGAAGAGTGAACATCCTTAAGTGTTTTTAAAGTAAAGGGTTAACAAGATTCTTAAAAGGCCCTGAGCAGTAAAAGGACTTAAATTTCCAGCAGACTATGACTTTGAATATTATGCACTCCTGCAATTAATCTTTTCTATTGAATATCAAGTCTCTTCATTGCAACTCCTGAATTAAGATTTGTACAGGGCAGTGATCTTATTTACCCTAAAAATTGCAGCCATGGTTCAATGTATAATATAGCTGTATCATAACTGCATTACATCTTAGGCAGATTGGACAAATCAATATTGTAATTATTTCAACATGTTTCCTTAGAATGATTATGAGAATTACTTGATCAATTCAGGACAGTGCAAGTTCCTTTGTAACAGATTGAGAATACAATCAAAAATCACTTCAGCTTTTTATTCACGTTGTATTTTCAACATGCCAGTGGTTCACATTGAAATTCCTTCTCCTGAAAAGCCAAAAAATCTCTTTTGCTTCATTTTATTATTGCTTTCATTTCTCCTGCTATAATTGAAGTAAAAAAAAAAAAAAAAAAGGCAGCAGTAACCAGATAGAACAGTTAATCTCAAACCTGTCTTCAAAATTCAGGAGCATATTTCCACTACAGAATTATTTATCACATAAAATCAGTTTTGAAACTTTCCATAGTTCACAACCAGCTGTCAAGTTTGTATTCCCAACCTTTGCAGCAATTTTAATCATTGCTGCAGATGGTACTGTAACAAAAATATTTGCATTTGAAACAAGTTGAAAAATAACTATAAGAAGTATTAAAGGCATTACCAGTATCAACAATATTCAGTAAGATAAGAAATTTCAAAGGTTGTAACAATGAATGTAGAACAACATATTGAGGTACATAAAATATTAAGATGAGCCACAGTTTAGTATGACTCACAAAAGGCTATAAAAATGTACTTACAGCAACAGCCCACAGCTAGCAATAAACTGTAATGTCCTCACTAGGAGAAGATTCTACTTTACTACAAGAAAATCTAGTTTGCCTACACTGACCTTTATATTTATCTGAAGCAATTTTAATGTAGTTCACCAAAGGCTGACTCTTTTCCTCTCAAACCCTTACCAAAACAGACCATGTAAGTACCGTTTGCAGGAAACAGCGTAACTGCTTTCACCTGCTCCAAAACAGGTCACACAGCCTCTGTTCAGTATGAACATTCAAACTGAAAATCCTAAGGGAAATAATGGGCACTTACTTTTTCTGTGAAAATTAAGTATCATTTGTCTTCACTTCCCACCTAAAGCACGTAACAAAGCTTTGACTGCTCACAAAATATTTAACAAACACACACTGATGAGAAAGTTAATTTAGTTGCACAACTCTTAAAGAGAGGCATTATCTCTTACCAAATCAACAGCTGCATTTACATTTACTTTCTAGTTCTGTACCTTTGACTGTTAAATAGGTCTGGGGTTTCTTGCAGCTAAATTTATGCTGCATCTGTGCCTCATCAATTCTGAAAAAAACCCATGCATTTTGCTGTCTTCACAACCCAGCTTGATCACAAGCTA
The DNA here is from genome assembly GCF_022539395.1 of Myiozetetes cayanensis. Classification (NCBI taxonomy): domain Eukaryota; kingdom Metazoa; phylum Chordata; class Aves; order Passeriformes; family Tyrannidae; genus Myiozetetes; species Myiozetetes cayanensis. The sequence continues at coordinate 13,848,205 of NW_026087411.1, forward strand.
AAAGCACGTGAAAAATCAAATAGTTCCTTCAACATCAAGATTATAAACCCGAATTTCCTATAATCTTTTCCCATATGGATTCTCTGATATCTTGTAACACAGGTGTACTCACAATGTACCTTTATCTTCAGACAGCTACTAATTTGAATCCCATTTCTCTACCTCAGAAGCTATTTTCACAAAGCCTTAGAAACGTTAGTTTTGAGATCCCTGTTTTACTAATGAGTGTGATAGAAATTTGGATTGAACAGGTGCAAGTATTTGGGAGGTAGCAGAACATGATAAATCTCACTTCCTTGCCGGAAGAATTTATGGATTAAAAAAAAGAGAACTATCGTGTTCTTGGAATACACGAAGGGGGAAGCAAAATAAAGCAACATAATGCAGTTAAAATTATTAAAAAGCTAGCAAGAGACGATGGTAGATTAGGAAATAACTGATAAACCTCTGTTTCACAGAAGGCTCTTCTCTCAGGTAACAAATATCAGGACAAGAGGAAACAGCCTCAAGTTGCACCAGGGGAGGTTTAGATTAGATATTAGGAAAAATTTCTTCACTGAAAGGATGATCAGGCATTGGAATAGGCTGCCCTGGGAAGTGATGGAACCTCCGTACCTGAAAGTGTTCAAAAAAAGGTGTGAATGTGGCACTTGGGGTCACGGCTTAGTGGTGAACACAGTAGTGCTGGTTCAACAGTGGGACTTTACCTCGGAGGTCTTTTCCAACCTTAATGATTCTATGATCAGAAACTGAAGTTGTGCCTAGACTATTTAAACTCACCTGTCATTAAAAAGCCATCTCTATGAGGAGGACGAAGCATCTGGTTCCACATCCACACCTATTTACCTCCTTAAGCACTGTCTGCTGGACAACCAGGTATGAAAAGCTACACTATGACCAAAATGTATTCCACCCCTTCCACCCTGCACTGACCATTGCTATGGGGCATAGCACCCAGTCACCAAGAATCTCCGTACTCTCCCACTTCTGACGATCCTGCTCCCCCAAGAGACTAAGAGACAATGCACCGACAACATATTCAAAATAAATCTGACATGCAGACCAAAGAAACTTAATACTAATGTTATTTTCATACCATAAAATTTAAAAATGTGACAGTATCACAACAGACACTTATAGAAATTAAGAAATTTCTAAAATTTATAGAAATTATAGAAACGGTTTTGACTTTTATGTATGATAATGTGAACAGTTATAAAGAGTTATAAAAGCTGAGGACTCTTGAGACAAACCAGGATACTATGCTGGAGCACATCTATATCTGAAAAGGGAAAAACAAACCCAAAATCCCAGATTACTTTTCACCTTCAAGGTATGCCAACACTCCTTTGTTGCAGTCCATTATGTGTGTATATAAACCAGTTCCAGAAAATAACAAAGCATGGGAGGATTTTGAAAAAAATTAAGTTTCATGAAAGTCATTGTTCCTCAATAAAGACAGTTAATAAATTGCTGGAAATGTCTATGAACTTCTATATCATATATACAGCTCCCAGTAACTGCATACAATTACTACCAACATCAAGAGGATGGATCCAGGCTCTGCTCAGCAGTGCCAAGCAATAGGACAAGAGGCAACAGGCTACAAAGATGATCAAGGGACTGGAACATCTCTTACAAGGAAAGGCTGAGGGATATGGGCCTGTTCAGTCTAGAGAGACGGCTGAGAGGGATCTCATCAATGTCTGTAAGTGTCTGAAGGGAGGGTGTCAAGAGGATGGATCCAGGCTCTGCTCAGCGGTGCCAGGCAATAGGACAAGAGGCAATGGGCAGACACAATGCACAGGAAATTCCACCTGAATATGAGGAAGAACTTCTTTACTGTGGGAGTGACAGCACACTGGAACAGATTGCCCAGAGAGGTTGTGGAGTCTCCCTCACTGGGGATATTCCAGAACTGTCTGGATGCAATCGTGTGCCATGGATGTGTGCTCTAGGATGTGTGCTCTAGGATGACGCTGCTCGAGCAGGAAGGTTGGACCAGATGACGCACTGGGGTCCCTTACAACCTGACCCATTCTGTGATTATGTGATTCCATCCTACACAATAAAAAGTATTTGAGCAATGATGGCATTTTATAACTGAGTATGCTGCTGATCCTCCTAAAAATTAGGGCCAGGCTAACTCGCAATAAGTATATCTGACTTTTCTATAACTGCTGCTTATCTAAGAAGGCACAACAATAAATACTATCAGTCTACTTATATTTAACAGTGAAAAAGTGTTTAGTACAGAGCAATGGCAATACAGTTAGAAAGATGCTGACATGAACTACATTTAACAAGGCTCTAACACAAATGAATTGGTCAGCCAGAAATGAGATTTGGAGCAATTTATCATGAGAGGGAGCAATTCTTGCAATCCCATTGCTGCCATTTACTGATATGCTTGCCCTTTTCAGAAGTATGAGTTCATTAATTAATTGTCAAGGTGCAGAATTACATGAACTGTCACATGGTGGTAATATGCTATAGCACCACAGTCATTATCAGAGTGCCCAATAAGTACCCAAAACACAAACTATTCCCAAATTGCTGCATGTGTTCACTATTTAAATGAAAAACATTCAGCTTCAGAGCAGTTTTACCATTCAAAGTGAACAATTTTACTTTGTGGTTGTTCTGAATCTATTCAGCTCTTTAGGGTCTTAATGCTTTTAAAAAAGCCCAAGTTCTTAATTTTCTACATCAAGTATTAGGCACTGAAAAAAGTATTTTCCTGCATCTCACTCAAATGGGCTTCCTTTAATAGACAACTTCTGAAATAACTTCTATATAATAATAGGAAAGATCTGAGGAGTAGTGAGATTTTCAACAGACCTTCCTTCAGAACTACTAAACTAAGAGTGCTGTAGATAACATATCAGTATTTTTCTCTGTATTGAATTCCTCTGGGGACAAGCAAAATCACTACTGTCTGATGAGAACTACAGAAGACTATGCCCACACCTCATGTTGCTGAAGAGTATTTTAAAAGCCTCTGGAACTAAATTACTTTATGTGGACACAAACCAGTAAAATTTAAAGATGCATGACAGGTATATTTAATGAAAAATATCTCAGAGTACAGACACATGTTGGGAATGTCTTAAGCAACGTTTCTGTTGTATGCAGCATTTCTACTCAAGTAAAAATTCCTGTGCCACTGGAGTATATCTCATTCTCTGAAACGTTCTGAATTATACCAACAGAAGTTATATTTACACCAGGCAAATTTGGATGTCTAGCAATTCTGGCAAGCTTCTTCTAGCCAATACACATATCAGGGCAAGTAAAATCCCTCTTTGAAAGTTTTCTCATTTAGAAAATTGTAAAAAAGCCATAAATTTCCCACGGGAAAAAAAACCCTGGTGCTATCAGCAAAGTGGAGGACAAATGGAGCTTTCTGTGCAAGAAAACAAAGTGCTAAGCCTCTCCCTTCCTCTTCTTCCCCATCCCCAGAAAAGAAACAAACAAAAAAAAATTAAAGAAAAGCTACTTTAGATCTGGGAAATCTACCAGTAGGTATATGCAACATAGGCTCCAAAAAAGCCTCAAGGCCTCAAATTATTAAGAAAAAACACACACAAAAAAATCCCACCACAACCCTCCTCGTTTACATTAGTAACAGTGAAATGAATGACAAACTTGACACATCAGTTGATATCTAACATATCACAAAGTATGTAACATTTCAGAAAGAAAATGAAAGGCTTCCCAGCTGGTTGTTTGGGACACCCTATGTCTATCAAGTCTCTCCACTACCAGTCTTTATACCTCCATGGCCTATAAACAAAAGTGACTTTTTCTATTCTGTTACTTGGCTTCCCCTATTCACAGTGCTACAGTAAAAATAACAATGCCTTTGGGGTCACTATGCTGGCACATGGAATTACAGCAAACAGTAAATCTGTGAACCTCATTACAGGAGAACTACTCATGCTTTCCCTGCTCGATGGCTACAGCAGCACTTGTTGATTCTTGGTTTGCAATAAAAAAACTCCAGAGCAGCAAACCCCCGTCACTGGACGCTCAGCTGCACACACTGCAAGGGCTTTAGGCCTTAGAGAACCTACCACTGTTAGAAAAACCCAAACGCGCAGGGAAACCTAACTAAGCTTGGGACAAAAGTTTTGATTCATCGTTTGCCTGCAGTCCCTTTTAAGCAAGGCGCGGAAATTCCTCCCTCCGCCTTACTGCTCGCTCATAAACGCGCCGCGCCGCCGGGACGCGCCAGCGGCACCTGTCAGACCTCCGGCCGCGCATCCCCGGGGAGGGCACCATCACCACCCCCATCACCTCCGCCCCGTGTCAGCGGCAGCCCCGGGGAGGGGGCACCACTCGCCCCCACGTTTCCAAGCCCCACCCGCGGCAAGGGAGACGCTGTTCCCGACCCGCTCCCGCCTGCAGCAGCCCCGCGGGCGGCGGACACGTGCTCCCTGCGGGCCCGGGTTTACCAGCTCTTCCTCGCCGTCTGAGCTCGGGTCGGGGTAGGATCAGCGACCCGGAACATGAACCCGGCGCCTCGGCCGGCCGCTCCCCGGGGAGGCTGGCGCCGCTTCGCAGAGACTGTGCCGAGGGCAGGCGGGCAGGGGCTGGGGCCGGGCGGGCTCGGGCCGGGCGGGCGGGCGGGCGCGGGCGGCCGGCGCTGCTCCTCACTCCCCCATGATGCGGGCCCGGAAGCGGCCGCAGCACCGGAGGAAGCCGGGCGCGACCACCTCGCCTCTTCTCGGCCCTCTCCCGGCCGCTGCCCAGAGGCTCCGCGTCCCCCCCCAGAACCCCCGTCTCTGCCCCGGTGCAGCCCCGTGGAGCCTTCGCTACCCCCGGAGCGGTGCCGGTTCCTGCTTGCGGGGCTGCCCGGGCAGTGCCCCCCCCGCGCCCCAGCGCAGTGGGACGGTCCCGTTGCCATGGCGGCGGCGTCGGGAGGGCGGGAGCAGGGAGGGAGCATGGCTGCCCTGGCCCGGCTGCAGGAGAGGCTGTCGGAGCTGCGGGAGGAGTATTTCCTTGAGAACAGGTACCCGGGCCGAGCCAGTGGTGGGGCGGGTCACACCTCCTCATACTGGGCTGGGGCGGCAGGGCGGGTGAACCCCGGCTCTCCCACAGCAACCAGATGGCGGCAGTCCCCCTGGAAATTGTCCAGTTCTGGGCTCCTCAGTGCGAGAGAGACATGGAGCTCCTGGAGAGGGTCCAGCGGAGGGCTACGAAGATGATCAAGGGACTGGAACATCTGTTACGAGGAAAAGCTGAAGGGACTGGGCCTGTTCAGACACGAAGAGAGGAGTGAGAGGGGACCTTATCAGTGGCTGTAAATACGTGAAGGGAGAGAGTCGAGGATGGATCCAGGCTCTTCTTGGTGGTGCCAAGCAATAGGACAAGTGGCAACGGGCAGAAACTGATGCACAGGAAGTTCCACCCGAATATAAGGAAGAACTTCTTTAGTGTGAGAGTGACGGCTCTGATTGACCAGAGAAGTTGTAGAGTCTCCCTGATTGGAGATATTCAAGAACCCTCTGGACACAATCTTGTCCCATGTGCTCTAGGACGAGCTTGCTTCAGCAGAGAGGTTGGACCAGATGACCCACTGTGGTCCCTTTCCAACCTTACCCATTCTGTGATTCTGTATCACTTTAAAATCCCTCCTGAGAGCACCAACTCACCCCCTTGGTCCCAAATATTGGTGGTGTGATCTGAGGAGACCTGATGGCAGCAGCACAGCGTCTTTAGAGGGTCCATTTATACACTGAAAATACTTAATGTCCTGCTGTTTTCCTGCCCCCTCCGCTAATTCTGAGGGAAAAGAAGCCTCTGGAAACTCCTAAAAGGCGTTGGGCCTCGCAATTTTAGCCCTCTCCCGCTCTGAGAGCCGGCCTCCTTTCCCCCAGTCCGGCCTCAGGAGCCTGCTGATTCCCAGAGGATCTGTCATAGCGATGCCAGGATGCGGAACGCCAGCCCTGAGCCCCTGCGCTGGTGGCTCAGGTCTGTGACTGTACCTGAACGCTTGTCCTCTTGCAAGGCACTACTTTTCCTATTTTTAAATTTTTTAAATTTTTTTTAAAGTTAATTGAAAGAAAATACCCCCAAATTCTGAGCGAGTTGATGTTTATTATCCGCACTGTTTAAAATTGAGCTTCTGAATTAGACTGTGCAACTTGAGTTTCTAAGTACCTGGGACATGTTTTGTCTTTTTTTTTTACCAAGTCAAGGAGGTGTTTATTCTACTTAAAGATCTAACATATCCCACACAGTGAGCAATGGGCTGATAGATTAGATCATCTATTACACTTCTCACCAACTGGGACAGTTTGCACTGCCAACTTTTCTGGCTGCTAACGTGATGGCCAACTTATCCTAGATCAGATTTCAGGAAATAAAGTGTTTTAAAACCGACTTTAATATTGCATAGATTTGTCCTGTAAACTCTTTTATTCAACTGCATTGTTGCTGTTGCTGTGTGTGTAATGCAAATACTCACTCACAAAAAAAAAAAAAGAAGCGTGTTTACCATAGTTGTAGTTTAATTTTTCTTCACTAATTAGTGAATCATTTATTTTTTAATCTAATTACAACATCATTATCATGAATAACAAAGCTCCTGAACATTCCTAGAAGTTACACAGAGATCAAGTCCTACCTGCATGTAAAGTGTTGTGTTTTCCTGTTCTTCCCCTGAACTTTTGTTCATACTGCTGTGGCTGTACACGCAGCAGTTCACTAAACAAACATCAGTTACAGGAGACTAGGCTTGTATTTCACATATTTCAGGTTAGAAAGAGCAGTCTGAGCCAGACTTGGAAATCCGTTGGAGGGCAGCATGCTTGATGTTTGGGGATTTGTTTTTTGGCAGAGCTTTCCAAACATGAATTGTTTCCCTTTTAAGAATAGGCTATGATCCATCAGCTTCTGAAAATTCAGATTTGCAGCTGAGTGTTTAAATGAGAGGATTCAATCATTTCAGCTCAGTAACTAATCTTAATAATATTTTTCTGATCTTCATAACATTCCTGTCATGCTTTTTGCAGAACTCAGTTTATGTGAGAGGTATGAGGTGTCTTAAACTGGCTTTTTGGGGAAAGCACCTTTCTAGACAAGGACTTGCCCAGTGATGTCATAATGCAAAAATACCATAAGCCTGCACTTTGAGAAATACGCTGTCAGCATAAGCATTAGACTGTACAGAATCCATTAGTGCACTCTCTTAAGTGTTAAACAAGTTTGTCACTGTACTCATTCAATAATGCTTTTATTTACTGTAGCATCTGTATGTCCGGTGCTGACCTTGAATATGCCTTTTTTTCTTTCAGTAAAGTCTTTGAGAAATACTTGTGACTCTAAAAGCTTTATTCAAACAGTGTGACAACTATGCGACCTGATCAAAAGGGCAAATACCTGCCTGAGAAACTTTCACCTCAAACCACTTCTGCTGGCAAGGGCAGTTGAAAGGGTTTGTGGATCTGTCTTCTTGTTGGTCTGCTTCAATAAACTTTACAAGGACTTCTAAACTGCCTTAGCCAGGCAAGAGAATGCCAGCTAAAAAAATCTAACAGAAAGTAAGAGAGGAGAAGGCTTCTGCTCTTCCAGAAGCAGGCTGTTGTCATTGCCAAGTGGGTAGGACTGGTTTTGGAGCTGTCACCTCTGGCATGGCCAGTCCCTCATCCCCTCCATTTCCAGGCAGTAATTGTGGTTGCCTGTCCAGGCCCAATTTGCTCAATCAAAATCCTTTTAATCAAAATCATTTACCTCTAGGTAAAAGTATTCTGAAGGTGTCTACTTCCTATAAAGTCTCAGAGTCTGCATAAGGAGGGATCAAGGAAGCTCTCTAGCCAGCTTTGAAAATTTTTTCTTTTGTGGTCTTAAGTTGAAAAAGTCTGTTTCCCACAGTTTTGAGGTGCTGAAAAGGTCTGATGAATGTCAGATGACAATGAAAATTTGTGTCCACTTAATGTGATTTGAGAGCACATGCTGCACCATATGATATAAAATGAGTGGAGCTAATGTTTCTTGATCTCTGATAGTAAATCTGCATTTCAATTCACAAGAAATATGATGAGGATAATCCTAATTTATCAGATAAAAATTAATCTTGTTGGTGTTTACTGATGCAATTAATGTTGACACAAAACTTTGTTAGAGCTAACTAATGTCAGCTAATTAAGGAAACCAACTAATAGTAACCTAATTGTTATTTTGTGTCAGGTGTAACAAATTAAAGTATTTGGTAAATATGTTCCTGATAAAAATAAGTTAACAAAAAAAATCCATGAAAATTAAAATATAATTTTAAGTTCAAAGACTTGACAGTTACTAGCATTTTAAAACAAATAAAAAATAAATAAAAGCCAGAAATGATCTCATAGCTGAGTTTTACCCGTCATCATTGAAACTCATAATGGTAATGATTTCTTCCTATACTCTCTTAAAAGCCTCTTCAGGTTAATATATTTCTTTAATCTGTTTTAGAGTCATGGTTTTCCTTACATGACTTCTAGCTTTGTCACAAACACTATTCTAATAGACAGTCACGGAGAGAATGCAAGCAAGGGCTATCTCTTGGAATTATTTTCTGATGAGGTCCTTTTACTTGTGCTTCTTGTGTTTCTTTTCCACTTGTGCATGTCTTTTTCTTTTACTATGTCATTTGACACAAAGCTTTGACATTTAATAGTTCTTGAAAATCTCCTTGAAGTCATCAATTCTCCCCTACATCTACCTTGCCTCTTCTGCTGCCTCACCAGTATCTCTTTCTAGATAACCTTTCTTTTCATGTAACTTAAAACCAAATCCTTCATCCTTCTCTATAGCCTCCCTTTTTCATTATTTCCTCTAGGATCTGTATTAATCAATGCTGCAACCCTAGCATATTTTGTAATTCTGTTGTTTCCTTTTATTCCCTCCTTGGCTGTAGCACATGTCAATATGCTGCCAGTTTCATATCTACATCATCTCCGAAATCTGTGTCTTTGAATTCCCATTGTGAGAAGTTCTGTCAGGACTCAATAAGCTGTTGCAGTGACTACTGTATTTCCATGTAAAAGATTCCTGTGGTCATCCCTTTAGAATCTATTTAAATTACTAAATCCATTTGTTTCCAATGGAAAGTGTTAAGCCACACTAAGATTTTGTTTCCTGATGTTCCAGGCCTTCTAAAGTTTGGAAATTCCCACGCCTGGTTTCTTTCCTATGCTTTCATTGTCATAACAATATTTCACCTGCAATGGAAGAAGTCCATGTGACATGCTGACACGAATATTCAGTATTGTGTGAGAATAAGAAATACACTCTCCCAAAACTTACATCCCCTATGAGTTGCAATGCTTTTTATCCTTGTTACCTTCATACTATGCAACTAATGTAAGTTACATTTTTCTGCACTGCCATTGAATTATGTAGAATTAGGAAGTGAAAAGGATCCCAAACTGCAACAATAAAACATATTTAGAATATTTTTTTTTTACTTTGGTTCTACATTGCCATGCTGATAATTATTACTGCTTTTATATTTTCAGATCTATAGATGAAGACAGAAAAATAAAGTACAGAGCTGCTGTCAAAATCCAGAGCTGGTTTCGAGGATGCAGAGTCCGAGCCTATCTGAGGTAGTATATTAAGCCTACCTAGCCTATCCTAATCTGTGTTTCAGCCTTGAATTTCTCCTCAAAATTGCTCATGGTATTACTTGATTTTAGTAAAATGGTAGCAGTTAGGGAAAAAAAAAAACCAACCAACAACTGTTATTCTGCTTTTCAACAGAATGAAATATATGCTGTGCCACTCTAAAAAATAATTTTTGATTTTCAGAATGGTATACAGTTAAAATGGCATGATGCTAACAGGTAGCATGGAAATAATCTATCTTCATAACAGATACACAGTATTCTGTAGGAAATCTTGTCATGATTGGAAAAGAAACAAAACAACCAGATGTCCCTTGGATATGCTGATTCAGAGACTTTTCTTATAGAATGATAGAATATCCTGAGTTGGAAGGAACCCACAAGGATCATCCAAGTCCAATTCCTGGCCCTGAACAGGGCTCCTCTAGAGTCACACCATGTGCCTGAGAGCGCTATCCTAACATTTCTTGAACTCTGTCAGGCTTTGTGCTGTGACCACTGCCCTAGGGAGCCTGTTCCAGTGCTTAACCACCCTCTGGGTGAAAACCTTTTTCCTAATATCCAACCTAAACCTCCCCTGACACAACTTAAGCCACTCCCTCAGATCCTGTCCCTGGTCACCACAGAGAAGAGATCAGTGCCTGCCCCTCCTCTTCCCCTCACGAGGAAGTTGTAGACTGCAATGAGGTCTCCTCTCAGTCTCCTCCAGGCTGAACAGACCAAGTGACCTCAGCCATCCTCATACGGCTTCCCCTTCACCATCTCCAAAACCCTCCTTTGGATGCTCTCTAGTGGCTTAATATCCTTCTTACGTTGTAGTACCCAAAATTGCTATAGTATTCAAGGTGAGGCTACCCCAGTGCAGAGCAGAGCGGGACAATCCCTTCCCTTGAGCGGCTGGCAATGTTTTGCCTGATGCCCCCAGGACACGGTTGACCCTCCTGGCTGTCAAGGCACTGCTGATCCATATTCAACTTGCCATCCACCAGGACCCCCAGGTCCCTTTCTGTGGCACTGCTTTCTCTTATTGTTGTTGTTGTTACAGAAAAATTGCCTAGTGAGAGTACGGCAACTGGACTTTTATTGTAGAAATTAAGGTCTACGGCTGGATTTAACCAGGTCATTTTAAAAAAATATTTCTTTTCATGATTTTCTCCATTTATAAATCAGAGATCTTTGTTCTGTAAAGTGCTGTATCAACATTAGAGGTCTTTTCCAACCTTAATGATTCTATGGTTTCTATTCTAATCAAGATCCTAAAGATCTTGGAGTTCTTTTCCAACCTTAATGATTCTGTGGTTTTATGATGTTGATACAAGATTCTCAGAAACACTATGATTGGTCCCTTCTCCCAGAAAGTCCTTCTCTGTTTTTTATGATCGTAAGCCCAACTGGTCAAACTCATGTACTCAAATTTCTGTATCTTCATAAAAATTAGGGGGAGGGATTTTTACATCTTCTAGTTTGGCCTCTTGCCTGTCACAGGTCATTATGTATCATCCAGACAGACTGTGTCAAACCTAAGTAATTATTAGGTTAAATAAAATTAATTGTTTAATGGCTAGTATTTCCCTCACAGAAAAATAGGCTACAGTCATTATGTCCACTTGTTAAAAAAAGCACAGGTAATTTGTTTTCCATTGGTGGTTCAAATGTGTTGTCACAGGATGCAGCTGTCACAGGCAAGCATTCAGCAGGCAAACAAACATGGTATTTCAACCCTCTAAGAAACCAGTGTCAGAAAGCACCTACAAAGACAAAGGTTTGGTTATTCACCCTCTCTTTCCAGGACATGAGTAACAGCTGTTACTTTCTGCTGTAGAAGAAAGTGAAAACCCAAGTGTCTTTGCCAATCTATTCTATAGGAAAATGCTTTTCCAAACACACATTTGTATTTAGTAATGACCAATGTAAGAAGAAGTAAATCTCAGCTAAGTGTAGAAGAGGATTTTCTCTGCAACTGTGTGCAAACTGATCTTGCTCAGCATCCTCTTGATTTCTTGGCCTGTACCAATAGTTTGTCCAGGAGAACTAGGAAAGAGATTGCCCCCCTGTACTTGACACTGATGAGGCCTCACCTCATTTACTGTGTTCAGCTCTGGGTCTCCCACTACGAGAAAGACAGTGAGTTGCTGGAACATGTCCAGAGAAGGATAATGGAGCTGGGGAAGGGTCTGGAGCACAAGTCATATATGGAGCAGCTGAGGGAACTGGGGTTGTTTAGCCTGGAGAAAGGGAAGCTCAGGGAAGACCTCATTGCTCTCTAAAACTGCCTGAAAGTGATAGTGAGGTGGGGGTCGATCTCTTCTGCTGTGTATCAAGTGAAAGGATCAGAGGAAATGGCCCTAAATTGCAGTGCACGAAGTTCAGGTTAGATATTAGGAAAAAAAAAATTCAGTGAAGAAGTGATTAGGCATTGGAATAAGTAGTGGTGAGAGACGGTGGAGGCACCGTCTCTAAAAGTGTTCAAGGGGTGTCTGGATGTGGCACTTGGGGATATGGTTTAGGGGTGATAATTGTGATACTGGGCTTATGGTTGGACTAGGTGATCTTGAAGGTTTCTTCCAACTTTAATGATTCTATAATCCTGTAACTCTCTCTGACTTGGGAGCACAGGCTCCATATAGGCAGTTCTCAGTGTTCTGAATTAGCCTGACTGCTTCCACTGAGTGGACTTCAAGGCTAATGAGTTTGATGTCCTCAGTCAGGTGGTATGAAGGATCCCCTATACAGTTTTTTTAGATAGCCCTGAAGTAATGATTGCATGATTTTCTGCAAAAATTAACCTGAGACACTAATTATAAAATTTGTAGTACCATAATTATATATATATATATGCACATACATATATATTATATATATGTATGTATAAGGACAAAGTACATATTAACTCATAATTAAGCTAGGTGTAATTTTATAAAAGCAAAGAAGATGTATAGAAGTGAATAAGATGTCCTAAAATTCCAGATATCAGTGGGTTTTGTCAAATATTTAAAAAGAGTAAAACTGTGAAAATGTGCATGTAACATAAAAATTCTGAACTGATCAGGTATGTTAGTTAAAACCATCCATGAAAGTAAAATCATATTATTATACAAATTAGATTTGTAAGGCTTTTTCATTGAACTTTTGTAATGATAACCAAATTAACGAAGTTTGCAGTAACCCATTTTTTCCAAAAACCAAAGTATGTGTGTATGCATAAATTTAGGTGTATAACGGTCTATTTGTGTGTGTGTCTGGAGCCCCTGGTGGTCTAATGGAAAGGCGCCGCGCTGTCACCGCGGAGACCCGGGTTCGATTCCCGGTCAGGGCCACTCCCGGGCAGGTGGGGCTCGTTAGCCCTTAAAGGCAACCCACCTACGTCCTAAGGACCTCGCTGCCACCGTCCAAGCTCGCTTGGCCCCGGCAGATGAACCTTAGGATTAAAGGGTGGGCTCAGTTCCGCGCACACTGTGTCTCACCTAAAAAATCCAATGCGCAGGCTGGAAGGTGGAAAGACCTTCCCCGGATCTTCGCTCGCGAAGACTGGCCATTATTATTTATATTATATATGTGTGTGTGTGTGCATAGGTATATATGGATGCATGTATACATATAAAGTGTCTTTGTAGTGGTTATCTGTTTGGAATAAATATGGATAATAATGCTGGGAAGTCTCAAGAAATCATTATTTTGTTAATATATTTCATTTTAGACATCTGAATGAAATGGTGATTTTGATACAGAAGTGGTGGAGAGGATATCGATGCAGAAAACACTTCAGAAAAATGGTGGAGGTAGAAAACTGCTTTTAAAAGTTTTGTTTTGTTATTTGTAGAATACATAGAAGTAATTCATTCCCTCATCATGACATTAAAAAGCTGAATCTTGATCCACAGGCACGTACTTAACTTTACTATCATGAAAAGCACCATTAATTTCAGTAAGCCTACTCATAACAGTCAAGTCAGTGTTTAAGTGTTTGCAGCTCTGGAGTATTAGTCCCCAAACCAGCAATGAGATCTGCTCATGCAGAAGCCTGCCCACATGATGCTAATTGCAGGATTGGAGCTTTTTTTTTTTTCCTGGCAGAACTTCTAATTTTGAAAATAAAATAAGCCAATGTGTCTACACATTGCTGTTTTATGTTTTAGTGGTTTAAATTTCTTACTTAATGAACCTTGAAGTATTTGAGGTTTTGCCTTAAGGCACATAGCAGATCACAGTCAATCTAATTCCCTTGACAGACCTGAAGATCGCTAAAGTGTATGATAGCACACAAGCTAAAACCTCTTTTAACAGGTTTAGAAGATTATTCATCCAGTTTCTGGATTCCAGTACTTACCCAGTGCTAGCCAGGGCTCTAGAGAAAGAGAATCTCATCAGGAAGCTTACAAATTTTGCAGCAATCAGCACAGAAAATACACCTTTTCCCTTCAAATACTTGATTTTGTACTTGCCATCTCTTTGACTGGAGAAAACTAAATAGGACACCCTGATTGGAAGCCAACCTGAAAGCCATACAAGTAGCAGATACAGAGGCACCTTTTACTCCCTTTAGTTCAAGTTAATGCCTTATATTTGTTGTTATACTGTCTTTACTCAATTAAAGGCTGAATTTGGAATATGTAAAAAAAACCCCAAATCTCAGCAGTTTAACACAACTTTCAAGTTAAAAGGATCAGTTAATGTTTGCAATGAACTCTTGCAAATAACAGCTGTAATGATTTCTGACTATGAAACACAATGATACATTTGACATGATAGTTCCTTAAATACACTGGTCACTTTAAAATTTGTCTGCTGATAATGATTAGATTGGTATCTGCTGCCAGCAAACAAGGCAAAGCATATGCACAAATACCCATGATTGCTTGATAATAAATCATTTTAATGATTATATTCAAAATTGTGATATGTGAGTGGTACTGATGCGGAAAATAACAAAGGCTGAGGCTCATCAGATTGGTTGTCCATATGTGCATCACTACTAGTATTTCATTTGCTACTCCTCTACTCCCTCTTCTTCTGATTGTTAAAATACATTAAGTAAAAAAACCCTTACCTACTGATGCCATTTATATGATTAGGGTTATGTGCCTTAAGGTTAGGTTCTTTGGTATAAAGCTTTTTTTCCTAATTAATCTCAAGCTAAAATTAAGAACTGCTCTCCTACAATTTTCTCAGTAACTTAGTTACATTGATTGTGTTGGATCCTGAAGTTTTGCATGACGTGCAGGAAAGTACGAATTTTAAAACCAGGCAAACACCAGAACATGAATCAAACTGTACATCACTGTTTCTTTATTATAATACTCCTCAAAGTCAAAAGTACTTGTTTAAGGAAGGGGAATTGTAACATTTAATTGTTATATGAAGTTGGCATGCATGATGGCTGTATATTTAGCTTACTTTGAAAGGAGATGCAGTTGAGAAAAGTAAATATTTTATGTAATATAGTTATAGAAATGGTTTAGCTTCAACTCAGCAACCAGTTTTAAATAATTCCAGTCCAATAGGAATTAATCAAATGCCTATTTGCTCTACAAAAAAACCCCAAACCACCACAGCAACAACCCAATTTAGACCATGTGTTGCTTTCTTCTCAACCTTAACCTCAATCAGATTTCTAGATCCCGTTTGAATTTGTCATTTCATATTAATTGTTTAAAGCAAAAGAAAACATCAGTGAGAATCAGATCACATTTGTAGGTGGTCCCCAAACATGTTTTTAAATACAAAAGGAGAAAATAGTCCAGCAGTTTATAAACAAAAAGCTTCAAATATATTTTGGAAACATACACTTAGTAAGCTGATAGGAAGACCTGTAACATCAGAGAGATACAAAGACTTCCTGATTCAGAAATGGAGGCGGTACATGTGGATGAGATCGCAAGATAATTTTTCCCAGAGAGTTAACCTGGCAGTGTCACCTTCGAATTGGCACTCAGTGAAAAAATGACAAGCAATCCATTCGACACAGGCTGAAATGAAGGAAATTCCACTAAAAAGTAAGGAAAGGGTCTTCTGGATAAGCAGGCCCCAGTTCAGGAAAGAATCTTTTGTTTAGTATGTAAGTGTAGACTTGGGTTGAAGCACTAAATTATGACTGTTCCTTTGTGAATAGTGATGAACATATTTTCCATCACTTGTAATGGCAAAACTTTCTGATCAGGATTAGAAAATGGGGCAAATCTATTTGCAAAAAAACCTAGATTGTGACACAGCCTTTGGCTTTTGGGGAAAGAATAAGGTTGTACGACAGTTGTATGAGCAATTCTGCATTTGGATGACTTGTGATTTATAGCAACAGTTGAGTAAAAGCAGAATTGTGTAACTTCCTTTTTATTGTGAGTGAGCATCTTAAGTGGTGGTAAAGGCCTGGATTTCTCACACCTTAGTGAGGTATGCAAATTAGGACCCTAGTTGCCACTGACTGTCTCTGTAAATAGTAGACAAAGTTCTTTAATAGTTAACACTTTGCCAATCTCAGAGACAGTGATCCCACTGTCTTTCAGTGTTGATGGTATCAAGAGCATTAATGATGTTAGGTCTCCAATTTAGGTTTGTCAGTGAAATGGGATGCATTCAGACCTGAGTGCTCACAGCCTTCAACTATAAGAAGAATAAACAAAAAGATATAAGATTGTTTAGTTTAATCAGTGATGAAGAGAACTCTGATAAGCATTTTTAAGCTTAGGAACTTCCATTAAAATGTACTTTACGTGGTGGTGTGGCAACTCTTATGTTCCCTTGCAAAGAAAGAGAAGATGAGCTGCAACACAAAATTTTATCAATTTAATCAAACAGTTTAGGAATATACTTAAATCTGGCAGACATTATTTCATTCCATTATTAGCTATCTACTGTTAGTATCACTCTGTAAACATTTATGGACACTAAAGGGGAGAGACAGTCCACTGTTTATTCTAATTTGTACCTTTGGGGCAGATTTTCCCTCAAATATATGTATGCATGCGTGTGTGTGTATGTATACATCTACACATACACGTGAAACTTTTTTGGAATTTAACAATCCTGCAATTTTCTTTCACATAAGAAATATTTTTTTGTACTGTTTCCATTATTAGTAGATTGGTATGATATTAAAGTGAGCATTTAAAATGCACCTTAATTAAACTGCAGGAATTATGCCTTGCTTAATGTAATGAAGAAAGAGAATTTAAAATGAAGTAGCATCATTGTGTTCATTTGTAAATAACATATTGCAGCCAACTGTTTCTTAATTGCCCAGACTGTTGATAAATAATCCAGTCCTGCTGCTCTCCACAGACAATTTGCTTTGGATCAGACTAGGCAATTCAAATAACACTAATTACAGTGAAACCCTTTTATAGTGAATTCCTGTTTGCCATGGGGGAGAAAATCACTATATCAGGGGAAAGCACTTTTGCCTTTGATTTGTGTCTAAAACATGAGAAACACATAAAAGCTGCATGTTGTGCTAAATAAAGGACATACTCTTGCATTCAAAGTACTTATATTTTACTTTTTATGATACAATTGTGAATTATGTTCATTTTGCATTTGTAATTAGAGGGCGGAACAGATGTGAAAGCTTAGTTTAAAGTGATGTATCCATTAAAATAACCTATGCTGCCAAGTGATTGCTTAGTATAATAGGGGATTCGTTCACTATGAGAGGAATTCTACTTTATTGGAAGGAAACCAGGACTTGAGGAAATGTTTTCTATATCAGGGGATTCGCTGTAACATGGTATCATTGTATTTATGATTTTATGATGTTAAAATGAATATTAAATGAAACAAAATTCCCAACGATTACTCGGGAGGCAGCTAAGTACATAACATTTAGTACAGATGGTTGGAAGGCACAATTTTGCTCCATCACTGCATCCGTATCCTTGAACGATTTCGACTGAAGACAGCATTTCTTTGAATTTTTCATTAAACCAGACGTCTTGAAATATGAATTCCTTTTATGTTTCTGTGAGTTTTGGCTAAAAGAACCCCAGTGAATAAATCATACAATACTACGTGTCACCAGCACTTGTGAATATTTCTGCTTTGTTATTCTACTCTCAGTAGAGCACCATTGATTATCAAACTCAGCGGAGAGCATTTTATGATCATATATCTCCATTAGCTCCTAGTTTGACTACCATAGATTTTTCTGGTTAAGCCTGCATTATGTATTAGGAAGCCTATCTCTTCAATACAAAGTTTGATTTTATTCTCTGTAAGCCTAGAACTCTTATTATGTATTATGTATAAAGATTCTTATCTTTTATATGTAAAAATAGGAGGACTGTCTTTGTGTAACTGAAATATATGCCATCTTTTTTTTTCTTGGTTCACAGACAGCATATTTTATTATGAAGATGAATTTCTACAATGAAATGGCTGTCAGGGTAAATATTTCTTCCCTTGTTAAACAAATGAAAAGTCAATTGTGCTCCGAATTTGCTTTTAATAAAATGAGCAAACCAGAATAATATACACTTGATTGATATGCTGATGGCAACAGTGGGAAATAGTACATAGTTAAAAATTAAAGTTACACTCAGTAGTCTGGGTTGTATTTGAAAACTGTAGCTGAATTTAAGGCACCTGCATGTGTCTTGCCCCATTTAAATGTTCATTGTACCTTACGATATGTGATACTGCTAAAACCCCCGAACATTCTGTCTACCAATGCTCTTACAAATGTAGACATATACTTACAATTCTGACAAGCTATAGGGCTTCTATGCTGATTTGCTAATGTAGCTGTGCTTTTTCTTTTGTTAGTACATGACATATGATGTATTGAATCTCAAGAGCTACTATGTGCAGTGGAACTGCACTCATCTCATTGATGATACTCTGAGTGAATTTTGCTAAATGAAGAAAAGTGTCAACAGTCCATGAACTTTAGTAAATCTGCAGCCAGTGCAGTTTGTTACGGGGAAAACTGCAAAATATATTTAACCAAAAATTAGCATTTTTTTTCACTGAACTTTGGAACTGCACCTAAACATATATGTAAAACAAACATGGGAAGGACAT
The DNA here is from genome assembly GCF_022539395.1 of Myiozetetes cayanensis. Taxonomy (NCBI): domain Eukaryota; kingdom Metazoa; phylum Chordata; class Aves; order Passeriformes; family Tyrannidae; genus Myiozetetes; species Myiozetetes cayanensis. The sequence continues at coordinate 13,866,828 of NW_026087411.1, forward strand.
GAGATAATTAATTTGATAAAATATTTTTATCTTACTTACTTATTTTGTGATATAAAACTGTTTTACTTGAGAGGCCTATATCTTTTTAGACAAGGCATCTTACCTTTTAATTCTGCCACATGTAGGAATATAGTGAGGATGGAGAATAACTCAAGGAAGCTCCTGTAAAGTAGGAAGATTCTCAGAATGGATTTTAATTTTGTGGCCTTTCTAGGTCCAGAATAACTCAGAGTATAGAGATGTGTTCCCAGTCAGATTTTTTACTTAGTCCTGGTTCTCTCAAAGGCAGAAAGTAGAATCTTACATTTGGTGCAGGTTAGAGAACAGACAGTGTTTAACAGCAGTCTAATTCCTCACAAATGTACTTTTTTGTTATTCTTTTAGTTTATTCCTTAGTTAGCTAGTTGGAAAGTATTCCACAGTGGATAAATGCCATTTACTCATGCAGCTGAAATCATTGAGAAAACATAAGATGTAAGCCAGCTCTTAAAAGTTGCCTGTGTACTTTTAGAAGACATTTGAAGACCAAATTTCAGAGGTAATTATGTATTCTAGTCAAATGGAGTTTTGCATTTGGTCTTTCATTTTTAAAAGAAATTGAATGTGTTCCCATTCATTTGTAATGGAAATATAATGTTGAATCATTAGGTGATATAAATCTTCAAAGTACCATTTTTTCAGTCATGTCCTTTTCTTTAATAGAAATTTAAATCAGTAGAAAACAATAGAACAGATCTTAATTTAGTCGCAAATGTCAGAATCTGTTTCTCCTCTATCTAAATAATCTTGTGTAGCCATATCTGCAGCGCAGATTTAAAATGCTACGAGTCTGAAACACTGCATGGTTTTGGGTTTTTTCTGTCATCAGTTTTCTGAAGAACTAATCAAGGTCCAGGACAATCGAGAATCAGGCCTGTTGAGTTTCTGCACAGTAGGTGCGTGCCCAGACTTTACTTTTCCTAAGTCAACAGTGCCTCATATTCACACATTGGGAGTTTGATTTATGACTAATATAGTTCAGTGTTCTAAAAATATAATAATAACTGCATATGTCAGTCTACATCTCTGTCTTTTGTAACCAGACCTATCAGTTTTACCTTTTAAAATTAAATCAGAGATGTGGTCTTAATCAGTTTCAGTATTAGGTCAAAATATGATTCTCTCCTTTAAAAGATTTAAGGTTACTGTAAATTTTCAGCAACAAAAATAATCTTGTGGCAAAAAAAAATTTTTTCCACGAGCAGATGGCTTTTGATATATCAAGGTTTTGCCATTTGTTTTAGTGCTTAAAATAAACATTATTTATAAGACCACTTACATTTTGATGTTACTTAATGAGGAATATGCATCATTGATTTGACTAGCTTAAGAGGTCATTTAGAACTTGCCCGTTAACAAGCTGTAATCTGCTGAGCACACAATGACTTTGTTTAAAATTATCTGTTCAGTTCTGATCAATGACAATAATTGTTTTGTACCAATCACTGTTGAAACTTGCTAATTACTTTGAAGGGCATACAGACTTATCACTTTTTTTTTTCAAGAATTTTTTAAACATTCACCTTGGAATTAAAAAGAAATTCAGTTGTATCACTTCACACTTCCTTATAAAAGGAAACATTTAGAACTTCCACATTGAAAACATGACAATCATCAGAAGGTGTGTGTAAAATGGTCTTTTCTAAAAAGACTAATCTTCAGTTTTGGGTTCTCTGACGTACAGTACTAGGGAAAGAGAAAACTAGCATAAAATAATTTGAGACATAATGCAGTTTTTCTTACTTATGTTTCATTCAGTTGAAATCAGTGAGTTCATTCTGAACAGAAAGTGGTGTAAATAAAGGTGGAATGCAGCATTTAATTGGTACACTGAGCCCACTGGAGGTAATTATAGCTTTATACAATTTGAGCCCTTTGTCTTTCACTTTGAGTTTTGATCCTTTAACCCAGAAATATCCAGTTCCACATTTATAACTGTGAGGTGAAGACTGTCAGAAAGAGTTTCAAAGGGACCATAATCCTGCATTAATGAGCACATGGCTATACGGGAGCCAAGTTGCTCTTGTTGAGAAATTTTGAAGCCAAACAGCAAAACAAAGCTAAGATCCTTATTCACATGCAAAGGATTTTGCTTAATCCCAGATCTCTGAAGGCATACTCATTCTTTGCTCTTTCTCTATTCCTTTTTAACCCAATAAGCTTGTCTATGAGAAAGTGGAGTTGCAGAGTATGAAATTTACTATCACCTAGTGCAAAGCAGCGTGTCTAGTGCTTAGCCTTTCTTGTTCACATAATGGTTATTTAATAATATTATAACAATATCTACAGGTCCAAACCCTTTTTATTAAAAAGAAATCCCAAACATGCAACACATAGGTAAAAGAAAATGCCAGCTTTTTAAATTACTTTTGGGTCTTATTTGGGAAGGAAGAGAGGAAAATGCATGCTGATGCACAAAGGGGAAATAGAAGAAAATATTAGCACTGGAAGTTCATATCCTCGTATTCCTAATAACTCCAGCACATAGTTTAGTTTTCTTCATGACACATCACTCAAAGACTTAGGGAAAGCTTTCCTGTGATACTTTTTCTCTTTTAAATCTCATGTAAAAAGATAATCATAACTGTACCCCAAGGTGTTATTGATTGAGGCCAAATGCTAGTTTTTACTTCAAATAATAGTGTTTTGGGTTTTGTGATAGAAAAATGATATCAAAGGATGAAAATATTCAGCCATGCCTTATTCTTCTTATAGACAGCTCCAGTGTGTTACTGTTTTCTGCTCAGGAAAAGTTAGGAGATGGAGAAATTGCAGTAACTTTTGTCAGATATCATGGTGGTACAGAACTGGACTGCAACAGAACTGGAAGGAGTAGATAGAATATTGCCTGTTACTGGAGAGCAGTCCCAAGACTTGATGATGCATACTCTGAAGTCTTTTGACTTTGAATAACCTTTTGAAGGTTATTGATAGTGGGGGCAGTGGGCAAGTTTTTTTTTTTAATCTTGCCTTCTTGCTGTATCAAACACAAAACCCATGACACTCTTTCCCCCCTTTTTTAACATGTGTATTTAGAATGAGATGGGGTAAGAAAAAAAACCGATACCACAAACACATGGATTTCACTCCACTTACCAAGTCATCCCTTTGTTCTGGAAAGAGAAGGGTTGATGTAAAGGAAAAAAAAAAAAGAAGCATGTTCCCTGTAGACACTGAAGAGTTTAAATTCTTGAAAAGTCTGGTAGCTAGAGGCCCACGAGGTAGGATAGCTCTTAGAAAATTACAACATTCTTCTCTTCAATGCATTTAGTGGAGGGGAGTAGCTTCTCAATTGGATTTGATTATGGACAGTAAAAGCTCAAACTTCTTGCTTTTTAAATGTAGATTCTGCCTTTCAGCTGTGATGTCTTTTAAGATTTCAAAGCTATAAAGGTCAAAGAGAAGGATGTGGGAGTAGTAATGAAGGTACTGCAGACTAGAAAATAGAAATTTGGAGATTAGTTTAGACAAATATTGAGGAAAAAGAAGACAAAATGCAAAAAAAGGAAGTAAAGGAATGTTTTTCAGGGAAATAAATAAGTTCAAGGACAGAAGAATGTAAAGATAGAGGAACTAGATATAACGAAGGAAAAGATCATTAATCTATAACTAATATAAAACTAATCTAAAAGATAATCTATTTTTCAGATGTGTATGTCTAGAATACACTGACCTCTTATGGCAAAGAAAATGAGGAACGAAAGCAACCTTCGGCATGACGTCTTCCTCCTGTACATGTCATAGGCATAAATATAGCTAACCAAATGACAGCACTGATAACTTTTTACCTAATTACAGAATCACAGAATTACAGAATCATCTAGGTTGGAAAAGGCCTTTAAGAACATTGAATCCAACCTTTGATCAATCACCACTAAGTGACATGTCCAGTCTTTTCTTGAACACCTTCAGGACGCTGAGTCCACCATCTTACTGGGCAGTCCATTCCAATTCTTAATAGTTTGTTCTTAATGCTTACTTTCCCTTCCCACAAAACTGATAGCAGTAAACAGGTAGTAATTTCAGAAACATCATTATTAGGATTTTTAAGTACCAGAGAAGGTTTAAATGTTTTTGTCAAAATTGATTCTTGGCAAAAGTTGGGTAGACTAAGTTCTCTCCCCCCTAAATTTTTTCCTTCTACTTGTTTTTTTCAATTGACGCTTTTCAAAATGCACCAAAAAAATAAATTCTTTCTGGTGGAGGATGCTACCTAATTTCTATTTGTAATACAACTTTACAACTAGCTACAGAGAAAAAAGTTTCCTTTTCCAGGTTAGGCTTTCTCTGCTACGCAAGAGAGTAGTATTTTGTGAGAAGATTGCAATTCATATACAACAAATAGACATGAGTTATTTTACACTGGAGATTAAAGAACTGCGGTTTGTAAATTAGGTTTGCAGAAAGCCTGATTCACTGAATTACTGGGAAGGCTTTTATTCAGTCTACAATATAACTAGAACACAAAGGTGAAAGTGTAGTGTAAGATGTTGGTGAGGTAGTGACCAGTAGGGAATGCTTGTTATACCTGGGAAAAGACACCACTTCTGTTGTCTGCTTTTTTTACTGTTCTTACATAGAGCAATGCCACTGGTAGTAGCAGGCTCTTCTTTTCATTGTCACACCCCAATATAAACAGTGGTTTAAAACTTGATACTATTTTTTTAATGTTGACATTTAACAGTAAATTTGAATTGCCATTTGACTACAATCAAACTACATCCTACCCTAATTTTCTTCGTTGAAAACTATGCTGGTGCTTCTACTTGATAACACTTTTAAGGAAACCATATTATTTGGGATAAGCTACAGATACTGGATATGCAAACAAACTTTTGATTTGAAATATACTAAGCAAATATTTATTTCCTCTAGATCCAGAAAAGGTGGCGAGGCTATTATGTTCGGAAATACATCCATAATTATTATGCCCTGAAGAAATACTTGCAAGCTGTTTCTGTGAATAACGCGTTTGTCAGGTAAAGGCAAAAGCTCCATGTGGTAAAGCATTAATTTCCTCTTCTTTTGTTTTTAAAAAGTTTCTGGTGCTAATTAAACAATTTCTTAGAGTGTAGGTTCCCCTCCATTATCAAATATATATATCTATCAGTCATTGTTCTCTTTATCCTATTCACATTGCATCACATTCTGTTCTCATTTACACTGTTACGAATTCAGAATAATTTCTTTGAATTAATTAGATATATTCTGGGCTTGTACCAGTTTAATAAAACTGAATTTGGCTCTTCATCTATGCTCAAATCTCATAGATTATTATGCCCTACATATGGTTTGTTGAACTAGATTATTTTTTCCCCACTATACACAAGCTAAACAAAAATTTCTTTTTATAATTTGTTTTGAATATTGATTATTGACAATGAATGCAAGGGCAGATTTGGGTTTTAGTTACATGTATGAGCCATACTATGAATGTTAATTGTGGAATATACTGGTGGGGATATAGTGAAGCAGATTCTTTTCATAGTTGCAGAGTAGAACCAATCACCAATCATTAGACTTCTGGCTAGCATCGTAGTTGCTATATGTTCTTACTCTGTTTCTCCTATTCATCCATTTTCTTTCCCTGCACTTAAGTTGAAACCTCTCTAAAACAGAGGTGCTTATTACCCTCTAGTACGTTTGATGTATTGTTACATGACCATTACTTCAGATGACAGTGGAAGCAAACAGACAAAATACCTGATGACCATGATAATTACTTTCTCATTGTAAATTATTAATTTATATTATTTTTATATTATTTTATATTATTTTTCCACAATATAGTAGATGCTACGTCCTCTTTGTTATAACATTATTATTTGTCCATTACAGTGTTACCTATAGTGAAGCATATTGATAACCACCTATCTCTGATCTCTTATTATTATTCATTTAAATGTATTCTATACAGAAAGTTAGGTCACAACTCAGCAAAACCAGACTTAAAAATTCTGTTATTTCTTCAACTGTACCTTCTGGATCTAAAATCCTTGAAATATGTTCTTTCCTTGACAAGTTAGAGTCCTATGAAGACTAGACCAAATCCTGGAAAGCAGATGAAACCGTAACTTCTGTGGTTTAAAATCAATATAACTGCATGAACTTCAGAGACATAACCTGCTTCTCTGTTAATAATCATTCTATCACTCTTCTCCATTCCCTGCCTAAACCTGGAACAGAGCTCATAACTTGTTAGCTAGGTTGATCTTTGGTGAGTGTGAACAAAGCAAGATAGCAAGTTCCTGCTATTCTATGAACATGGAATGGTTGGAGCTTTGTATTTTATTTCCCCACACCCACAACAGATCTCTACGAGGTACACCTAACTTTTGAGGACTACAAAAATATTTGTCTTTCAGTATTTTGACATATTGATCAAATTTCCTAATGTTTATTTCAGGTCATTAAAATCCATAAAGATAAGCATTGGGTAGGTATTTTAACCAAGAAATATTTTTGTGCTTTTTTTCTTTAACAGGTAAGATGAACAGTATGACCTCAGGTATATCAAAATTTGTCAAAGTTGCTCTTTGTAAACTCTTACCTGGCAACTGATATATTGGTGTTTTGCTAATTTGAGTTCTGTCTTCTGGAGTTCACAGAAGTACATGACTTTTTGGGTGAAAAAAATGCATCTGTAGGGTCAAAAAAAAAAGTTAGAAAATAATTTTTGAGCTAATTTGCTCAAATGGATCTTACTGTTTCAGTTTTAAAAATGCATCAGTTCCCAGGTGCGATCAAGAATCATTGCGGTAATCCCTTTCCTGGGGTACATTCGAAAACTAATATGTATATCATCTTCAGCATTCTTCTTATGATATCTAACAGATGTTTAGTGAAGATTAGGTGTAGGCCCTCAGCCAAGCAGATTTTTCCTGTCACTGGGCTAAGTTGCTGCCAACTACTTTGGCCCCAAGGTGGCCCACTGTGTTTCTTACGTGAAATATTGCGCCAGGTGGAAGAGAGATTCTCTGCATATTTTCATCAACCATCGCTTCCACTGTGGACAAGTATAACCTTGCATTGTAAAAAAACATGAGTAATTACCAGAAATTGAATTTATGAAATGTGAGTTTATGAAAGTGAGTTTATGAAATGACTGGGTACTATTTCAACATCAGGGTAGTGGAAATTTACAGAGCCACTGATATACTTGTGCACTTAGATTAGACTGCCTTGGAGTGTTTCACATCTCTACAACACCATAAAACAACACAATATGGTACATGAAATAATGCATCTTTTCTTATTTGTCTTACAGCTGTATTAATCAGAATATATGCATATGGGTAGTGTCAGTGCTAGTAAAGAAACAAGTTTCTTTATAAATAGTAATAGAGCAAAAGTAAAGCAGAGACTGATTTTAAGAACTCCAGAGTGGTAAAAACTTCTCCCTTCCCCCCCCTCCCCGCAAAAAAATTCTAATCTAAAAATTTTTTTAAACTGTACTTTCTAGAATTATGATGTAATTCTAAACTGAACTACACTGTATTATCTCTTCTAGAATAACGCTGACAGAATTTTTAGTAGTCAACAACTGTCTAAAATGATATTACAAGTCCTTGTATCTCTTGGACTCCAGAACCAGGGTTTGTGCTTAATTTTTTCCTCTTTCACTAAGGAGGAACCTGTATCAAATTACCACTCACTCGTTTCTAAAAGAAGCTTCAGAGGACGTTGCCATGAAACTTTGGACATTCTGCTAAGTTTCTTAAAGAGTATCTTACAAGAGTTATTGACCAAAGTTTATTTCCTTCTCTGTCCTCCATCCTGTTTTGTTTTTCTTTAAATATAAGATGCTTGCCTTACTAAGGGGTTTTCTCAACCCAGGCCACATCTTTACCATCCAGCTTTAATACAAGCTGTCCTTATTTAATAGCTGCCCTCATTTAGTAGCCAGACCTTTATCATTTGTCTTTACTGTGAAAACCCCAGGAGAAAGTAAACTTAATAGAAGCTGCCCCAGTTTAAAGCCATAGAGGGATATAATTAAGTTTAACAGAAATTGATTTAACAGAAATTGACCTAAAATATAATTAAATAATAATAGTCATATTATGTGTGAGTTTCCACTCACTTAACAGACTGCTTATGGCACTGTTGGACTTAACAGACTTAGGGCACTGTCTCTGTACAAACTGAAGGTATCTGTCGGCTTCAGCTCCCACACTGGCTGAAGAGTGCATGCATTTTCCTCCAGCATTCCTATTACTTCCCACTGCTACAGACCCAATAGGTCTGGTGGCTCCTGGTGTCCCCAGTAGAGTCCCTAGTAGTTAGTTTGAGAAGTGATTCAAAGAATCCCTTGACAGATGCATAAAGAACAAATTTGAACCCTAAACTCAGTCTACATAAGGACATACTCAGATTTTTCTTAACATTTGTACAGCCTCAGTGTAGCGATGAAATGGGTTAATTAGTTAATCAGTTATTTAGTCCTGAATTCTCTTTTTCATACAAGACTTAGGAAGTTCTTAATCAATCTAGTAAGAAACTTGTTCTTAAATATTTATTTTACTAAATTTTATTATTTAGATTTTAGTAATAATTCTTTGTCTATGGCATACATTTGTATTTAAATAAGCACCAACACGTACTGTATTCTTTCTGAATCTGGATTAGTTGTGTGGTTGCATTAAAATAAATTCCCTTTCTTCTCAGTGCAGTTAGTTTATTTCATTTTAAGGAACATACCTTGTTTTGAAACATTCTTAAAGATGCATTTACCATTTCCAAGAGCTGGCTAAATGGTTACAAGGGGAAATATGCCAAAAGCAATTAGCATAGGCTATAACTCCATATGATGCATTAGAATTTTGTTTTATGTGAAACAGTTTCCAATCCATGATAAGCAAATGGACATCACTTCACATAAATTAGCATGCTGGTGCCATTATATCAGAACAATTTATGGATGATGTCAGTTGTCCAACTGTGTGATTAACTTGCAGTTCTTTGCCTAAGGTTATCTACACACTGGCCTTTAAACTACAGTAAAGCAACTTTGCTACATGTCAGGTGTGCAAGTAGAGATAAGATTTTGGGATATAGTGCTACGTTTACTGATGAATGGCACCATTTAAATTTTTCCCTAGGCACAGAACTCAGTAAAGGTAGCAGTATCAAAACCTAACAAAGCAGTGGTACTGGGGGTCTCGTGTAATCAAGGCAGGTAGTTTAACTTTCTTGCTACTGAATAAACATGGACTTAAATGTAGCAAACTAAGACATAAGTTCAGTAAGCATCATAGTGTAAGTAAGCAGAGTTAAGGTCATAAACTGTGAATTTCACACACTTAGAGGATCGACACAAAATTCTTTCCGTTGTTGGCTTTAGTAGTGATGAAGTGTTGAGTAGCCCTCGAGAATGTGACTTTCATCCAAGTTTGACTAGCTGTTTTATCAGGAGATTTAGTTTCACAGTCATCAATAAAACTTCTACGTCTTCAAGAAATGTCAGAGAAATAGATAATACAAAGTGATAAAAATCACTTCCTTGGCAATATGTATATTCACAAATCCTTTGCACGGTTTGATGTTTTATAATCTTAATGAACAGTGAAAGAAAGTGCTGTTATATGTTGTTGGTGATCTAATCCAATGTTTATTTTGTAAATATACCTGAGCATGCAGTACCAAAAAACATAAGGATATCTATCTTACTCTTGATTACTTGAGCATTACTGAAGTCTATTTACTTTTAACATGCCAAGTACTTTCCTTCTTAAAACTTCTGAGGTATCACTATTTTCCACAAAGCAGGCTTGAAATAAGTCATCTGTTGTCATAGTAATATGAGGAGAACTTACTCAACCTCCACCTGTCTGTTCTTTTCTGATAAAGATAAGTCCAGTGTCTCAAGTGTCAAAGTGTTTTGAAGAATGTATATATTGTCTTATAATTCAATTAAAATGTTCCTCATCATTGACTGCAGAAGCAATTGATTCTGTAGTCTATTTCCAATTAGTGCCAGAGCCTTTCAGGCAGCTCCTTGGAATTCTTGCAATAATAAAACCCTCATTTTTGTAATTTTATCTTTCACTTGATGTTTAATTAACTACTTTATCATCAACCCATCTTTTTTTACTTGTCTTCAAGGGAATTTAGAGGAAATACATTATGTTTTTTAACTTACTTACCTGTAATTTCAATTTTCTGGTTGTAAACTTATCCTGTCAACTTTCCTTGGGAACCATAGAGACAAGCACCAAGTATGCTTTCTTTTATTTAAATATTATTTTTGAGTGGTAGGGCACATAATTTGAGATATCTGTGCCTTTTCCAGAGGATTTTAGGTATAACTGCTAAGTCTTGTAGGAATCTTAGAACTGTAATATACTGAGAATCTCACAGTACTTCCATAGCTACAAACCTGATGCTGTTTGGATAGGTAAGATATAAAAAATGAGCTTTTTAGGTTGATCATGAAATTGAAATGAACTGTCTAAAGCTACAGAGAAGGCAATGCAATGCCTGTTTTAACTCCATTGGAAAACACTTCTGAATGCAGTGAGATTAAGGTAGGAACCATTGTGTTTATATAGTGAGCTGAATTTCCAATGCAGATTGAGCTACACACCCCTCATGAGCCTTATTCTGTTCATGTCTCTCTTGAGCAAATGGTGAAAGCAGTGTTACCATGTTTTTTGCTAGTTCTGTGTAAATAGTTCAAGTTTTGCAGATAAATGTGAATAAGTAATGTAAGTCACTGATTAGACTGTAGTCTTTAAAGGCATGAAGACGATATTTTCTCCTGTACTAAACACAGCATTAGGAGTCACAAATTAAACATTAAACTTGTATCCAAAGGAAATTTTTTTATCTGAATGTGTAGAAAAGATTTGAGATCCTTGTATACACTCATTGAACCAAATAGTCTGTGGTGTAGATTATTAGTTTTGATGAAGGCAGTATAAAACAGGTGTGACAACATACTATTGTAGAATAACAATAGTTCTATACCTGTGAGCTTTGAAGGCACTATAGTGTCTGGATAGATTTTTTATTTTGTAATAGGTCTGTTAGAATTACTGACAGCTCATAAAACATTTTCTGTGGACAAAGACTGACTAATCTTAGCATTTAAAACTGTCTTATATAGGCAGACTTCACAGTCTTCTATTTTGTCTGAAGTAGGATCTTCACTGTAAAATAAGTGGAAAAGGGGAAGAGGTACAGTTTCATTAAGCTCTAACATATCATTGACTGTCAGGTAGGTCTTGTTATGCTGTCCATCCTCATTTAACTATCCCACAAGATCTCTTAATGAAGTTAAGCCCCAAGTTCACTCCAGTAATTCTGTGGCAAGAGTTTGTGCTATGTAACAATTCATCACTTGTCAGGAAGGCACTTTTAGTTTATACATTTAATAAGGGCATCCTCTAGCTTGGTTAATTAGAAGTGAACAGTTTGCATATTTACTAAATGCGGAGTGTCATTGCCACCACGGCCTATTGCCTACATGAATTATTTCTCTATCTGCAATAAACAGCTGGGTAATTATTACTGCCATAATCAGATAAATTCCCTCTGTAAGGCTTTTCTTACATGGCAATTCTTTGAACTCATCCAAAGCTGAACAAAATTTATGAACTCCAGCAGCTAGACCACTTTTTCATAGTGTAGTGTCCCTGTTCCCTTTTTCAAGGACACGTAGAGTATCATAAATATTGTGTAAATTAGGAGGATAAATATGATTACCTAAAGATTACATATTAATAAACTTGATTTTCAAAATATAATTTTCAGGTTGTAACTGATTACATTATAGCAGTTCTGGTTTATCTAATTGTAGAGACATGACAGGCCATCTATATACAGGCTGAACTAGGTTATCAGGAAGGGCTCTACCACTTGAAGACTACAGACTCGTGAAAAAGTGTATAAATATTTCTCATGTGCCATAGTCATTTCAGCTGTTTAGGTCATTAGAAGTATGGCAAATGTTATGTGCCATTTACTGAGCTCACTTAAAGTAGTTCTTTTGTCATTAAAACAAGGTGATGGTTCTTTTTGTTGTGCAATTTTCAGCTTAATAATGAAGCATAAAATTTAGATGCATTCATTTATGTGTTACATTAGAAAATTAGATATTTCTTTTGTTTGTAGAAGCAGTTTGTATACAATTGTGTAACTAAGTTTCCTCCATGCTATCCAAGTATTCCAGCTTGCATGTGAGTGTATCTGCAGGTACATCAGTGAGTACCTAATTTACATGTACAGCTTTTTCAGAATGTGCTATAATGTAGCTAATTTTTGAGATCTCCAAAGAAAGAAAAGAAAATCAAAGGACATAAATGTTATTTTTTTAAATTGGCATACAACTGTCTATTTAACTCCACAAGTTTTCTTTTCCTAATGTGGGATACTGTGTCAGAGTGCAGCTAAAAGGTTGCCATTAACTACTCCCATACGTCCTAACTCTTTATTAAATAAGTAGCATTCCTCACAATTTAGCAAAATGCTGAGAGATAGTAGATGTTAAGGAAGACCAAACTAAATAAGGTGTTCTTTGGCACTGCCTTATGAAAGGCTTTTGACACTAGACTCCCTTTATCATTTCCCATTTATGTCAGAGAAATAGAGACTACAGTGGTGAAGACCTCTAAAATGAGCCACATCACAGTTGTTTCTGTCCTTAGAAATGCGGTGTCTACAGATTACATTTTTGCAAGTTTGTGATTTGATTTTTGTCTGAGGATGGGAAAGCTTAATGGTCACTTGCTTTATATTGGTGTATCCTGTAATATCCTGAAATATCATAGAATTGCATGACGTGCAAAACAGAATACGGTGTCTCATGAGCACTTTTTTTTTGTTGTTTCAAGAGAAAAATGTCCAAAATAAAAGAATTTGAAAAAAAATTGTCTCAGTTAATTGTTTTTTGATTTTCTACATCATTATAAATACCTTCTATTATATAAGGTGAGTTAAGCCTTTAAAGTGCTCACTCAGAGAAGAAAACAGAAAAACTTAATTGTCTTCTGTTTTTACAGTCTAGAAGAGTAATGAGAAATAACAAAAAAGGTGTGGGTTTTTTTTTTGTTCTAGTAATACTCAATGTTATTTGGAATCAGATGGTCTGGTCTGACTTCAGATCTATCACCAATATAATATATACCAATGACAAATTTATAATAATATCTATTAAAAGGTCATTAAGCTTTGAACAATCTAGTCTTGATTTAATAACATCAGAAGAAGAAAATACCCTTTTTATTCTAATCCAGGAGTTAATTATCTTTGATGTTCAAAGTATGTCCCGTATTTCCCCACTAAAATAGTTTCATTTTATCTTTGAACCATTGCTTCTTGATAAATTCTGTTCTACTAGACTGAAAACTGTGCTAAACAGAAACAATGTAGATCACTGAAAGATGTTTTCTCTGATTAAAATAATTTTTGTGACCATTTTGGACAGATCTTCAAACATCCTTTAAAATACTATCAGCATTAGAACTCAACACATTATTATACCTAGGAAATTAAAAAAAAATTCCTCCTGTTGTATTGTCAGCTTATGCATTCATTTGTATACCTCCTAATCACAGTATCATAAATTCACATTCTCCATCTCTGTGAATCCTACTTGTAATACCACTTTTAAAAGCCATAGTTCTTCATACTGTGAGCATGACTTTTTTTAAGCTGTGGGAAACTTTTACTTATTATTATACCCCTCTCAAATTCTTCAGACTCTTCACTTTATATGGATAATTACAGGAATCTTTTAAGTGGTTTATCCTTGAAGTAGTTTTATCCAGTGAAGCTAAATCCCAGTGTCTTACCCTGAACTTCACAGTTTCTGCTACCTTCAAACCAAATCAACATGACATAGTGTTTCAAGAAAACAACATTTTCCAGCTCTTTTCACCAAGGTGGTTATTCTTTTCTTGTCCAATTAGCTAGGTAACTGCTAAATATTTACAGACTCATCTAAAAAAATATAGATTTGGTCTTTCAGCTTGCATGTCACCCAAAAGGATGCAACCCTCATTTACCTACTTGGCAGTGAGAGGCCTCACCACCATCTGCCATTGTACTTGGCTACCCAAGAAAGAATATAGTGCTCTGACCAGAAGATTATGTGCTTAGGTATAGACAATAGAATATATTTCTTGGATGAACTCTTCAGGCATGAATAACCAGATATCTAAATCTGTAATTAAATGTACTCTGGTTTATATGGTAGAACCAAAATTTCAGAGAATAAACTATAATTCTGAACGTTATTTCTTGCATGACATAATAAAAATGCCTGATTTTTTTTTAGTGTTGATTACTCCAAAGTTTTCAAGACAGTAAGAGAGAAGATTTCCTAGCACTTTTGAAAAGTGGGATCTAGTTTATATTTTTAGTTTGGCAGTGAGCCACTGCTGTGAAATCACATACTTACAAGTAGCACTGCAATATTAAAAAAGTGTCAGATCTTTCCCAAAATAATTGCATTTGCTTTATATATATATAAAAATAAATTATTCATTTGCTTTATCTTTTATGTTTCATTAAAATTGACATCATAGGTGCTCAAGTGGTAACACTGTTCCATGAATATGAAATTTGAGAAAACCACCGGGTACTGTGAAAATCAATATAAAGTTGTGATATTTGCCAATGCTGCTCTGCTATACAAAATGGGTCATTACATAAAAGCTCTCACTGCCTTGCTGTTGTAAAACCTGTGTAAAGTGGACAAAGTGTACCATTTTACTTTCAATCATATGCAGACTTTTATGTGAAAGTAAGTGAAAGATGTGTTAGGGAGTAGAACTCAGTCGAATTGTTTCATAATACCCTGAGAAGGAAAATCAACTTAGCTGATGACCTTTAGAAGCTATAACGTCATGTTTCCTTTCTAAATCACATAATGTTGAGTATTGTAAATGTTGCCAAGTACCATATATTAAAGTAAAAGAAATACAGATATGTCTACATTGTACTGCACTGCAGCAGAGAGATAACAGCTTAAATGAGTTCATTCTAGTACTGGGAACAGCTTAACTGTAGCAAAACATAGCAGTGTGCTTTCCCCTAGTTATTACTGTGCAGATGGTAGCATACACCAGTCTTCTGGGAATTGCGGTGCCAGAAGATAACAGATACTTTCACATGACATTCACTAGAAAACTTTCAATGGAATTTGGCTGTGGTTAGACATCCTCTCTCATACGTTGCAGGAAAAATTAAGAACAAGACTGGTCTCTTAGCAGCTTAGCACTGACACTGTGCTAAAAATGACCACTGGTGCTAAACTGCTGTCAGAATAAATTGTGTTGGGACTTTGTTATCTGTTCTGGGCCAGATCAGCTTTGTTACCCCCAAATACTAATTTCACTGTTTAAAAGCTAATCAATCAGGCTGATTTTTTCATAAAGGGGTCCATAGCAAACAGAAATAGAGTGAAAACATTTTTCCTGTTGTAGTTAGCTTTTTTAGTATAGACTTGAGTATAAATAAAGTTGAACCATACTTGGATTTGGTTCCTCTGCCAACAGAGGCTTTGGTGTTGCAGTTATTCTTATGCCACATCCATGATGGATGGGTTTTACAGGTTAATTAATTCAAAATAATTAAGCTAAAAAATAATTGTTTAGATTGGACATGGAAAAAATTATGAGGATGAATTTAAATTCACCTTAAGGATATATACAAATGAGAAAAACATTTGGACCAGTAAGTTTGCACATTTCGAGGAAACTGAATAGTTCTAAAAGATTATACATGACAAAGATTAGGTTTTTAATAGATGTGAGGAAAAAAAATCTGTATGAGTTTTTCTTGAAACCTTAATTAGAAGATTCTGTATAGTGAATTAGGAAAATACTCTGGTTTTAGTTGTAAGCTGCCTTTGCAATCAGTAGTTTGAAAAGCTGTTGCGCTCTTGAGTAACTGTGCAGCAGAGGAAATTGGAAGGATAAGAAGGATACATCAGTCTGTTCTTCCCTATCGTCTGGTACATGCTGTGTCCTGATCTCCTGATCTGCACAAGGTATTCATTCACTGTGTGCCCTTCACCACTGTGTTCATCACATTTCCTACATAGTATATTGATCACAATGTGCACCTTGACAATTGAACTGGTATGTCACTTAATTCCATTGGCAGGGCACACTGTGTGATTAAGGAAAGATGGACAGAGTATGTTCTACTATGCACAAATTATAATGGGATTCTAAGGTGTTATGAATTCCTCTCTATAAAATAATAACAATAGAAGCTATAGGGTGCTTTTGCATGCCTACACATTGGCTTTATTTGTTTTTTTTCGTCCTAAGGAGTCATATTTCCTGTTCACTGCACTGCAATGACAGAGCAATAACATTCCTCCAGATCTTGAAGAGATTGTCATGATTAATTTGTCAAATGGATTGATGTAAACAGTCACAATTAAAATTAGTGAGAACTTTGGACATCTAATTGTGGTAGGTCTCCTAGGTACTTAAGGTACCTTGTACCACTAATAACTGACTGCCTCTTTGAGCATCTGTTTCACTGCAACTTGAGATCAAATATTTTGGTCAAGGGATTCTGTCAGGATACACACAGGACTATACATCATGGTAGAGAGCTGACCTCTTTTTCTTAGCAAGTCTGAATAGGTTCATTAAAAAAATCAGAAAAAGGTTGAGGATAATCAAGCTGTCGGATGGTGCATAGCTAACATAAGTACGTAATATGTGTGTTCTGTTAAAACTTTGCCTTTAAAATACAGAGATCTCTAAACTATTTTTATATCCTAGGCTACTCCAAACATATATTTCATTTTTCCCCAAATTTAATAGATTAAGTCAAATGATATAATCATGGCGGGTCATATGCTATTCTCACCCACACCAACATGATGTGAAATCAAGTGGCATGCAGTGGTGTACCAAAATTATTGTCTCACTAATTTTATTTTGAGTTCCATATTCTGTATTTGAGCAAGGAGAATGATATATAGTCAGGAAGATAAAATCAATTTAGGTTATCTCCTCTTAGGCTAAGGTTGCCTACTGCCTCAATTGCTGGCATTTTATGATTTGGGGTCTGAACTGCTTAAAATCACAATAACCTAATACTTTTCCTGGATACTCTAGGCAACTATACTAATTATTGATTTTTATCAGGTGCCCTTTAGTTAATACTATACTTTTATAATATTATTTGGGCAAAGGACCACAGACTGCCAGTGAAAATGTGAGCAGAACATAATAGTTTGATAAACTTCAAAAAATGTTGGTCAGTGTGAATTTGTAAAATGATGCAGTTCTATGCAGAATCACTGAAATTTGTATATTACTGAAATCAT
Organism: Myiozetetes cayanensis; assembly: GCF_022539395.1. Classification (NCBI taxonomy): domain Eukaryota; kingdom Metazoa; phylum Chordata; class Aves; order Passeriformes; family Tyrannidae; genus Myiozetetes; species Myiozetetes cayanensis. The sequence continues at coordinate 13,884,163 of NW_026087411.1, forward strand.
CACTCGAAGACCTTTTCAAAAGTGCCAGGAACAATATTATATGTGTATTTTTAACCTTTATACAGACAGCAGGAGCACTGTCAGCTGAATTTGCATCTCATAGCAGGAACCAGCACCACTGCCTACTACATAATGAAGTATCAGAATAACAATAAGTTACCTTGTCAGATGAAATTTTTTAATTTTTGAACTACATAAAGCAAATAATTTTATCATTAACAATTCAGCAGCTACTTCACAGATATGTTACACAAGATCATTTTTAATTGTGGGTTTTGAGCACATATGTTAATAATCTTGCGCCTATTTTCGATTACACAAAATATTCCCTATGACAAGGAACACACACTTTGTGTTAGCCAGTATATTCATGTTTTTAATAAGAAAATGTGTCCTAAAGTTGCACTAATAAACATTGATATTCTTCTGATTTGTTTGATAATTTTCAGATCACAATAAGGTACTACATTTGCTAAAACATCCACATATTTCCTCTACACAGCTATTCCATAAAAACCTATGTGGATAGAAAGTCTGATCGGACTAAGCTTATATGGGAAGCCAGTTTTGTAGGAAGATGCAGTAGATGCTGTTAATATACTGAGATAAACTTTAAGATAATGAAAAGATTATGTGCTAAAATAGTTACCTGCTTTTTCTGTTATAACAGTATATTTCAGTTATAAGCAGTACTATTCCATCTATGAGCATGCAACAGATCATTTATAAAACTAGAACAAAATTATTAATTAACTTAAAACCTATTTTGCATTTACAGAACTCTTTTTCTCCCCCAAAAATTGTTCTGAGCTTTAAATACACAGGCCAAACAACTTGCCAAACAACTATCCCACTTCACACTGAACCAGGAAAGGTTTATCCTGAAGCAAATTTATCCAGAATCCCCCAACTATCATGTGTCATATCTAGTATTCATGGTGTCATATAGATGATACCCATGCATACCAAGAAAAGATTGCTCAATGAACCCATAATACCTATGAGCAAAGAGAAGGCTGGCAGTAAGTGCACAAATTTAATCCAAAAATCATTTAATTTCAAGCAATTTTCAATTTACTTTGATGGAATTCAGATTTATTTTCTCTGGGAAGGCATACATGTAGCAGGTCACAAGCATGAAACTTCTCAATGAACACATTTCCATGTAAGCTGTCTGGAACTCTATAACTCCATTTGGAAGACTAAGTTTGTGTCTTTAGTACCACTTACACTTATACACATCATTCTGTATGGGAACAGTGAAACCCCTGCATAAAATGTGTGCATAACATGTTAGAATTAATATACTAATGTGTGAAATAATAATAATATGTTTAAAATGAGAAGGGAGCCCCTGGTGGTCTAGTGGTAAGGGCGCGGCGCTGTCACCGCGGAGACCCGGGTTCGATTCCCGGTCGGGGCCACTCCCGGGCAGGTGGGGCTCGTTAGCCCTTAAAGGCAACCCACCTACGTCCTAAGGACCTCGCTGCCACCGTCCAAGCTCACTTGGCCCCAGCAGATGAACCTTAGGATTAAAGGGTGGGCTCAGTTCCGCGCACACTGTGTCTCACCTAAAAAATCCGATGCGCAGGCTGGAAGGTGTAAAGACCTTCCCCGGATCTTCACTCGTGAAGACTGGCCATTAATGTGTGAAATAGTATATTCATAAACAACTGCTTTTAGATTCTCTGCTTTTGTTGCTCCCTTTCAAATTCTTGAAAGTATGGTAAAAGAGATGAAAGCTTCAGGTTCAAATAGCTTTAAAATAAATCTATATTTATGCTAAAACATCAGTGCTGTGTCCAAGCATTGTTTGGACTGCTACATACCCCTAATTTTGTACTGCCTCTCAGGAGAGAATGATCTTGGGAGCTATTATCCCTGAGACAGAATTGTCTGCATGTTTGGTGCAAATGTACAGGGCAGTATAATGTCTGATAGAGATATTTTAGCACAACTGACAAAATGTGTAGGCTGCAAAAGTATGTTGAAAATTATTTGTAAATGCTTAAAAAATCTCAAACTTTTACATGGATTATGGTAGAAATATTAGTGAGGATGTGTGATAATCAGGAATGATCACTGATGATTTGGATGATAGCACTTTCTGAGGAGATCATGAATTACATTGAACTTCAACAAGTATTTTAGACTTCATCTAATTTCAGCAAATAAAGATTATTAATCATTCAGAGCAATCTGGTAAATTCAGATTGATTACAATGGGAAACATTTTGCATCCCGTTATCATTATTTCTGTAATACAAACCTATATTTTTGACATTATTTGTGGGTTTTTATCACCAGTTCTGTTCTGAGTAAAAACGCTTCCATACACACTGTTTGGAAGAAGTACCTGAGTGTATAAGAACATGAATAGACTGTAGTAATTTCATCCGTTTTAGATAGCAGTACTAAAGCTGAATAGAGGGCTCTGTAATCAAGAAGAAATAGTATTAAATATGTAAACCATGGATCATACAGTCTGATATTGAGGGTAAAGTGGCATAAAATAAAAGAACAAAGTTGATACTATATGCATTGTCGATTTATTCATTTGTTTATGATTGATGGATATAGAACAAAGAGTTTCCAAGTAAAAATGCTTATGTACCTACATGCAGTGACTCTGAAATCTGTACCTTAAGGACAAAGAAAGGTCGCCAATCTCTCCAACTCCTAGTTCTTTGTCAAAAATGGACACAGTTAATGAGGTTTGTTTGGTACAGCACAAATTCTCAGACACAGATAGAGATCCTTTCAATGGAAACAAATTTGTTTGGCTTTACCAGGTTACTTAGCGATTAATAATAGCCTTGAGATGCAGGTCAGAAAGGTCATCGTCCCTGCTTACCAACACAATCTAAAATGTGCAGCTAGTCCAGCTCTGCAGGCTTTGAGGACCCGGAATGCTATGCATAAAGTAAAACAGGCTATTTTCCAACTTCTTTTTTCATATTAATAAGCAATTTTCAAGAGAAGGGTGGCAAAATGGGGGCCATGCCACTCTAAGTAATTCATTTATTTTGCAATTTAATCTTATGTTGGAAAAAAATTACACTGCTGCAAAAGCATAGCATGGTGATTTTTAAACGTCAGTGTGCTTCATAAGTAACCTTGTATGAAATATTGTATTAGCAGCCTTTAACAGTAAACTGCAACAAAAAATATTTTCAGGGATTGAAACATACCTGTACATTTTTTCCAATCTTTATTTCCCTCTCATTCCATTTTTATTTTACAGTGGAAATAAAGCATGTTTAATTACCTAATATTTTACCTATTTTAATTGATAAAAACTTGAAAGATAGCATGAAACAAATAAAAATGCTACGCTTCAACTTGTACTTAAGAATGTGATTTCTTAGTTTTCATATTTATAAAGTAATTATTGTTCTTTCATATATTTTGATGAACTAATTTAATGATAACTAAAATATCAAGAGTAAGTCTGAGCCACAATCTTAAAAACACTTTCACAAGCAATATGTTTTTCCCATGGGGTTATTCATATCAGCAAACTTATCCATGTGCATATTTTGACACAATTTGACCCATGTCCTCACAGTGTCTTATTTGGTACTCATTGAAACAACTGAGACTAATAATGTGGTCCTCTCTAAATAATCTGTTTTGCAGGAATATTTGAATTATCTAGTTATGTGAATAATATTTTTTCTTTTTATTTTATCATATACACACATGCTTAAAAAAATAAGACTAGAATTTACTCACTCAATTAACATTTAAGTAACCTAAATGCTTGAGTGAATATGCTTGGTGTCTTTGGCACACAGGTTAATTTGAACTAGCCATTTTGTAATAACAAAAATAACAAGTGTTAATCAAACTAACCTTTTTTAACTGGGTCAAAAAAATTCCATACACGTGCACTGCACACAATATCACGGAATTTAGTTTCTTTTAGAACGTTAATTTACTCTATCGTTTGCATAATATATGGCAAACCTGGCTCTATCAAAAAAAAAAAAAACCTTTGAGAAGGAAATCTGTGCCCACTTTCTGTTAAAGTTTTACTCTAAACATTCAGTTAAAATCATGAGTTTTCTCCATTCTTTGAAACCTGGTATTAGATATGGTTCCTTATTTCTTGTATGATGAAAGAATTTTCTACACAGGCAGTGGTCCGTGAGGCAGTTACGTTCCTGTTTCTTGTGGTGGCCTGTATGGTTCCTATCAAACCAGAGCAGGAATAACTTATGAGAGAAGTCTAATGCCATGGAAAATCCTCTTAAGGACAATGTATGCACAAAAGGTTTACATCCAGTTTTTCTCTATGCCTACATTCTCAACCTTACAAAGGCTCAAGGATCTAGGAGTGACTGTCGTCTTTCATCCTATGTCTACTATCCTCTCTCATTCCACAAGATCTCACCTATCTGCAGATCAGGAGGGGTACAAGGCACTACCTGAGACATAAGTGAACAACTTTTATTTTGAAACCATTTTCAGGAAAATCACTTCATTATAATAGTTCCTGCTTAGAGATAATAAAACTAAAATGATACTCAAAGACAAATAAAAGGACATATATGAATACTATTTTATCAGGCTGTAAAAATACATAGGTTGACATATGCTTCAAAAGACTAAGCAATATGAACTCATATACTGTTCATACTTTAATCCTATTTCTTCATAGCTGTATCTGTGTAGATACTGCTGCTGTGGAATTGAATGAACTGTAATTTTGCCTTCCAGTGATGTCAGTATACTGCTAATACATAATAGCAGAACACTGTTTAGCTATGAAAGGGTTAAAGTAAAATAGAGCATTAGCACATCTTTTATTGTTGTAATATAATAGCAGACTTATTTTATTACAGGAGTGAACTTCAAGAGTACATAGAAAAAAAGGAAAATGAAGATAAAATGAAAGACCTAGAGAAGAAAGAAAAGGAAAGGAAATACCAAGCCCGAAAGATGCATTACCTCCTTAGCACTGAGCAGGTTGGTATACCTGTCCCTGACAGCTCATGCAAACCACTTGGGCCCCCAGCCTGACAGAGATAAAGTAGCAGGCTGAATGGGACATGACTTGTTGAAAAGATATCACAAAGACACTACTTCGAGTTCAATTTAGTGCCTTTCTATAGGCAAGAGCAGGTACCATGACTATTCTGTGACAGTAGCCTCATAGAGGCAGCATCAGCACTGCTGGCAGAAAGAGTCCAAGTCAGCAGTTTGATCTGCCACTGTGATAACACAACATGAAGGGCATAACCTCGCTTTAAAAACTCATTTTGACTGGCTTATTGTTGTGTTGTTGCACTTGTCAAGAACTAACAAGTTATTAAGCTGAGAAGGGATTTCATTTTTTTCCCCTTTTTTAATTGACTTAATGCTTGGGTTGTGCTGTGTTCTGCTTGTTTTTAGGATAGATTGTAAATGCAGGTTTTCAGCTAAAGCTTTTCCTAGAACTTCCTGAAACAGCTTATTTAGCATGATTGTTTTCGTTCAGAAATGCCTCATAAATTTTAAATATTTGCTGATTAATTTGTTTTGTATTGATAAAACTGGTATGTTTTTCCAAGCTTATGTAAGCTGCTTTATAGACAGGTGAATATGGCAGTAGATTTATCATATGCAAAACTGATGTGATTGGTAAAGCTTGTGGGTTTGCCTTTTTTTACTCATCTTTTGTGAACCTTAAAAAAGAAAAAACAAACCCTAAAGATTTTGTCTCCATAAATGTTTGGTGACTTGTTATTCTTCATATGAATATGGAATTAAAGTGAAATGTTAGTATGAACTAAATGCTTGCTTTTCATGGGTTGATAATTATAATCTGTGTTTAAGAACTGTTAATCCTAAAAAATGCAGAAAAATACTATGACACCTAGTGACAAAATATTTAATTTTCCCCTCTGTTTGGGACATCTGTAATTTTATTTGAAAAAAAAAAAAGCATAGCACAGTGTTAGTAAAAAATAGCATAAAATGTGTTCTTAGTGCCTTTTAGACAGAGGAGCTAGTTAATAACTCAAATTAGATCACTAGAATGGATTTTTACAGATGTAGATCTAGGATATTAAAAATAATCTACACAGTATTTTTATATTGTTTTAAACTGTAGAAAATTGGGAATTCTTGTTTTGAACAGAACAATTAATGTAAACAAATGCATAAACATTACTATGCTTACCTGGAGCTCAAAAATTGTCACGTTAGAGACTGAGTGACCTGTGGTCTAAGATCGTATTAAACTTAGTTTACCTAAGTATCTGATGATACTGGCTTAGCAATCTGTAGCATATTTTTAAGGAAAGGCAAGTAGTGCCTTATTTCAGCCATCCACAGGAAGACTGCTGGTAGAGGGCAGCGGTAAGTATTATGTTCTGATGAATTGAGATTTCTAATTTAATTAGAATTTAGATAGCAGTGTCTTGCAAAACAAAAATGTGCTTGGTTTTGCTTGCTGAGATGGTTTGTGAATACTGGGACTCACAGCCCACAGAATTTTTCCTTTATGATGGAACTGTACTCTGAGAACCATCTTCTTTTGCAAGTAAGTATTTCAAAACATAAATGAGTGTAATAATGGCCAATCTTCGCGAGCGAAGATCCAGGGAAGGTCTTTTCACCTTCCAGCCTGTGCATTGGATTTTTTAGGTGAGACACAGTGTGCGCGGAACTGAGCCCACCCTTTAATCCTAAGGTTCATCTGCCGGGGCCAAGCGAGCTTGGACGGTGGCAGCGAGGTCCTTAGGACGTAGATGGGTTGCCTTTCAGGGCTAATGAGCCCCACCTGCCCGGGAGTGGCCCTGACCGGGAATCGAACCCCGGGTCTCTGCGGTGACAGCGCCACGCCCTTACCACTAGACCACCAGGGGCTCCATAAATGAGTGTAATTCTGTGCAAAAAGACAATCTGAAAAACAGCAGATATATCTGGAGTTAACTTACAGCAATCAAATCTATATTCCACACTTGCACATAGTTGTAGAATTTGATATCTTGCCAAGATACAGGACAAATTATTTCAGTGCATAATTTACTAGTTTGATTCTCTGACATTTTACTCTCTATGTGCCTGATCTTCTGATCTGACTACAGCTGTGTCTTGTTGTCTTCAAAGGATAGTTAATTGGAATACTGAGCAAGGACCATTCATGTCTCAATAGAAACAGGCAGCAAAAGTTAACACTTTTGAGTGATTAAAGTGAGTTGATAAGCTGGACGAGTCATGTATTAACTAAAGCCTAATTAAGTTATAGAGACCTGCTAGAGTTTGCTTCTCCTCCCCTTCCTGCCATACAATTATGGAGCTGAGCCACCTCGTGCATCAAGGCTGCAGATGATCAGGCAGGTCATAGGGACAGCACTGCAAAATCTGTATTTGCAATAATTGTTTCAAATATATACTATAGTTTGGAATCTTTTTATTTTACTACAGGCAAAAAGGGAGAAGAGGGAGTTTACTTATCGAAAGAAAATATTTAAGGAGTTGTTGCTTCTCAGTTTCTGTAAAGAAAGGCATGTCAAATTTCATTCTCCACTCCCTACGAGCTGAAACCCACAAACCCATCTCAGAAGTGTTTATATATATATAATTATATACCTACGTATATGTATGTACAAGGTGTGCCCACTTCTAATTACCAACATTGTTTTGACACTTCAGAAAGTAAAACTGAAGAATGCAGTGTCATGAACATACAGGGATGTCTACTATGTACATAATAGCATGAGCTAGGACAAAGTCAACATTTTGTCTTTTTCATGAATTAACTTGCTATTAAAGGATTTGTTTCTTTCATAAACTGTTGCCTCTATAAAAACAAGCGGAGATGAAGAAATGGATATCAAACTCTGAATTAGAATGCATTATTTGTCGTTACTGGTACCAGGTATATATACATAATCTTATACAGAGAGATGTGAGCTTGCTTCGATTCCTTTCCAAGCCAATCTGGAGCTATAACATGGGGCTGAACCCAAACTAATTAGCCCTGTTGAGAGCCACAGTGTATTAGCTCAAGAATTAATGCAGTTACACAGCTCCTGGTCAGCTAAAAATATGAGAAGAATAAATGTGTGTATGCTTTAAACTCAGGAACAAAGAGTTTGATCTGCATACAAAGTATTATATAGACATACATACAATTAAGTTGTTTTGTCTGCAGTTACACACCTTTCTGGGGGGAAGTTGTATGTATTGGGTACCATTGCTAGGGAACTGACATTCAGGAAAATCATTGGATGACTAAAAATATGTGTTATTATACCATATTCTACAGTTTTCCTATATATTTTGTGAACAGCTGATTGAGTGTATTTTGCCATGGAAACTTACACAAATATGACTATTTCCCATTGCTGCTTGTAGCAATACATTGCATGTACACAAATATTACAATCCACTGAAGAACTAAGCTGTTCATTTATATAAAAGAACGTTAGTACTTTAAAAGTTTAAAGTCTTATTAAATAATATAATTATTGACTGTCTTTCTCTGAAAGTAGAATGTTATGTATCCCACCAATGTCAACCAAATACTGTCTGGAGAAATAAAGCATGAGCTCTAAAACTTCAGTGTTATGAAATACTAAACTTTTAATCAATGTGCTATATGCCAGTAGTATCAGTAACTTGTCAAATAGCATGAGTTTCTTGTGTTTAAGGGAAGCTTTTCCTACATGATTCCTTTAATTTTAAAAACAAATAAACAAAAAACCTTCTTACCCCATCATAAGTTATGTTCTCTGCTTCATTTTCTGGTTGCTTATTGCAAGAGATTCCAGTGTAAAACACAGCAAGAAATAAATCTATGGGGCTTCCAAACTAAATTCCATTTTGAAATACGATCTCTATATTTCAGATTTTAAAATTGTTATATAACGCAATTTTTTCCTTATCTGCTTTTTACCCTAGCAGTCTGATAAATTTTGACATCATGATGAACATGATAAAAATTACAGTACATATTTAATAATTCCTTGCCTTTGTTAAGAATATTTCTTATAATTTCTTATTGGTAATGCTTTTTAAAATGGTTCTTATCTGTTTTATCATGAACTGCATTGTGATTCCTTCTTGAGACATGAAACTTATAATAATTAATTTTTTCTTATTAGTCCAGAATCACAGTATTCTATTTCCATTCAGTAGTAATGATCCTTTTTTTTCAAGATCTCATTAGCAGGTGAACTACTTATTAAATGTGGTTTTCCATTATAAACATATTTACCTGTGCATATTATCCTTCTATGTCCCTGTATTTCCCCTTTCTGTATGAACTACATTCACTATAATTGAGTAGATTCTTACTTCTGCTCTTTGTCATATTTTCAAAGCTGACCATCTCTGCAAAGTGCTGACAAATGACCTCTGAAGTCAACAACAGACAGAAGCTCTGAACACGTTGATGGCACTTTGTAGTAATGGGTACAAAGAGCCCGCTTTTGTTGAAATATGTGGTTGCATGATTCCTGAGGTCACTGGTATTTCCAGCTTGTCAAGACATTTTGCAGTTGGTCTTTGCCTTACAATGATGATTACAATTAGGCATATAATAGCCTAAATCCAGAGATTCAATATCGAGCAAGAATGCAGACCTGTATTGTTTTAAGTATGTGCTGACAGAGCAAGCAGCAATGCTGAGGTGATTCTGTGAGAGGGAGCGAGTGTGTCAGCTCTGCTAGAACTACTGCTGCTACCCAGGCAGAGCATCTGCAAGTCCACAGTGAGAAGGGGAGCAGAAGCCAATGGTAATTGAAATAGAGAGCAGAAGTGGTGGAAGGAGAAAAATCGTGCATGTCTCGTAAGGTATTGAGATCAGGAAGAACAGTCTTATGGAAAGTCTTCAAAATGCCCCAGCTGAAAAAGCCTTTTGCTATTATGGTTTCTCCTGTCACTGAGAATCAGCAGAGCAACAGATCTTTTTCCTTTATGGTTGTTTCCTGTGTAGCAAACAGTACTGGATGAGATAATTTTAATTCTCTTTTCTCCGATTTTCTACTGTTTATAAACAGGTAAACCACAATTACCTTTTTCTCCAAGAAAGTGAATGTACAAGTAGTCCAGGAAGCCAAAGTTCTTTTGATCTGCAAAAGCTTGAGAGCTTTTTCTCACAACTGCAAAACATATTTTTACACTGTTGATAATGGGATTTTATACATGCATTGCTTAACCTTATCACTGCTGTGGCTGATGGGCTGAATCATGGCCTCATTCCTAAACCTGGACTTCCTGCTCTGTGATAAATCATGCTGAGAGTAGATGAGCTAATACTGATCCTCTGTTCTCGCTGGGAGCTTCTGTTCTATCAGAATTTTTTACTATTGAGACCTTAGAAAAATTAATTGTGCCTGTTGTGTATGTATACCTACTCTTGATTCTTGTATAGCATCTTCTTTCTGTTGATGCTTGACTAATTAGAAGACCTGACTGAGTCGGATTGCCGACTCCTCTGGCCCAGAATCCTGTCTTTGACAGTGGCCAATAGCACGTGCCTAGAAATGAGGCAATACAATTACTGCCATGAATATTCTCTCATTTTCCAGCAAACAGCGATTGAAGGACTTGTAGCCCTGAATTAGGGCTTCTGAGTATAAAGGAAGCAAAAACATGTCCCACTTTTTCATCTTTTGTTTCTAAGATAAATTAATTTGATTTTGATTTTCTGTTGTTATTTTAAAACTCAAAATATCACTTGTATCAGTTGTATCCATATTTATTTCATATTTGTCAGTGCCTAAAGTAAAATATTTTAAATTCAAATTCTACTCAATACTAAGACATTCTTTTATTAAATTTTTCTTGTCAACAGAGGTGGCAATTCATAGACATTACACTGATAGCCCTTGTCCCCTTTTCACATTACTGGAAATCAGGAGTTAATTCTGTTGAAGTTACTGCACTTAGATCACGTCTAAGTGTTCTGAGTGAGAAATCAAAAAGGCCACAAAATCCTTCCTGAGGCAGGCTAATGAATATTCAGAAGACACAACTGATTATTATGCTTCTAACCTAATGTGCTGTCCTGTAAGAACTTGAAAAACAATTGGTCCAAAATGACACTGTTTGACATCCACTCTGTCTCTGGACAGCTGGCAGTTTTATTCTTATAAAGGTGAGGACTCAGTGGATAAAGCCCTGGCCTTTGATCTTCAGATCCACGGTTTAAGAGACAAGGTAGCAAGTTTGGTCATTTGAGCTTACTCCCGAGTGAACAGTCCACATCACAGAATGATTATACATAATTTGTTACTATTGGCAGAGTCTGTTCAGGAAAGGCCAAGGACTGAGATAGCATGAAGAATGAATTAGCTCTTACCTTTTACATTTTATTTCCTCCCTCTTTACTGTTGTAATTTTATCATCCTGTCTCTAAAACATTCAGGGGATGAAATTATCATTCATTATAAGTACTAATACTTACGGAAGATGAACTAAAATAGTTAATTTTTTTTTTTTTTTTTTAAATCTAGGTGCCCCAATCAATGAACAACCCCACCTCTCCATGGGTGTTTAATATCCACTCATCACTTCTCTGTCAAGAAGTCAGATGTTTCTGAGTACTTTCCAAAGCTTGTAGCATAAGAAATCCCATTTAAATTAAAGAGGAGAGAGTGAGATTTCCTAGTTCTCTAGCAGGCTTGCAGCTATATTTAAATAGCATTACTATGGGAAGCACTTCATGATGCAGTGTTCTGTTTTTATAAAATATTAATTCCAAATTTTTTACAATTTTCATTAGATCCTTTTTACAGTACCTGTGACAGGTATGTTTGGTCAGCAAGCTTTCTTCATGTATTCACTTCCACATCGGAAGTCAGATGTGTCAGTCTATTCACAGGTATTCACTATAGGAAAATCATTCAACTCTTGTGCCTCATGGGGCACTATACACACCATCTCAGTTCACTTGGAAGGGATCTCAGTTCATGTTGCTTAACGTTTCTGTCAAAAAGAAGGACAAAGTAAGACAAACTTAGAAAAGAAACCAGTAGCTGAGCTCTTTGTGATTCTGAAAGACGTTGTACCTCAACAAAGAAAAATGTTTATGTCTCGAAGATTAGTTCTGCCAGGTCTAAATTCCAAAAGTGACCTTTAGGTTATTTGCACACACAATCAAAAATCTGTAGTTTTCTTAGAGTCTGAGTCCAGCCCTTGCCCTTTGGGATTACTCATCTTGGGGACACTCAGACCTGTAGTTCTGCCACTCAACACAGTTTGATAGTGATGTTAAAAAAAAAAGAGGACAAGTGCTGGAAGCCAAAATATACCTCTGGAATCTATCTGATGCACACTCTGCTAATATAATTTAGTGACAAAGTTTATAACTTTCATAGATTTCCAGTTTTGCTCATATCCCTTTCATTGAGCCTTTCTTTGTCTCTAAGAAATGGCTGTTACCTCCCTAGAGAGGGCAAGTACAGTAAAAGCCAAAACTAAGATGATATGCGTGGTGATCTTCATGCCTGGAAAAGGGTAGTGGTGTGGGTAAGGAAGCAATGGAAAGAGGATGGGGAAGTGCTGTCTGCTGACACCATAACCTACTTCCCATGAGAAGTCGATGGCTGTGCAGCATTTCAGATGTATATCTTCCTGGTGTCAGTGAACAGAACTTCCTTCCCACTCACTGTTCTCTTAAGTCTCAGCATAGCACAAGTGGTAAGTGCAAGTGTTTCCAACAGAAATCAATAATTTCTCCCTTTGTCACACTTCACAGAAAACAAGATATTCACTTCCTATTTTTTAAAGATAGCGAGTGAATGAACTTTTAAGCGTTATCTGTGACAGTATTGCAAATTCTATTTTTCCTAAAGGCTGCTTGTTATAGAAGCATTTGTTTGATAACTGGTTAACTGTGGAAAGAAATGAGAGTTTACACTGAAAATTCATCTGTCATTAGAAAGAGCTTAACACACAATAGAATATTTTGAGTACTGTTTTTTGACTGATCGTTTGCAAGCTCAGTTTTTAAAGGCATATTCATGTAGACATGGCAATATTTCTTCTTCTAAATAGCTTCTTACTAGCCATGTCACTCACACTAAGCATGTTATTTTAACATAGTGGCATCTCTATATTTACCAGTTATTACAACGTTGAGCACCTCTGCATCTAGCATTGGTAATTTAAAAATCCACTAGCTAGGAAGATCCCTGCACTTAAACTGTCTTTTTCAGCATCTGAATTGCATAATCCCTATTTGTGTGGATTTTTTCTAGACAACAAACTTCTTGCTCAATTCCTGTGGGTAGGATTAATGGCAGAGTTTAAAGGACAAGCTGTGTGATGTATCAAAAAGTGTACATGCTGAGATCTTAGAAAAACATGACCACATTTTGTGTTTTACTGTCAATTGGGGTGGCAAAAGGGTTGGATTGCTGCAGGGTCAGAAAACTGGTAAGACTGAGTTGTATATTGAATGCCGGCTTTGTGTATGATATGATAAAAACATTTAAGAAAGAATCTATATTGCAAGGAAATGACAATGCAGTGGAGTAGCAGCTAAATAGTTCACAAAGCCACATTCAGAGACAGTGGAACTCCACTGACATTCTTGAAATTGTTACTGGTATAAATTTGATTGATGCATAGTAGTCCACCTGGTATTTATACAAGTTTGATGTGAGGTATGGTCCTGCTCAGGTAATTTTTGAAACTATTATATCAGGAGAAATACACGCTAAGTAAGAGATAAGTGCCTAAGAAGAGGGAGGTTAGGAATGGCATGGGAGAAGTCATGAAGATAAAATACCATACATGTTTCCACAGCAAACCTTCCTGTTGATTAAGAAGTGGCACTGATGGTATCCTAGCTTTAATGAGACTTCAAGATGAGTGATGTACACACCAATTCTTTTGTTTCTCAGCTCTTAGGCTGCTGAACAGTATAATGGTAAAGTTCTTTCATTAACTTGCACAGTTTATTCAATATTCAGTGCTTTTGTTTAGTATCTAATATATATTGTTAATTTGGGAGTTGTCTGTCCTACAAGGGACATGAGGAACACTGTTTATCTCCCCCTATACATTGTTTGCTTTGCTTTCAGTTTTTCTATTTGAACAATCTTTTAGTAAAATCTTCATCTCTGTGGTTTTTTTGTTTCTTTTTATGTCACTCTTTTCTACTAATTTCTGACTACCTTTACTAATCTGACTAATATGATTCTGTTCTCTCATTATTCTTTCCCATATACAATATGATGACCATTCATTAAAGCTTCACTTCATTGTAGGCTGTTTTGTTAAACATACTGACAAATCCTGAGTTTTTAGTCATTGCCTAATCCTATAGGTTTACTAGAACGAATTGTTTAATAAATCTGTCAGATAAAAATCACCTTCAGAAATTATTCTTTAGGCTAAGCTCCTTAATTCCCATTTATACTAGATGGTTATAGAAACAGGTTGGTTTTTAGAGATTTGTATAATTTGTGTATGATCCCATACTCACCCCAGCACTTCTTAAAGAAAAAATTATAATGGTAATGGAATTTCCCATTCCTATTTTTAAAATAAAGCCATTAAGCAAGTTAAATTGTATTTTTCTACTTGTTTTGAAATCAGAAGTTAAATGAGGAGACAGTAAGAGAACCTTGAATGCACTATGTTTTTTGTCTTCATCGTAAGAGTATTGTTTCTCATGCCATCACTCACTCATTCAACTGATTATCCCTGATCTAGTCAAGTCATCGAGAGCCTGCATAAGAATTAGATTTGACAGAGTAAGCTCTCTGTCGGAGAGAGAATCAATGAAAGGTGGACACAATTTTGGGATGCCTCTGCATTTGCTGGGCTGATGTGTTTTGGATATTGTGCCACGATGATTCATGCATTAAACTAAGATTATGTTTCTCTTTTGTCTTGTTGCTAAATACCCAAGCAATTGGTACCTGTTTGGAGACTCAATTACAGTTCTGTTTCCTGCACCTGAACTTAGTGCCTGTGCAGGTTTAGAGGTTGGTTTTATGGTCTGTGGCCAGGATACTGGACTGGAATGTTTTCCTAACACCTCATTGTATAGGCCATAAAATTGCAGCCTGGTTTACTTATAAAAGTGCATTTAAAATGTGATTGCACTATTATTTTGATATCAAGCAAACATTTCACAGATAAAAAGGACTGAACCAAGCTTTACAGTCTGAAGGCAGAATAACAATAATTAATGCTTCTATTACTCTGTTTAAACAGAATATATATTAAGCAGAAGACAGGTAATTAATCCCACTTGAAGGAATATACGCTACTCATCACTCATTTATGAATTCTTCAGTCCCTCCATTAAAGCAGTATCTCAAAGAAAGGTAAAATACCTTGGGTGCAATAACAGGCTAGGTCCTCCAGTTCTTATTTAGATGAAATTCCTGAGAATATATTTTTTTAAGGATTACAGGATCAGGCCAAAGGAGTAGCATTAGTTCAGTTAGAATTAAACCTACATTTATAAAGCTGAGTGACATTTTTCCTATTGTCACGTAAGGATGTTTTATCTCAGATTGGAATGTCAAATACCACTATGGTATTTTTCCAATGTCTGAATAAACTTCACAATTTATTTCTTCATTGAAAATAAAGAAATGTGTTCAAATCAGTTAAAATATTGTGGATTGTTCATAGTAGAATACATTGTAATGTGGCTTAAATATTCTGATGTTTCAAAATTGAGTTCATGGACATAGTTTTATTATACTTGTTGCTGGAACAGTATTTACAGATTTTTTATAGATTCTTTTTCCCCAATAAATCCCATGTTAAATATTATCCTTTTATTTTCACTAAGTATGGAATATTCTGACAACCTGTAAAAAACTAGCTGTTTAGAAGTTTAAAATTCCTTTTCTTTTACAGACATGGTTGCAGCATTATATAAACACTTATTTCCCTGTGAATCATTAATGTTTTAAGGTATTTCTTTTACCTCCTAGAGAAACTATATCTGGGGATTAACAAGATTGTTCACTGGAATTCATGTGGAAGCATAACTGCAGTAGCTGAGAAATGATCATGTTTCCTTTTAGTTCTCAGCAAGAGTAATTGAATGTTGAATATCTTACTAAACGCTGGACTGTGACAGTGTGTTAACACTCCGACTATCTCCTAACAGCAGGGCAATTATTTGCTGAGTGGGATTTTTATAAATCCCCTGGCAGTAGTATGTCCTGATAATTATGATGAAGTGCACTGGTCAGTGTTGATTCAGCAATCCCATCTCTAGCAAATATTTCATTCACAGCTCTCCTTCATGCTTTTACTTTTATGGCTTTTAAAGATCTCTTACCTCTCTTTTCAGCTTGCTTAGATTTTTTTTTTTTTTTTACAAATTACAATGGAACAAAAAAGAATTTTCAAGCTTAGTCCCTATTTATGGAAGTCTTTTCCTTCTCATTTAATTCCTCATTAAAAGACCAGAGTGAGAAACTGGGCCTTTATTTAGGTTCTTACTGTGACAATCACTTTCACAGGCTGTCTACCTCAAAACTATTTTTTTCGAGAGTAAATGATTGTTACACGAAACATTTGTATTTGGAATATAAGTTGGTTATTTCCTTTTTTCAGAGTTGATATGGAAAAGTAATTAAAATAGAGTATATCTTTATTATTGTTTAGTTAAATTACAATAAAATTATTTAAATATATGAGAAAACACTTTCTATTGACTTAATGCTTACAATTTATCTTCAACTCAACTTCATCAATTTTTAATTTTTCATATGCGTAATTATTTGCAGCATAGTAGCTATGCCGCATCTTCGAACATATTTTGTTTGTGATTTTTTTAAAAGCTCAGTCAAGAAGTAAGAAAGAAGAATAAGAAATAATTAATTCATTACGAAAATTGCAGAATCTAACCTGTTCAGGTTTCATCATACCATTTAGGGTCACCTATCTTTTCTGAGGAACTGTTCAGAGTAAATAACACATCCTTGTCTTTCTCTTTCTACCTGCACCTTTTTTCCTTTCTTCCTTCCTTCTTTATATTTCTTCTGCTACTGTCTAACCTTATAGTTTAACTTTCAAGGCAACTCCATAATAATTTCTTTCTTGTATTCTGGAAAATAAAATTAATTTAGACAGAAAGACAGTTAAGCCTTTCTCTCTGTATTGAAATGATAAACATGAAAAGACAAAAGTGGATATTCTGTAGCATGGGGTAAATACAGGATTAGAGGTGGAAGCAATACAGACTATAAAAAAACCCCAAATCTTTTCTTTGCCAATGTTCATTAAAATAATATTTGTTTTCTTATGATTTTTTTCTTTCTTTATACATGACTAATAATTATAAAGATAAGAAAATGATTGGGAGGAAACTAAATGATAGAGTGTTAGAAATGCAAAATGATTCAAAATATTAATGTAATGCTAAGGATGACTGGGTAACAAATGGTACATTTGCCAGTATGCTTGACCTGACACAATTAATATTCCAGGTCATGCTTGGGTTTCCATGATGGAAGGTCTGAGGCAGAGAATTCTAGGGGAAAATATATCTATTGTGTAACTCATTTCTCTCTATCTTTTTTTTTTTTTTTAATTTTTTTTATTATTAATATTTTCCCTGACGAGTCAGAACTGCAGTCTTAAAAAAAAAATATCTTTGCTTTCACACCTCATTTGCCATATTCACCACTGGGCCACCATTCACCAGAAGGGCCTGATGCAAGGAGGTCAGGAAGAAGCTATTAACAGAGTCCCCTCCTGAGATGTCTTTGGTCTTACTGAGGTAGAAGTTAGCAAGACAGTACTGCAAATAAGTCGGTTGTAAGTTTTTTAACAGTTAGCACAGATTTCCCCATAGCGTTTGTCACTTTAGAAAATTGTTCCTAGAAATGGTATCCCAAAAGCTGGCTTTGACAGAGTCCCTTCTGAGTGTTGAAGAGCATGGTACAGAAAAATGTCATCCTCCCTGAGACAAGAGGTACTTTTTGTAATCTGTGATAATATTTTGGAGGGTTATGCGTATTTTCTTATTAACTAAAGGTGGGAAAGTATTGAAATCATATTTTGAGGTAATATCTCAAGACAGATACTTTTCTACCACTGAAAAAAAGCAGTATTAAGTACAATGGTTTTGTAGTTGAGAGAATATTGCATTAAAGTAGGGAAAAAGTTAAGTAATCCTTTTCATACATTGCACTTGTCTCTAGAAGATATGCAGATGTATTAAGTACCAAAAGCTTTGATCCTCCAGATTCTTAGATTTCTTCAGACTGCCAGCTCCCTGCAGAGGATAGAGTGAATAGGGCATTCATCACCACACTGCACAGGTGCAAGAAATTCCAAAATTAAGGTTAAGATTTGCAGAGATATTTTAGTGGAAGCAATTTTTCCAGAGGTTAATCTGAGCTGGAAAGTAGAATCCAACTCCTCCTTTTGTCTCTCCTACCAAACTTGGCAAATTTTACATTTAGGCCTACCCTTACCACAAACCTTGGGGAATTTAAAGTAAATTAGTATTAATTTTATCTGTCTAGATACTAACTCTGCTGATTGCTCTGCTGTCTTGTTGAATACTTAAACATATAAAATTGAAATGTAAAATAATTGTCAAGGATTGCTTGAAAAATTATTATTTAAAGATGTGCTTCATAATCAATTTTGACCCATATCTTGCAGTTTCAACTGTAGAAGAAGCAAGAATGTTTCCAGCTAGCCTCACTAAACTCCAAATTCATTTTTAAAGTTGATACACTGTCTATATGTGTTTAATCTGACAGTAGTTAAAAAAAGAGCAACAATAGATGATTCTTGGTTAAGTCACCTTTTCAGCAATAATAAGTCAAAAGACATTGAATCAATGGATTTCTGCATCTATTATAGCTAATTTTGGTTTCATTAAAAATGGTAAAAGCCAATCCTATTAGTGCATCTTGAGATATTCAGTAGCATTTCACAGTGTTTGAACCTTTTATGAACTATAGCTTTTTATTACTGCCAAACATTTAATCAGAGGAACACAAAGTAGAATATACACAGTATCTCAACATAGATTTTAAAATGCAGTTTCAGAAAGCCCTTGTGTTCATGGAGACATATACTAGCTTTCAATGTGACTAAAAGAAGCAACACCATTTCCTAGGGCCCAGACAACGCATCAATTTAAAGTTATTGCATGTAATTCTTCAGAGGAAAAACATTTAAATTATTTAAGATGTTGTATTTTTCCACCTAGGAGAAACAAAACCAAAAAACCCTGAGCTAAGTAGATTAAATAATCTAGTATTTTTTTGGTTAAAAAAAAATGAAAAGGCTTCCTCCTCAGTTTGCTCATCAGCTTAAAAAAGGGTGTACAATTTTGAGCAGATTCAGCCCTGCTCAAGATATGCTACTGATCAACAAACTCATACCTGCCAGCTCCAAAGACTCATTACCATGCCATAGTGGTGTGTTACAGATCACCCTGATTCTCAGTTATGCACATGGAGATGTTTTTCTTCTGGATAATGTTTACATTTTCAGTGACGTTGTCAGAATGTAGGCAGATCCAATGGCCATGGTGGGACTAATGAGTGAAGGGATGTAGTGACCATGGCATAAGATGGTTTGTGTAACTTCAGCATGGAATTTGTTTGGTATGAATCTAATACATATTCTGTTTGTATGAAACTTGTATTGGCTGTGGCATTTTATATTTGAGAGAACTTGTGTAACAAGTATATAGTGTAAATATTTTCAATAACTGTGGGATGGTACAATAAAGTCAAGACAACATATGGAACTTGTGTTTATGTAGCACTTACGAGTCACCAAGTGTTCACAAGCAAAACCCAGTACTAGGCTGATAAGAAGATTGCAGTTTGATGGTGTATGAACTACTGAAAATATAATAGCAGCATTAGGAGGATCTGTAACTTTATAGGATGTTTATGTGAGTAAGAGCCAGACTTGCAGAACCAAGATTAAGATGCAGCTGGACTTTACAGATCAGACAGATGGACCTGCAATTTCACATTCACTCAGTGATTCTGCTTGTCTGCTGTTTGAAGCATGGATCCCTGCCATTTTAGTTTGGCATCCTGGAGAGCTGAATGAACAACCAGTGGGTGCTTGGCATACATATGTTTCTACCACTTATCTCTATTCATGTCCTCTTTCCCATTATACATTTAGACCATTAGTATAATAGTTTGTAGGGTTTGCACTAAGATGGGAACATACAACAGAGGACCAAAATAAACTGTCATTAGAGCCAGATCACTTACAGAGTTGAAGAATATAGCCCATAAAATTTTGAATAGCGCAACAGTATTTTGAATAAGCTACCGTCTCTGAATATTCTAGTGCATTAAACACTATGTTTCATATATGCCTTATTTAACTGTTTTGACACAAGAAACTGGAGCTTCCCAGTAGGATATATTAATGAAAAATGCATTAAAGCTAATTGGGAAGTGTTCAATCTTCTCAGCCCCAAGAGATTAATACTTTATGAGGAGGCTGACGCCCTACATAGTTTTCTCATGGGTCCTCTGTAGCGTTCCAAAGGAGCAATACAAGATTTTAAACATTTACTCTTTTCCTTAACTTTTCCTGCATCATGAAAGCAATTTCTTTTCCCTGTTTTTATTCAATATTTCTTAGCATTTAGAATTAGGATAAAAACAAAGGATAATATATTTTAACTGAGAAAATCTACTTTAAAAGTCTTAAGAATACTCTGAATATACTGTTGTAGAAAATATAATTATTCTTAAAGCAACTAGTATCTTTTAATTACTTTTTGCCAGGTGTATTTTAAGCATATGTTGTCTGTTTATAGAAGATTTAGTGGCTTTGTGCAATATGGAATAGGAATTCTCATGTTTAACAGTTCATAATTAATTTAGTAAACTCACATATGTCTATTTGGGAATTGTTTATATACAACTGATAAAATACCTGCATTTATAGGAATGATTTGGGAACAGTCTGTCACATAATTTTGACTTGCCAGATATTCACAGATTGTTAATGATGTAGATTACTAGATCAGAATTTGAAATGTGTGCTTCGTATTAGTCATTGTTGTATTAGATCACACTAGTGATTCAATTAATGATGTATCCTGAAAAAAATGAAATATCAAATTCAGTAAAGAATGAATCTTTCCATTTAATTCACAATTCAGAAATTCTTATGATAAATTTTGGGGTTTTACAACAAATTTGAATAGTTATAGGAATTTATTGTGGACATATTGTTGGGGAAAAAAACAAATATTGAATTTTGGTATTCCATAAATTTTCTTCTATTTCTCCTTAAGTAATGACTGTTTTACTTTTAAAAATGCTGCAGCTGCCACTGCCTATTTTTGTTCCTATTGTGTATTCAAATCTAAATAAGCTGAAATCAACGGTAACCCCATCTTCTACTCAGATTGCAGGCATCTACAATTCACCATTCAGAAAATCCCCAGACCCAATGGAACTGCTGCTAAGAAATTCAAAGCCACTGAGCCACAGAAAGAAGCAAGTAAAGAGTCCCTTTGCCTATGAACTCTATGACTGGCCAACTTGCAAAAAGCCCCCAGCTTTCGTCGCAGCACTGCCTCTGCCACCTATTGGCAGACAGAAACCTCAGGTAACATTTTTCGGTGTCTCTGAGGCAGGTTTTTTTTACATCTTTTATCATAGATTATCTCAAGTTAAATCATCAGGTCCAAAAATCCCTTTTGCGGATTTTTTTTTTCCTTTTTTTTTTTTATATAGGTCTAGTGCTTTCGTGTAGGATATAAAGTCTTTGACAGAGATTTGACTTAAAAAGAAATCTATGTGATATTTAAAAACAGGGAAATATGATTCTTTAGATGTTGCTTTTGTCCTTTGGGGAAAAAAGTGTAATTCCCAATATTTCAAAGGTATGACCTCATATAATTGAGTATAAATATTATGATTAATTAGAGTTAGAAATCATAATTTCCAATTTTACATCATTAAAAAATAGGAGAAACAAAAGGTTATAGGACAAATTGCCCAGTTGCAATAAATTTTTCCTCAGTTTGCAATTGTTTTCCTTAAGAAGACTAAGAGAGGCGCTCTCAGTTCAAAATAGTTCCTGCTCTTTTTGTCCACTAAGTGTGTGTCAGCTTTAATTACAAAAATTTCTACATTTTGTTCTGCATCACAGACGAGTTGCCCAGCCTGCATGCCATGGTCTCAATTTTAATTTTAGTTGCAGATAGCTCTTTTTTCCTATTCTATAAAGTAGTGGACATCTCTGAGAGAGTGCATCAAAGGGAATGTCTCACAAGTTGACAAAACAGCTTTTGTCACCTTATTATCAAAATCTGCTGGGAATGTGCCCAATATACACAGCAGACAAACCTTTATGCTCCTCAGGCAAGTAGTGACAAGACAAAAGGAGCATAGCCTCAAACTGCGCCAGGGGAGGTTCAGGTGGTGCATCAGGAAGAAGTTTTTCACTGAAAGGGTAGTCAGGCATTGGAATGGGCTACCCAAAGAGGTGATGGAGTCACCCATCCCTGAAAGTGCTCAAGAAATGAGTGGATGTGGCACTTAATGTTACGGTTTAGTTGATAAGGTGGTGTTCAGTCAAAGCTGGACTCAATGATCTTGAAGGTCTTTTCCAATCTTTATGATTCTGTGATTCTAAGAAGATGCAGGCCTGTGAGAATACCTCTGGAGAAGTATGAGCTGCACATAATCCACACTGCTTATAAAGTAAGAATCAACTTAAGAGCAGTTCTCCACCTTTGTCCTTCCCTCCTTTTGTTCTCCCTACTTTGACTGCTTGAGCTTCTTCATAGAATGAACTCATTGAGTCACTTTAGAATTGAGACAAAGTGTGAGCCACTAAGCAGTTTGGGTGATCAGGGAGTTTGGAGTTGAGATAAAAATGACATTATAGCTTTACCGTCTGGGACCAAAGGGGCTGTGACAGTCCTTGAGCAGGACATGACTGAATACATTGTCTCTCAGGACAGAGGGAAAGATTTTGCCTAGTGGGCATGATACAGGAATCATGCTTTTAAATAACTGGGTAACTCAAGAGTTTTCCATTGTTAAGGTGCTCTTGCAAAACCACTTTACTGTGTACAAAGTTTCTTACAAGCTTCTGTACAGATTTGGAATATTTTACAGACCTTTCTAAGTTCAGACTCACGCACAGCAGTCTTGCACAGATAGCCTTTTAGAACAAACCAGAAGAGTTCTGTTTATTTTCTACACCTCAAAGAGGGAATTTACTATATAATACTTTAATCCTTTCAGCACCCTGGGATGTACACTGTGGGGTAAATTTTCAAAGCACAGCGCGTGGATTTAGCTGCGCGACTCTTATTGATGTTAATGGGAGTCACACGGCTAAATCCCTGCACAACACTTTGACAATTTAGGGTTGTATGTCTAAGAAAAGGACACTGGTTTGAGCTGATGAAACAGCTGGAAACGAAAACGCATCAGAACACACCATCCTGAAAGTTGTCTGGTGTGACAATAGGAAATTTAATTACTAGATATACTTGTGTCCTAGTTCTCTGTGGTAACACTTTTTGGCACCAAGCTTCTTTTTCTAATATCAATCTGGCTCACTCTGAGTCACAAGTTACTTTCTTTCAGGTATCTAAAATTTTTATTGCTCATATGTTTTGATATTTTTTATGAGGATGTCAATTACATGTGTTTAAAAAAAAATAAACTGTCTTTCAGTTTTCTCTTAGGGAAATGGCTATGTAGCATTTTATAGGTAAGCTCTGTGCGTGTAAGTGTATTTAAAAGAAATGTTTTAATGATGCTTATAGCTCGGTTAGATCTATCATTTTTATTACTGAGTTCACTAGAATTGCAGTTTTGTAGAAACACTGATAATGCTAAAATTAGTCATATATTCATTAAAAAGCATTAATAACAAAAAGCACATTACCATTTTTAAGAGATTTTTTGCATGCTATTAGGTGTTCTGCAATGGAGAACAATGAAGAATGCATAATTTCATGAAGATGATATTTTTATCACGAGTTTCTGATTTTATGATAAAGTAGTAAGAATGCTGATCTGCTAACCTTTATTTGGCAGACCAATTGCTATCAAGAAGATTTATGCTACTCAGCACAAATTCCAAATAGAGCTGTGTGAGTTGCTTTCAGGGTGAAAACTGTTGGTTGCCTCCTTTCCTTCCTTTCCTGCCGTGATCTCCCCAGGAAGATTTCCATTTTGAAGCAAGATGCCTGAAATGCTTGCAAGCATTGTCAATTTGAAAACATTTTTAAGCACTATTCTGCTGCAGCTTCCACAAATCCTAAAGTTAATCTTGTAAAATGAAAATAGGTAAATGGATTTTTTAGAGGTCTTGTAATTTAAGATACATTCCTTAGGTGCCTATTGCTAGGTGAGTTTCTTCAAATAGATGAATCAGAGAAATGGATAATTGTGCAGGGAATGTTTAGAATTATGTCAGTATTCTAATATATGTATACCCTGCTTTCATTAGTGATGACACAGCTTTGTTTGAGGGACCTTTTCTTAATTACAGTCTTTCCCCCCTCCTTCCATTAGTAGTTGTAGTTTTACTTGAACTATGGACTGATGTTTGGGTTTTTTTCATCTAACCCCTAATTAGGTCTTAGAAATTAAAGATGGAGAAAAGCCTTTGCTTGGATATCTGATTTGGCCCTTATCCTGGTGGAATATGAGTAAATATTTTGCAGTGAAGAAAAGATGCAATATTCTGAAAGACTAATTTAAAAGCAAACATATTTATCTTGATATTGTTTGATAATAGTACTTTTCTTTCTTCTTTCCTCTGTATGCCCACTTAATGCAAACATCTTCCAATAAAGAGCATTCCTTTTTAATAATAAATTTTAGACTTTTTTATAACTTGATCATCAGATTATGTATTACTAGGTAATGCTACTACTAGATTTAGTGACCTGTTCTAGTATTGACTATTCTCACAGGAGGTAACACTTTTCATTCTGTTTTTAAAGACTTATTGTTTTCTTTTTAAATGAATGTATTTTTTCACCCAGACTTAGCAAGCAGAAACAAGAGGATATCTGCCGGAAGTGTAAATATTATGTTTATTTTCTTACTGGGACCTTTTATAAGATCTCAAGATCTTGGTGCTGTGCCTTTAAAAAGTAAAGTTCCAATAAAAATCCATTAACTACTTTCAAATATAGCAATCCTCCTGTCCAGCTGTGAAAAGTACTAGATGATACTTATTTGCCATTTGTGTTATTTACGGTCCATGACTTTTATGGTAACTGGTTCCTATTATTGGTTTCTATTAATGTAAAACATAAGTGAACATAAATGAGGCGTGAATCATTTCTTTTTATTAGCCCCACAGTCTTCACTCAGTGCTTGCAGTAACTCCAGCTGTGACTTGTTAGTGATAACCTATTTAAAGAAGGATATCTTTAAGAATAAAGGCTGTGATTAGGATTCTTTGTCTGTTCATAGTTTCAGAAGGTTTCACTAGTTCATTGCAAGATCAACAATGATGAAAATAAAAATTAATTAGTAATACTTCTAAATCCAGGGTTGCCACTAAACTGTCCTGAGTGTAACGTGGCACTAATTATACTTCAGGTAAGTTCTTACAGGTTAATACATAAAAGCAAGATATATAGGATATGTCATTTCAGCAGCGCAGGAGAGGACTTCCTGCTGCTATTTATCCATGTTGTTAAATGGCAGATGCTGATATAATCAGTTATTAAACAATACACTCTGGAAAAAGACATATATGTGTATTTTTTAAGAATAATGAAATTAATTTGGGATTGGACTTTTCAAAAATGGACTATAGACCTGTATTATTGAAGTCATTAGTCTGAACTGTATTAGAAGAATTATATCTTAAGTCATGTATTAAGTTCCCTTACAGGTAGCTTTATAGTTAAATTGAAAAGAGCATGTTCTTTAAGGTCAAATATTATTTGTACTGTGGAAAGAAAAAGACTTAACCTATCTGCTTAAGCAGAATCTAGATACAGCTAATACTTGTGTATCAGATTTTATTTCACTGATATTTTTCCTAAGAAAAAACTAAGTTTTCCTAATCAATTCTAACAACATATTTTTTAAAAATAATAAATGTTTATTAGTAGTTAAATAAATTTGTAGTGCACATTTCTCATTATCTCTTTGGAGCTTCAGAGTATGTTATCAACCTTTGTGTTATGTGTAAGTCTCTATCAAAATGAACTGCTTTAATTATTTTAGAAGAAAAGTCTCACTACACTTCCCAGACATTCTGTGTCCTCTTTCATCAGTGATGTGCCATGAATAAAAGACAGAAAGAAAAGAACTGTAAGCCCACAATAAAACACTTACATTATCCTACACCTTTCAGGGGCCTTTCCGCGATACCGCTGAAGTATTGTGGCAGCGCTACAAGCCTTTAGAACCAACCTTGCGAGTGGCAGAATCAATCAATTCACCACTGGAGAAGGCCAGAGAGGGAATAAAAAGGGAGGAATGGAGAAATCCTATACATGACAATGAGTGAGTTCTTTGTTTTTTTCTTATATTGTTATGAGAATGTTTTCTTTATTCCATTGCTTTCAGAAATCTTTCATGCCTGACAAAATGAAATGTCAAACCTGACAGCTTACTAGCAAACATTCTATGTACATGCTTCTAAATTCTGTGTCCTTAGATTATAAACTGCTTAGGGCAGAGACCCTATCTTGTAATTGTGTGACATGTGCCATCCATATCTATGAATCTATAGAAGAACTTGTATAGTAATATGTGATGCAACAGATGCGTTTAATGGGAAATAAGAAAACAAATGCAAATTCTGTTTTGCCACATGCACCTTGCCAAGGAAAAGATACCGTTTCAGTCTCCGTATTCAGGAAGCTTAGTGGTTATGGGAGGCAAAAATGGTGTTGCATGCCAATGAGACTTGTTTTCTCTCCCAGTAGAGTACCCCAGCTCACTTGGAAGGGGAGGGAACATATGTCGCACATGTTAGAACATGATACAAGTGCTGTAATCATCTTTGAAGCAGTTTGATTTCCTAAGTCATAGCATCTGTAATAGTGTCAGACAGGCCAGTTCTTTTCCATAAAAATCCCAAATACAGACATAATCCAAGGCTTCTATCCCAAAAGACTAAAGGCTATTGCCAAAATATTTCCAGTTTTCTTTAATTGTGATGGAACTCTTTGTCCAATCATAATAAAAGCCTGCTAAAGCATCTTTTCTGGCTTTGTAGTTAAGAAATTACGTTTTGTCAACTTTTCCTTTGAATTCACTGCTCTTGGCAATCCTTTGGCCCTTTAATACCAGAATTCAGGACAGAAAGGAACCACTTTTCCTCATGAACAGCCTGTGATCCACTGATTCACTGACACAAGATGCTTTGCGGTCTTTGATCTGTTTCATGCTTTTTTGTCAGCTCCATATTGCTAAGTGTCAGCTTCAGGACTGGAACTTAAGAATGCCAGAAACAATTGCATTTACATGGTTTACCTTCTGTGTTTTTATTGGACCATATTTTTCCCCAATTTAATATTATTAGTGTCTTTGAATGAAAATTCTGCTCAAAAATAGTTTTGAAAGGAAAAAAATGTCTTGATTTGGCTACTTTTTCACTTTCAGGCAATGTTTTTTGTTTGTGGCATTTTGGGGTTTTTTTCAATATTTGGTGTCAAAACTTAGCTATAACACTTTTTATTCCTTTCATACCAAAACCATAACTGAGTTCACTTACAAGTAAAAGTGTACCTTCCTTTTTCTATTCCTCTCTGTCTTGGTTCATTCTTTTCACTTGGGTGAGGAGGAAGCAGTTTAACTTTCACATCTCGACTTAAATCTGTTCTTTTTTTTTTTTTTTTTTTTTCATTTTTATATCTAGCTCCTGCCAGTGAAATTTAAAAGAACTCTAACCACTAGGTAGTAAGTAATGTTCTCATTTGAAGTGGGTTTTTCTCACTGAATAAGTTTTGACTTATGCATTCCAAGGGAGGATGGATGATGTCCTCCATTTGTAAGCATGACTATATTGCCCAGTCTCTATTTGATGAAGTTTACCCCAGACATCACTGTGTCAACAGTTTCAGGAGGTCAGATCTTTTAATAAATACTTCACTGACTCTTCAGTAAGTGAATTGTGAAGCTTTGGTCTTGTACAGTTTAAATTTGGAGCCTCCAACTTTGACAGATTTTACATGATATGTGATCTTTATTTACCTTATGGGTAAGGAAGCATTTAATGCCATCCTTAATGCACAGAAGCAATGTCCTAACAATCAATGATTCTCAGCTTCATGCACACTAAATGCATAGTGTATTATACATTTTCAGGCTGTGATCTTTCCGTTTGTGCTTCATATTCAACCAACCATGCAAGGGTCACATCTGTAACCTTGAAAAGGTGATGACAGAGTTGCAGGTCATCATCAGGACTAATGCTCACTAGTAATGCTGCAGCTGCTGTGTGGGATGTTGGTCTCCAGGGAGGAGTCAGCAAAGGGTTACTCAGATTCCTCAGTATTTTTTTCTCAGCACTGTCTATTATGAATTGACAAATTTCTGTCTTTTTCTATGTAATTGTGTACTTTGGGACTTTATTTCTTCCTGGTACTGCTTCCTATGCTGATTATTCTTCTATTTTAGAAAATAAGGAGAGAATGAGCAGCAAAAGTACGTGGCATTTGTTGAGAAAGCTTGTGTTTGCATGAAATGACAAACTAAATCCTTGATACATATATTTCCAGAGTGAATATTGCCAGAATGCTTGTTGATGTGTATCTGCGATTTCAACAACATTCAGAATTCCCACACACCTCTGATTATCAGAGTTCTTTAAAGTGCTTTTTTATAGGATGATAGGATGAGTGTCGCAAGCTCTGAGAAACTTCTTCCTTCCGATAAAATGCAGAAAAATTTGGAAAAGCTGTGAGTTTGAGGCAGGCAGAAGCAGTACAAACGAAACCAAGAGAGAATGCTATGCTTACATAAAGCAACTGCTGGAATTTCCTATTCTGTAATGAAAGAGCAACGGGGTAATCTAGCCTAATAAGAATGATTCCTTTTTCTCGTGTAATTGAAGCTGCTACTGCCTTATTGTGCTATTTTTCATACAAATGAAGTGATTTCCCCCTCCACTTGGATAGGAATGACAATTGTACTCCTTCGGGATGGCCACTTAATAAACTAGTGTCTAGTTTGAGACACCAACTGCTGGATCCAGCAGATTTAGATCACTAAGCATGAAAAGTTCTTTACTCAGTTGCGTGCAGCTGCATGCTGGCCTAATTTTCCAGAGAACAAAAATGTAAATTATTTTCATTAACTTTACGGAAATCTGTCTCATGTAATATGCCTCATGCTTCAAAGTATACTATTAAACATCTTTATGAAGTCAACAAACATCAGAATGAGATGCAGTGTGGTGATAGCAATAGTGCAAGGCCTAGGTTTCCTGATTTATTGTAGTCTTCTGGTGTGACGTGAGGCACGTCATCTCAGCTTCTGGCTATAGCCGTGCTCAGTGCTGTACTGGAGATACAGAACCTAGTCCTGAGCACTGGTTCACTCGTGTGCAGCAGAGTGCAATGTTTGCACACCCTCCCTCTCACATACCAGGTGAATATTGCATCACCAAGCTCCTCATGGGCTTATTCTCAGCAAGACTCTGCTTTCCTTTAGAAGCAGCTTAGGTACCTCTGTGCTACTCAGTGCTGTGCATGAAAGGTATTTACAGGGAAATTAGTGAACTAAATAAGCTCTGTACTTGGAGAGCGACAGTGTTACAGTGTTATAAGCTGCCTGGTATTAATGGTAAGAAAATTTAAAAAGCAAGTGACTTTAAGATTTAGGAATTCAAAAAGTCTTTTAATTTCTAGAGTTATAAAATCTTTTACTGTATTTCTGACATAGCTGCAGTGAAAATGGCTACTACATTTTATGTCATACAAATACAACACATCTGAAAACTTTTTTCAAATTATACTTAGCTTTTCATATGCTTTGCAACTTCAGCAATTTGCATATTTTCCGGACTGTTATTGTATTATGATAAACAGGGATTATCATATATTTTCAGATAATGTTTTCTTAACAATTCAACTTCTATTTGTAACTCTTCCATTTATTTTAATTACTAGCACAGTGTGCAACATTTATTAATCAGCAGAGTCTTTTTAAGTTAAAATACTAAATTAGCTAACCCCATTAACACAGAATACTCCAAACAAGCAGTAATAGGAGAGGTAGTTACTGTGCAAATCGTATTATACATGCGGGTGCTCTAGGGCACAGTTAAGCATGATTACCCTCTTTTGATCCAGTATTCCTCTGCTTCTTCCAGCTAATTTCCACTGGAAATTTACAAAGTAGCGCCTTCATTTTTCCATCTTAATTTTTCTAATGAAGTTCTGGTACTTTATAACACTGGGGATGCAGATAATAAGTCTGCGTATAATTAAGAAGTTCCAGAATTTGCTGCAGAAGAGATCTCTTTTACTTCCTGGAAGAACTAGACTATGCTTTTATTTTCCACTTTACATTATCACAGCCAGGGGTTAAATAAAAACAACCAGAGGATTCTTAGATTTACTGATGTTACAATAAAAGTGATTGATAGTTTATTGAAAAAGTATGTATTTAGTATATTACCAGAAACAGTATTTGTAGTAATGCACCCAAGTAAGTTTCGTATGGCAAAAAGAGTGCCCTAAAGATAATGTGACTAGGTATGTCAAGTAAAATGTTCTGTCTTTGTTTTTGTATCTAACACTTTGATTTTAATATGCACTCATTATAAACTAAATAATGGCTGCCTTGCTGCAATTGTTTTGCTATGGAAAATCATTATGCTTCTTTCTTTGTTCCCTGAGTGAAAAGATAGACACTGTTGGATTTGATGAAAAAATTGCTTCAGGTATAAAGCAAATTTGAAAGCTTAAAATTAATTTCATATTTTATGAAAGAAAGAAAGAAAGATAAAGTATTCTCAGATTCCTGATAGAGAAACATGGTTTGTTTGGAGCTAATTGTTCATGGAGTTCTTTAAAGCAAGATAAAATTGCTTTATTTGAATTAAATCAAGACAACAAGGAATTGAATTGCTATTGTGTAGAAACACTTTAGATAAAAATTTAAAAACACTGTCACAGTAGTATTTTTACTACTAAATTATAAAAATGTACAATACCAACAAATGTGAAAGTTTTAAAAAACACATAAGCTGTATTCAGGGTTTTATATTTCTTACTGTGCCCTGGTAGTGTAGCATATGTGGCAGTCTAGCAGTGAATCTGACAGTTCTTCCTCAGAAGCCTGGGTATGTTTTGAAGCATTTCTGGAAACAGGATTACATGCTTGCACTGCTAGACTGCTGGGATTTTGTCTCTTGGGCAGGTTCAGAGAACATGCTGAAGGACCACTCTGTTTTTTTACTGCCCTTTAAATTCAGGAAAAAGTTACTGCCTCTGTACTGTGTCCCACTGGTCAGTACCGTGTAGCACTGAGACACTGCTGCCCAGAAGTAAAGGATGTACCTGACAAATCCTCCTCCCTGTTTGTGCTGCTGTGCTCTCCTCTCACATTGCTGTAGACTCTGGAAACTGGTACCTGCTGCTGCTTCTGTCATCTCTGTCAATCCAACTGGAAAGCCTTCAGTGTCAAACAGGCCTCTTCCATCTCCTGTCACAATAGTAAGAGAGATTGCAATAAAAGAGACAGAATAGAGGGAGGAAATGGTAGGTGAGGAATGCAGGGAGAAAAATCACGGAAGGAGGCATGTAAACGTGTTGGGGGGAAAAAGGATTAGAAAGATGAAATTAATAGTAGAAGGAAGGTGCAGGATAGGATTAGTGAAGGGAGAGATAAAGCAATTTTTGGTTTTGTTAACAACAAATATGGAGGGTGTCTTTGAAATCCAAATACACATGGCTAGCAGCTGTCAGGTCCTCAGTTGGCTACTAAGTGAAGGCTTCTAGATCTTTTTACGCTAATTAGGTTCAGTGTAGTGTGATCCTGGCAACAGTGCAGCTGGTCTTCATTACCAGTGACACTGCCAGCCTTGGTCCTGGTCCTCCTCCTTCAGGTTATGCATGTGTAATACTGCAATTTGTAGAACCTGAGATAGTTTCCCTTTTTTGGTTCCAACTCTTTCCCCTTGTTTTGAATGTATTCTTTGGCATATATCTCATTCAAGCTGTTGTGGTATTTAAAAATAAAATAATTTTTAATTTTTTTATTTATTTCTCCAGGGAAAGTTCACCTCCCACTGAATCATCATTTTCGGGAAGGCTCAGCTTATACTGACTATGTTTTATGGCATGATGAAATATCAGTGTGGAATTTAATTTTTCTTCAATCCTGCTACTTCTGTCTCTGTCATGTGTAATGAAAATCTGTAAAAATTTCTGAATTTTCACCTAAATCACAGGGAAAAGCTGAAACCCAAATGAAGGAAAAATGAGTGAACTTTTGTAGGAAAGGAAACTATTGAAATCTAAAATTGTGCAGTTGATAACGGTATCATAACATTGTCTGGATTTAATTTTCTTCTTCTTCCATCACTCTCTTCTGTCACACTCAGAGCACATACTGTCATTAATTTTGAGAAAAGCTGTGTCAGGTTTATACACAGAGCAAGAGAACATAATACCATTATTGAAGTGTTTTGCAGTGCTATTACTTTTTACTATTTTTATTGGTTGTGGGGGTATAATGACTTTTGTATGACTCCCATTAATTTGGTTACCCTGCTTAACATGAAAAATTAAATTTTTAAAATTAATTATTCACATAAAGTAATGAAAATTCTCACTTACTTTAAACAGACATTGAATTTACAAGCATATGATCCTTTCTTGTAGTTAGAGCATTATTGCTATAAGGATCTTCCCACCTGACTGACAGCAGAATTATAAACAGAAGAAAAAGCTTCTACTTGATACCATTACACCCTATGATATTTTTAATGGGTTTTTAAATGTAAATTTTAATATTTTTTTATTATTCAGTGTCCTTCCTTTAATTCCTTCAATTTTTTTTTTTTTTTTAACTCAGCCACAGACATACATTCCAGGCTGTGTGGGACATATTCCAGTTAATGATCTTAGAGGAGATATGCAAAAGAATGCAAAAGGGCGCTTTTGTGCTAAAATAAGTGTAGAACATACTGTTACTTTTATCTCAAAGTGCTCAAATATGTGTATTTTTTTGTTCAGAATCATAGTAGAACATATATTACTCTGAGTATTTGTTTGCCAAAAAGAAAAAGATTAACTGATCCACAGTAAAATCAAAACCTCTATGTAGAAAATTTTGTAGAGAAAAATATAATAACTTACTTCTACTTTCCTCAAATTTTTTTACCATTTTGTGTGTAAATTTTACAGACATGGTTTTCATATTAAATTATGAATGCTATGGCTCAACTAAATTCTATGCATATATGGGCAAATCCCTAAACTGCAAGCCTTGTCTTCTGAGCTATCCAATCCCCTGAGAAAGCCAATTTTCTTTCATGTCTGAACAAAAGAAAAATGTACTATTAAAATGCAATTCAGAAGTGATAAAAACTGCAAGTGGAGCAGCCGGCTCACAGCACCTTCAATGTATTCTCTGGGACACTGGGGCCACATTAATTTTTGTGTGTGTGTGATGTCCATCCCATGTGCAAATTAGCATTACAAGTACCGTAATCTGTCTTATGTGAGGGTGTCATTTCCCATGGGTATACACATGGTACTGTAGCTTTGTATTATTTAAAAGTCTGCTAACTCAGTGTTTTCCTTTCACTAACTTTACACGATATTTGTTTGTGGCACTTGATAGAATAAATTGATACAGCTGATAAAATTCTAAATAGTTTCTTTTTATGAACTACAAAGAAAGAAATGTGATTTAAGAAAACAGTCAAACAGTTGCTGATGAATCAATTAGTAAAAATAAATAATTTTCTGAATCTGTATCAACTGAGAGACAAAGAAAGTTATTTTAATCCACATCTTTATCAAGAACTTGGTTGACTGCCTAACTATTACAGGGACTCTGGATTCTGAAAAATTTTCAGCTGGGGAAAGGTTCTAATTAACTACACCCATTGTCATGGCAGTTAAAATGATATTTTCAACTTCTGAAGCATACATGTCTAATTTTACTATAAAACATTTTTTCCTGCACTTCTAGAATAAAG
This sequence comes from Myiozetetes cayanensis, assembly GCF_022539395.1. Lineage (NCBI taxonomy): Eukaryota > Metazoa > Chordata > Aves > Passeriformes > Tyrannidae > Myiozetetes > Myiozetetes cayanensis. The sequence continues at coordinate 13,918,252 of NW_026087411.1, forward strand.
AATGCACATTGTTTTTTTCAGAACACCAGCAACAATAAGCTTAATTCACAGTGTTTTACTTTATAGTAAAATGTGCTTGTTTGCTCTTGTGACCCTCTTGTAAACTGAAATAGATGGCACTAAGACATCTTTCTAGAGTGTCTTGCAGGTCTTGCAGATCCTTTATATATAAGACATTTTTCACCTTGCTTCATGCAGTTTGCTCTGGAACCTACCCAGAAAACCTGTAGTTGTCCATGACACTTAGGGACATCCATCTGAAAACCTCTTCCAGCAGGTAGCTGGAGCTTCACTGTTCACTGGCACTGTATAAGCAGGGAGTCCATCATCAGTATGACCAAAGATGAAAGAATCCAGCTCCAAACGACTGCTGATTATGACATAATTATAACTTAAGAGTAAAGTACATGATTTGAGAATTCTTGGCTTTGTGGTCTGCCAATATGTGACAGACAATGTGAAAGTTTCTGCTAAATGAGAGAATTCCGCTAAATTTTAAATTCTAAGTTAGAATTGCTAGATTTTGCTAAATATGGTTTATTTATCTTTGATTAACACGTATCAAAAGGTGCATACCTGGTTTAAGGTACAGGGAGGATTCTTTATGCAAGTATGCCTCTGTTTATGCTTATACTGGTGTCATGCTTGAAATATTTCTGTCCTGCGGGAATGATCAGGTTAAGGCTGTGTTTTGGGAGCCTACATGACTTGCAAAGTGGATGCCAAGTTCTCCAAAAGTGGTATCTATCCTTGTGCATGGTGAGTGCCTGCCACTGACATCTGGCACAGATGGCACTGCCTGCTAAGTTTTGAGGGATCAAGATGCAGATCCCAGCAAATTGAACCCTGATTGTTCTTCGCATCACACCAGTTGTTAGTGCAGATACAAAATAATAATCTAGTAATGCAAGTGAACCAAGTTAGATCTTTGTACAGAAAGTCTTCATTTTATCCTATTGAAACTCTCTATCTCTTTGCTCCCAATTGAACTTGAAAGAGGCCGCAGGAGAAATTGCAGTAATCCTCTCACAATACCAAGGGGAAACATTAAGAAGGGAGTGAAAAATAGCAGGAATGTGTCTCCACGTCACCTCTTACAGTGTCGTTATCCATTATTTCCATCCATCCTGTGGCATCTAGAGAAGAGCATAACTGATTTTTAAAATATTCTTGAATTTCAGATTCCTACCATTTTCTTCGTATCATAAAAAGGAGGATGAGAAGTATGAGCCATCACTTTGTAAGTCAGGCAAATATATTCAAGAAGCTTATGGAACCAAACATTTCAGAGAAGTATATCCCAAGAAATGGATAGCAGACAAGGTAAGTTACTGCAACAATCAAAGAATTATTTACTTTTTTAGATGGCTGTTTTATTAGAACTAAGTGAATTTGAGTCTGATCCAGAGATCACAGAATCCAATGGGATTCTTTTTAGCATGTTATAAAATCACACAGAGTTGATGTGATGAGATGTCAGATTTCCTTGACTTTCTGGCAAGTTCAGTTTGAGAAATTTAACCCATGTTCTACCTACAAGATCAGGACTTAAGAGCCTGATTAAGTACAGCTTTAGTTATGTACGTTTTGCTAAATTTTGTTCTATTTGTATTGCCTTTTATGATTTAAGAGAGATTGTGTATTTACTCTTGGACATTAAGATAAAGCTTCAGGGAATTATGGAAAAACCAGACTAAAATAACAAAGTATTTCACTGCTTACAATCTTTGAAAAAATCTTGAAACTAGTGAATAGATGTTTTTCTTTTAAGATCATCTCATTAATTTGCCTGCTTTATCAGGAGCATCTCATATATTTCTGGTTTTGTAGTGCTGCAAGAGATAATTTTTCTCAGAACGTGTTCTAACGTGACTTTGTGTAGTGTTTTGCATTGTGCCTATTTGCATTAGGTATCATAATCACATTAAAATTTCCAAGTACAAGAAACATAATGGACTTTGTGGCTCAGTGCTGCACTCTCTGCTGAGATAGTTAAGGGGACTGTAGCATCTTTTGTAGGAGGAGAGGCTGAGACAGCTGAAACTCTTCAATCTGGAAAGAGAAGGCACAGGGGAGATCTTATTAAAATGTATAAACACCTGATAGAAGGGAAAGAAGAAGAGGGAACCCAGCTTCTTTCAGACTAAGTAGTGTCCAGTGACAGAACAAGAGGCAATGGACACAAGTGAAGTGCATGAAATTCCAGCTGAACACAAGAAAACACTTTTTAAATTTTATTTTTCTGTGAGAGTGACAAAGCACTGGCACAGGTTGCCCAAAGAAGTCGCAGAATCTCTGTTCTTGGACATATCCACAATCCTAGGCAACCTGCTCTAACTGACTAGGGGGCCTGTAGGAGGATGATCTCAAGAGGTCTCTTCCAATCTCTACAATTCTGGTATTTTGTGAGATACGATTATGTGTTTCCCTGGAAGTAGCTTAGCCCCAGCAAATTCCAAGGAATCTTATTTTGAGAAGGAATATCTTTTTAGGGAATTATTTCTCTAAATTTGAAGCTTTAAAAATGAGCTCAGAGTAAAATTTTGGTATTTTAATGTGCATTAATTATATCCCATTGCATATAAAACATAGAGGTCAACATTCAAACAAAAAGATCTGAATTTGTCTTTCAAAAGCAATGAGTGGAAGATATGATTGGCTGAAGTCCTACAGCATAAGTGTGATATATAAAAAGGACCTAAATATCTTATTGCTGATATTCCTCTTGTCCTGTAAAGACTTCCTTTTCTAGTCCTTAGCATCTTGATCAGGCTCAGATGACAATATAAAAAAAAGTAAAGATATTTATACTGTGTATCATGTGACACATATATAAATTATGGGTTTCTCTAAAAGAACTAAACTCACTTTACTTGTGATCTTGGATAGATATCAACCTAAATCTCTGGAGGTGAATAGCTGTATACATTAACCCAACATGACATACAGCCTTCCAACCCCAATTCTAAATCAATATGAAACTTCCATTAGGAGCAGCTTACCCAAACAGAGAGATAAGAGGAGAAAAGAGCTATTTATGACCTACCTGCTGCTTTAATGGGTCATTATTATCAGGGAAAAAACTAAAAAGAACACCGAAAATTCCACGTCCTCACTGCAATTTAATGGAAAAAGACCTATAGGCAGGTGTGAGGTCATACTTTCATAACTGTTAAATTTGATAGAACTCTGTTTTCTTATTTCTAAACTATGTGAAAACTTTTAATATATCAGTGGTATGAACAAAATGATCCTATTCTAATGAATCACAAGGCTAAAGGGCATGTAACAAAATATTAGAAAAAACCAGATTTTTACTTAAAACACTTTGCTTAACACAAAGGAGGGTTCCATTTGCTGGAACTTTCCTTTGAGTTTCCCATGAGGTGATGTTTTGTGCATCCAACTTCTGTTACAGTGTGTGTAGCTGATAACCCTGCCATGATCCATATTCAGCTTCTGATACTCTTGTGCTAGACAAGGTTCCCTTATTATTGCTGTCAAAACTATGTAAGTTCTTCCGAGTTCAATGGTAGAAGATCAGTGACTCCTCTGAGCTGCTGAGGTATTATTTGGTGTTAGCTGATATTAGGTGGCTTTTTAAAAAATTTCATGTGAAAAGGCCCTGTGTATGTTCATGAGCATGTCCTAGCTGTATTTTCCTGAGGTTTTCGTGTGTTTGAGTATGCATTTTAATTCAAGTCACAAAAAGATTAGTATGTAAATTATATAATTACTTTAGAAGCAAAATGAACAACATTGAAAAATATTGCCTTGTTATATTTCCTTTGGAAAAGGAAAGGGTATTAGCACAGACTTCCTCTAAACATAATAATTACCATATCTATGTGAAGAAAAGTTAATAGTTCTTTTTATTCATCTAGTTATAATCTGAAAATTTGTATCTCATTCGTTTACATTCTGTTTACATTTCAAAGAAGTTTGAGTTGAGGGAAAAACTGTTCTATTCCAATAGTTCATTACAAATAAACAAGAAATGAAAATACCTCTAATGAAACTGAATCTAGTTAGTTTACTCAGTAAATTACTATAAAAAAAGAAATTGCTTGCATATTTTAAGTTTTACATTGTATGTCTAAATACATGGAAATGCCTTTGATAGAATTTATGTGAGATGTTTCAATATAAAAAATTACCAGTCATGAATTTAAACTACAGTGATAGGTTCCAATATAGCTGAACAGTCAAGGGATGAAATACACTAACTATAATCTTCCAGTTGTCAAAACACTCACATATGTTCATATTTACTGAAGCAGAAATGGTAGCTTACAGTCTTTAATCAGTATTGGAATTAGTTTGCATATGCATTTTAGAAAGCTGACTTTAATGACAGCATTTAATGCTTTTTATTTATAAAGTTCAGGAAGTGATATTTTAAGGTGTTCCATTCTGATAGATTCTTCCCTCTGATGCCTTATTATGGGTGAATTACAGTACAACTGAATCACTGTTTCATTATTTGCACAGGCATTTTGGCCCTAAACAGGATTTTATTATCTACAAAGCATAAAAATACCCAGGACTGCAAAGAATTAATTTAGAGAACCTAAGCATATTGCACAGAACATAAAGTTGACCTTTACCGTCTACAGCTCTTGGAATGGAGTGGGATGTGGAACACATCATAGATTTAATGTGGCACAGCGCTGTCTGCAGAAACTTGGGTGGGACTGTGACTGCCTGCCCATTGCACCCGATGATTGAATCTGCTGTCACCAGCATCCTGATAATAATGAACATTCAGCTTAACGACCGTGATTATGATTATCATAATTGATGTGCAAGTGCAGTGTGTGGGGATCATTACAGCTGAACTGTACAGCAGAGAAACATGCCTTAGTTATGGATAATTTTACCTTTATGCATTGATTGGGATAAAATATGCCTTACAAATTCAACAGGCCAACTTGATAAAACTTTAGGATTTCTACATGTATGAATTGATGTTTACGAGCTTCCTGCAAAACAGCCTCCTTGCTGTTTGTTTTGAATTGTTTCATTCCATTAATAACAGGAAATAGTTAAATAATTAGATGTTGTTGAGTAGAAATCACTTACAGAGTACTGGCAGTGTTAATCAAATATCAACTTCAATATTTCTGATTGTCATGGTCTTGCCTAGGCTAGGAAAAATAGCCCTTGTAATTCACCACCAACACAATTCTACTTTTGATGGAGCAGTCGAAATAGGGCTGTGGTCAACACTACTGGCATTTTCACATTGCACTATGTAGAGCAGGCAATAGTTGTTCCATGCATAAATTATATCACTTCAATCTTTGTCACCAGAGGTAGAGAATTACAGGCTCAAATTCAGCCAGTGTAGATAAAGGTGCAATTAACAGCTTCAGTCAATTTTGTTGAACAGTGATTACGTTCAACTACCTTTACATGAAGTTGCAGAAGTACTTAATTAAATTATGAGATATATAATAGATAAACACAAGTATGTGTATGTATTTTAAGCCAGAGTTTATATGAAGAATATTACAACGTAAAATAATGAAAAGTATAGAGTTTCCTTGGTTTACACTAGGTATAAATTTGGCTCTTTGTCCAAGAACTGACAGATTTTCAGTCTGGAATAATAGAGAAAATAGGCGATAGAAAAAAATCCTTGTAGCCAGAGAAAGTGACTTTTCCTGTTTGAAAATTGGTTTATGTCTTTTAGGACCACAACATACAACAGTCATGTGTCTAGTGGATGATGTCATTGGATGATGTCATTGTGCGAGGGCATTTTTGATACACTATTCATGTTTTCCATCTCTGACTGTATCAAAATTTATTTAAATTTCACCGTAACCCAATTTTTTCTAACCCTCCAGTGATTGGACTTGAGAATAGGAATAATGTATGTGTGAAGTTTAAAATTTTTTCTTGCTCAGACTGTGCTTGTTTTCATTTTAATTAGGAAAAAAAAGATTATCTGAGAACATTTTCTAAGACAGTGTGATATCTGTATTATCAGCTTTATTACCTTTTAAAACTTTAAAGGCCATATTTACTAGTATGCTTTGTGACAGAACTAAGTTACTGATGTACAATAGGAAGAGCTAGCATGTATTTTGAATATCAGATTCTTAGTTCCCCAGTCCAACCTCAATGTGTTTTCCTAGGCAATGCAGAGCTTACATAATGTGGCAGCCAGAAGGGAATTATTAGATGAGCTGTAAGAGTTTGCTTGTTACAGTACTGGTTTCCTCATGAGCCATGTCACGGATAATAAGGATTGTTGCCAAGTGTGTTGCACTCCAGCAATCCTCGGCCAGTGACATAGCTCCTGTATGGTTATTACTGCTGGCATGACTTGATGTATCTACTCAGATGCTCCAAATGGACCCTTAGTTTGAGTTATCAACTATCTGTTTCCAAGAAAAGGCTTCTTTCTGTCACTTTTCTTCCTATCCTGAGTCCTGCATCAAATCAAGTCATTTAAATCCAAGGATCTGGTCCTACAGCAATGCATCCTATACTATTTGTGAAAATTCTGTCTATTGTACCCTGTAGCATATATTTTCTGCTCTCAGAGCAATCCTCGTGAGTCATAACATTGCCGCATTTTCATGTGAAAATCAACTTGAGTAATTCCCTGCCTCCATGTAGGGTGACTCCCACAGCAGCATTACTCTTCAGAGCTGGGAACTCCTTGGAGCTCAAGTGTTTGGCTACTAGAGTAGGTAGTACAAAACAAGAGCAGTGTTGCCCAGTTTAATATCACAGTCCAGCTTAATAAGCAGATGGTAACAAAACTGGAGTTTGAAACTGGGTAACATCTTAAAGTCACTTTTGAAATTACTACTTCTGATTTTTTTATTATTTTTTTATTTTTCCTTTTGTTTGTTTGTTTGTTTTTTGGTTGGTTGGTTTTTTTGTTTTTTAAAGTCAGAATTGTTTTAAAATGTCAATTTTTTTTTTTTTTAAATGTCAGTACCATTGAGGAGGAAAGGTATTACAGAAGGCAGGAGTATGTCAGTGGGAACACCAGACATTACCTCTCATTCATAGGACTAGAATGAAATATCTCTTATTATAAGATTCACCCATTCAGTCTTCTGGGAAAGCAAACGACAATTTCTACTTTTGACAGTTGACATAATGATCTTTCCAGATCCCTTATGACTGTGTCATATTTACAGAAATACACTTTGTTATGATGATCACTTTCCATACTCCCACTGGAAAGGTGTAGATTATTTCCTTTGAGAAAATCCTTCAAGTCACCACTGTTGAGTTGCCTTTAAAAGCTGCTATGCTTGATATATGATTATTACTGATTACTAACTATCAGCAAGCTTTCAAATAATTTTCTTATTTGTAGAAAGATGAGGAAATTAAAATATGCAAAAAGTATCCTTGGCTAATGTTTAACTAAATGCAGAAAAGAATCTGTGGATCACTGGAAGGCTGAAAATACTTTCTTGTGGAGGTTACTGAGGAGTTACAGGGTCTGATTTTGAAGGAATGCTACAAAGTAGTGACTGAGGAGAGTCAAACCCTTCAGTTATTTGCATAAGAAGAGATACTGTCACCACTCATCTAATCAAATCCATTCTAGTGGTTATTTGTAAGGGTTTGTCGGCAACTAGTTGAATATTTTATAAAACCTGATTTTCAGTTCTGTAATTTCTCAGCGGGAAAATGCAGTCCCTTGATGATGATCCAAGGCTTTGAAGAATAAATTGATTCGTAAGAGAAAATTAGATGGTACTTATTATACTGTCTAACTAGCAATCCTGTATCATTTGTCTGTTGGATGATGAATGTCTTGCTTCGCCTACCTTCCTCATTTAATAATGTAACTTGTATGTTAGTGGTATAAAAGAAAATCTTGATTTTTTAGTTAGTTAACTTTAACCAATATTTCTTTGAGGGAGATGTATGTATGTTTAAGCTTTCTAAATAATTGCCATTGTACATATTGCTTAAACATTTTAAAGCTTATTTAATCAGAAATACTTTGGAAATTGCGTATCTTGACCAATTCCTTTACCACGTGCTCAGAGTACATTACACCAACTTGTGGCAGAGCTTTTAATGGAAAAAAATTAGTTAATCTAAACAGGAGAGATTGAAGTTACACCTAATTGTTTATATTTTGTTTAGGCTTTGACTATTTGGATATGATTTTGTTGGAATTCAAAATCCTCACACTAAACTGGGAAATGCTGGGCCTTGCCTTTTCATGTCAGTTTTGGATAGGCTGTTCAGTATTCTTGGAATTAAGTAGAATTTTTTATATGTATGTCAAACATAATGTATTTCAACTCATTTCAATTTGCCACAATATTGAATTAAAAAGGCTATATTTTGAAGTCACTTAAAATTCTTTATGGAACTTATCTGCAAAAGCGAGCTACTTATTATTTGATAATACTCACCAAGACCTTGTTTGTGCTTGTTAAATAGAGTTGAAATTAAAGTAACGGGAAGCTTTTCACAATCCTCTAAGAATTACATGGTCCATACAACTGTTGAAAACTGCAGGTATGAGTGCTGATCCTCAGCACTTAGCATAATTGAGATATATCCATGGAGCTAGGCTAATTTGCATCAGGTAAGGACCTGCCTTGTAATGAATATAATCAATATGTAAATACATCCTATTTAGAAAGAGTGTTCTGGGAAAAATAGTGTTACCTATTTTCACAGGAAAATAGACTTTTTTAGCCATCTTTAGATGCACATTGCTATTGAGTTTACAAAATTGAAGTCTAAGATCAGAGACACATATTCTGATGGCTTTCTTGCAACAGATACACTGAGGTCTCAGACTGTTGCATCTTGAAATGATGTGTGAATTACAAATTTTGTTACACTGACTCATTATGATTGTATAGTTGTATAATTCAAGTGCTGTTAGTACCTATAGTTGTTCTGGATGAATTGGAAGAGATTATGCCAGGTATGTGCCCAAGCTGAAAGAAAGGATGCAAGTTTTTTTTCTTTTGATGATCTCTCCAGAGAGTAAAAGTAGATTATTCTCAGAGCAGTAGGACTTCAGTGCAGAAAAATGGATTTTAGAGTAGTGTAAATTCCTTGAATAGGAAAAATCACAGTAAAAGCTTTGTGCAGTCATGTTGGAGTGAATGAGACATCGTATGTAATACAGACTTCTTGTTGTCGTAGTGGTTTGATGTATCTACTGCTTCTTTCTTCAAAATTTATATGAAGAATCAACTCTGCACTCATTTGCCCCATTTTAAATAGTAGTATGATACTCACTTTGGAATACACTGCAGTGTTTATTCATTTGATGTAATGAAGAGCTGCTTTCAACATGTCCTTTACAAACTCAGGTTAAAAGGATGTTCCACTCCAGCATGATAAACTATATTATTTCTTCTCTTACAGATTTTGTTGATCTCAGCATAATATATGTAGGGAAACTGAAAGGTATATTCACATAAGGAGTTTTTTTATGAGTAGGTGTATTACCATGTGTTAATGTTCTAGAATGAAAGTTATGGAATTTCTCAGAAATAACCTTTGCACTTCAAATTCAGACTTCACTTCTGTATAATAATCTTACAAGCTTTGAGTTAATGTAAAGAAGTAATTGCACCTCAGGTAGAGGGGATATGTTATGAAGACACAGTATCTGTTTCACAACTGTAATGGTTTGGTTTTTCATAATGAGACTATTTGAGTAGGAATTTATATTTTGACTGTGATAATAGGAATTAATAATATTCCCAGCTAGAAAGCTGTGAGACGTTAGGATCTCTCACCTGTAAGTTCTGTGAAGGATTGGCAGCATAAGTGGTAAGTGCTTATCATCAGCAACCAAATACTCTGCTCCTTTGAAGTATAACTCGTTAGGTATGAGAGTCTCAAACTTAGGGGGGAAAAAAGAAAAAGAGAAACAATAAAAACATTGCATATTAACAGACTTTGTACACTAATGCAAAGCTGCTTGATTGAGCAGTGTAGTGTCAACCATGTCTTTCTTCTAATGCTAAAAGTAATGCACATAGACAGAGTGACAATCAGAGTACAGCCTCCCATCAGCTGTAATTAATCTTTTAGTTAACAGAGACTAGAAAAGCTTCTCATCAGCCTCTTCTGAAGTCTGAGGCACCCTGTTTTTGATGTTTGCATTCTGAGTAAAATTGTCCCCACCAGTTCTAACAAATTGAAACACCAGGCTAATTATGGCAGCTAATGAAGTGTGTGGAATGGTCACAGCTTGTCGTGAAACTGTTCCTTCAGCTCAGATTAGAGTTTCATCAATCACTTTTTTAAACTGATCCAGAATTGCTTCTGCCCAGTGCTTGGCATTTTTAATGCTGTTTCTGTAATTGGTTTTTTCCCCAAAGCTTAGGCTATTTTTTGAAATATTTCATTCTCAGGACAGGACTTACAAACTCCAGTTTATAAAAAACATTTCATTATTGCCTCTATCAGCTGATCAAGTGCTAGAAAGCTAATAAAAGAAGCAGAAATATAAAATTTGATATATTGCTTTTAATCCAGCTAAAGGTAGCAATAAAGCATATACACATATATGTATATGAATCATTATTACTGTGGGCTGGATGTACACTGCAATCTCATGAGACATGGTTTGTGGGCTGGATAGTTCAAATCCCACTGAATGACCTAAATGAAATGAATGACTTCGTCTTAACTTATTTCCTAGTGGATTGTGGCCTTCCATATATCACTCAAAAGGTTTGGTATGATTTGTAGTTTTTGCAGATGCCCAAGCCTTTGGCAGAAGGAAGACCAAAATGTCTTGCTATTTAAAGAATTTCCACACTTCAGTTCAAATCCGAAGTCCTCAGAGAAGTATGGGAAACTTTACAGTATAACTTATAGTGCTACTACCCTGTCAATGAATAAATTAGCATATAAAACGTTGTAAAAATTCCCAGTTCCTCTTCATTTATAAGATATAATCATATTCAACTATACATTGAAAGTTCTGTATAGATATTAAAGGCATAGATGTTAAAGTCTAAGGCTAAATTCTTTCCTCAACATGGACAACGGAATATAGAATTTACTTTGAAAGTTATCCAGCTGAAAAATTAAATAAACTTTTGCTTATGCACAAGCATAGAATATTTTTGCACAAGTTGTTACATTTAGTATACATAGCATATATTCATATCAGAACCAATACAGCATGGGTTTAGTTTTGGAATTGTTCAACAATCTGTTTTTAAAATTTCTGCTGATATGTGTAATCCATTTCATTTTTCTGGACACTTTTAAATCTGAAATAATGGGTGGCTATAAATCAACTGTTCCTCTCCCTAAAGCTTCTGATCAGCAGCAGTTTGTCAGAACTAGCTTCATGCCAATGCCAAAACAAATCTGTGGCACCTGAGTGAATAATCACTGTAGCTGATGCTATTCCTGAACTGTATCAAAGAACTGGTGGATTTACATGGGAGAAAAAGTGCCATTGAAAACATGTCACACAAAGAAGATATGTTATCATACATGAGTAAATACAGACAGAAAAAGTAGTCATAGGTATTAACCTACAAGCTTTTTTTCCCAGTTTTATTGATTAATGAGAGCATTTGGAAACACTGGATAGGAGATGAGTAGTTTCTCTAGTGTTAGCTGACCTGCAAAGTAAGCTGCCTGCAAAATGATAAAATATTCCTGTTTGATCATTTCAGTCTCTTCTGAAGGTAGCTTATATTTCTGAAAGAGGAAAGCAGTTTTTCTCTTCAGCTTTTGTCAGTGCTAGGGCACATTGCCAACTCATGTGTAGCCAGTTACCCATCAGGACCACCAGGTCCTCTTTTGCAGAGCTGCTACTCAGCCTGTCAGCCTTCAGTCTGCTTTGTTCTGGGGTTTGCCTATGCCAGGTGCATTTGTCCATACTGTATTTTGTAAGGTTCTGTCAGACCATTCCTCTAGCCTGTCTACATCACTCAGAATGATAGCCCTCAAGTGTATTGATGGTACCCGTTATTTGGTGTAATCCATGAACTTGATGAGAGTGCATTCCATCTCCACCTCCAGGTCACTGATGAAGATATTAAGATAGGTGCCAAGACAGCACCTGAGGAAATACATTTGTACCCTGTTCCAGTTAAGAGTACAAACTGTTCATTGCTACCCTTTGAACTTGATACAATAGATAATTATTACACCTATTAGTCTGCACATCTAGACTATAATTTACTAACTTGGTTAAAATGATTCTCTGGGAGATTGAAAGCCTTGCTAAAGCTCAGCCAGACCGTATCGTCCACTGTTCTCCTTTTATCTGCATATCTTGTCATTTCATCGCAGAAATCAGTCAGGTTTGAAAGTGTCATCCAGAACAATGTGAAAGCAGGTGAAGTCTAACTGGAGTGCTATTTTTGCTGCATATCAGAAGACAAATACAGTGCATCAATGTGCCTTTTTTTTTTTTTTTTTTAATTCATTCTAAATGATTACAACTTTTTTTTTCTCCAAAAAGCTCTAACTGAAACTGGTAAGATAAAAAATATTTTCTGTTGAGGATTTCAACTCAGAAGTTTTCCTCCTTAACTCTTGGTGACATGATTTTGGCAAGTTAGAGAGAGTTGCAACTTGATCTTGGCAGGTTAAGCGTTTTCTGTCTTTAGTCTAGCAGGTTAAAAGTGGTTCTGAATTTGTCTTGGCAGTCAGCACTTGGCACTGGCTTATTTTCAGCTGGAAAGAGAATGTGGTGGTTGAAGAGATTAGACAATGAAAGGAGTAGCTTATAAATAAGTCAAGATGCTTATCTCTAAGTGCAGTACTTTCTAATACAAGTCTTGTTACTAGCAGAGTGTGTATGAGGGACAGGACAAGAAGTTGAATTAAAAATACAAGCACAATGGTAAAAATATGTCCATTTTGTGAGATGCTTTTTAAGACTGTATTTTTCTGTACACGGGAACGTAGTGTTAGTAATAGCTCCACCTCAGATGTAGTAACTTCATGAAAGGGTTACATATTTCTCATCAGAGTGTTTTCATTCTTGACAATGTTATTTATGCATCTTAAATAAATTAAGATGAACTTCTACTCCCCTCTTCAAAAACATTTTGTTAAAATACACTGCAAGAAGTGGACATTTGCATGACAATAGCAAATAAACACCTCATGGGATTCTGAATACTTAGTGAACTATTTCAACTGCACATTTGTTTTTTAGCCCAGATTCAGTAAAGTTCAAGGGTATCCAAGTATGAAATAGCTTGTGGAGAAATTCACATTGGTTTCTTAATTTAATTTACTTGTAGAAAAAGGCGACATAGTTGAAAAAATAGAATATTATCTTTGACAATTTTGGTTCAAATACAGACCTTCAGAATAGAATTTGGATGATGTTTCATAACGTTACTTGAAGTATGGTACAGCATGTACTGTAACTTTGTGTGGCAAACTATATTTTTAATATTGAATAGGTCTAAAAGTGCCTGAAAAGTGACTTCATCAAGGTGACTTATTCTTCTTCAGTAGATTAGCTTTATACATATAAATTAATTATATGAACAGTAATTTATAAGGGTGAATGTATTTATAAAGTATTGCAAAGCTAGTCAGTGTTTGAGAGGAAGGACCAAACAGTTCCTGACTTGCAGATCATTAATAAATGGAATAAATAACTTAGAGGGTACAGCTGGGAATTCCTCCCTTCCTCCCCCTTGGACAACGACAATGACTGCAGGGTACTAAGTAAATGTAACAAATGCAAATTTGGGCCACAAATCTTCATTGCTGGTTATATTACACATGACAAAAAGGACAGCCTAATTCCAGATCCCAGGTTAATTTTACAGAGGCAATACTTACAGGAAACAGTAATTTACTGGACCAAATCCTTCCCGTTTTTTCCTTTGTCCTTCCTTACACAAAATTTCCATCAAAGCCAAGAGATAATTTGCCTTCTCTTGTAAGAAATGACAGCAAGGTCTGACACATTTGTATTCCTTAATGAACACAGCTATCACAGAATATTTTACTTGTTTAGGAATAGTTGTGCTTTCTTTGTACAATGGCTCAAACTATTGCATTCTGAAGAGCACCATTATTTTCTGTCATATCATAGCTTAATTTGTGCAGCTATTGAAGGGTATGATGGGATACACATTTGTTCCTTTGTCCAAACTGCTTCTTGCCATGCAGGAGCTTTTTGATAGGTTCTTTTCAATACTAGAACACATTCTCTACTGCCTTGCACAGAAGTTTTAGAGCTTGACTTGTGTTAGCCAGTTGTCTCCAAAGCACAACTTAGCACAGTTTAGCTGCTGAGCTAAGGAAGCAAACTGTAGTGAGCACAGATGAGTAGCAGAACTTCCTTCTCCAAATATTAGAGAAAGGAAGGAATGGAGTTATAATTTCCATGTCAGGCTGCCACAGGGGAGCACATGGGGCTGTGCTGCTTGTACTGGACACATCATGCAGAAAGAATCTAAACCTGTGTGATTATCAGGTCAGTGGTTTTTCAAACTCATGAACCACAGTTAGAAATATTCTATGATTTCTAGCAAGCACTGTTTGAGTTTGGCTTTCTCATTTTTAATTGCAAAAGATGAAACATATAAGAGTCAGTGATAGTTATAAATTTCCATAAAAAATTAAGTGTAAAAATAATGAAAAGTTTGTTCCATAAATTAAGTAGCAATTAATGCTTTCTGTTTGGAAGATAGGATATTAAAATAATGTTGTTAAATTTCCTACTGTGAACATAATTCCCTGATTCTTTTTTTACAACACATTATCATAATGTCAATAAAAGACTAAAACTAACAAATAGAAAAAACTTGCCTGATGTAAACGCAACATAGACGGTTATAAAGTTGTCTTTTATGATGGCTATACAATATCATTTTATTTTAAGATCTAATAGCAAGTGGATTCAAAGGGTAAGACTTACAAAGTCATTAAAGCAAGTAGAAAATTGCCTTCTACCATAGTCACCCAGTCTTTTTAAATCAAAGAGTTTTATTGTTGTTGGTGATGTTTGCATTTGCAGGAGGTAATTAGGGAATGAGTTAGACATTACACTCAGAGCCCTCAAGCTTGTCAATAAGAACCATAAACTTTTCTTGGAAAAAAAAAGAAGTCAGTTTAAAAGGCAAATTGCAGAGAATGGAGGGCAACAGGATCATAACATTTTTGGTCAGTTTGACCTCTGCTGTGTCTATCCACGATATAGAGAAGCTCATAAAATAACCTATGTTTCCCTGACAACTTTGTTGCACTTACCAAATAGAACAAAATTTGGAGGTTTTAGAATTGGTGGTGGTAGTTGACAGTTGAGGGAGGAGGTAGATGGTGGCTCCTTGTTCTCTTCCTCTGCACTGTGCTGGCAAGCTGAAAAGGGGAAGGTGTAATTCTACCCCCTTCATCACAGCAGTGGCCACTTGTCCAGTGTGATGCAGGGAACTCTGATTAGGCAAGCTTTTCCCTGGAAGTCAATACCTCTGGTCTGACACAATGGGATGCAGTCCCGAAGGCACGATCCAGGCTTTTGTTGTTATCTCTTGTTTGAAGGGGCTAGTTGACCCAATTGGTTAACACATTAGTTTTTCAATTTTATAGCCTTAAGTCATGGAAGACCTATTCCTAGGTTTTGGCTCTTTCTCCATGGCAGAAAGTAAAATTGGCAGTCTATGCCCACCAGCCACAAATACAGAGTTATGCCAAACAACTGTGTCCTGAACTTTATGGCTAATTAACTGTTGAAGCTATGCCCAAGAAATAGGTTCTGTTGCCCATGGGAAGAAGTGTGTAGCCATTATTAATGTCCCAGCTCATATCACTCAGTAGGTCTTATGAGCAGTGCTGCTTTAAAGAGACTAAATGTACAACAGGGAATTAAAAATTATAGTACCCCTTTCACTGACTGAAATATTGTAAACTTGTTACACTGAGGCCAGGATTGGTGTCAATGTACTTTGTGTGAAAAGTGCAATAGAAGCATTAGTATTTGACAGCCCTGGTTGAAATAAGTGAAATTAATGGAGCTCTTTTCATATACGACAAGGCCATGGCACCCCTTTCATGCTGCTTACAGACAGAGAAAAGTCAATACTTTTTTATTACTTGATGCTGACCTACATTCTGCACTACAAGTGCCAGGCCCACTAATTGGTTTCAGTTGTGAGAAAAGTTTGCCCCAAAGAAACACTAGAGCAGATAAATCAATCTTTTTTAGGGTAGCTTAGTGGGTTTTGAGCACTTGAAATGACATTTGTGTTGTATTGACAGAATGGGTTGTTACACTCATTTTGTCATGTCAGAAGGCCCTGTACTAGTTGGAAGTATTGTTAACCAGTATTGATAAATTTGCTGAGAATAAAAGTTAGCTGGATCAACATTTTACTTGTCTAACAGCTTGCTGCTTCTGGTTTACTTTGTTGTTAGAAAACTCCATGGCTATTAATAGGTCAGGGGGCTTACTATGACAGCTCAATTTAAAACTCTAATTTTACTACTGCAAGCATTAGGATCATAGGGAACACTTAAATTTGACCACTTAGTGTTAAACAGATGGGGTTGTGGACAGTGACACTTGGCAGTACTGCCTGGTTTTCAAATGAGGTGTGCACATAAGGTTTCTCCCTTCTTTGTGGGAAAGCAAGATTGCTCAGTGGGCTTACCACTGCACTAAGAACGTAACTACTGCATGAATGTTTATGCAGAATTTTTCACTGCTCCAAAGTCTTGTTGTTTACCTGTGTATTGATTTCAAAGTAAAGAAAAGGGACTTGTTTCCCGGTTTTACTGTTCGGTAGCATGAAGATGGAATTAAGATTCCAGCAACTGTGCTCACTTTATAGTTGTTCTTTCTGCCATTGGTTCTCAACAGAAGTTACCTAAGGAGTAGATTTTCTCTGTAGAGAAGAACAGAAGAGACATATAGGTCTCTATAGGAGCAACAGATATAATTCCAGCACTACAAAAGAGTTTTTCTAAGATCCAAACTTTTCATGGATTGGTTTACTTTTTAGACAGCACAAGGTGCCATGGTTGACGTAATGCAATTATACAATGTCTTTAGTATTTCAGTTTGACTCAGAAGAGGACTTGGTGCTCTGAATCTCTGGTATAGAGGGAATACTTTACATTACAGAGAATACTTTTTGTTATACAATATATCTTTGAAACCTCTGCACATTTTACTTCTCCTCACCTATGAAGGAAATCTACATTTGTACAGCCTAATACAACTTTAATCTCCATTTACGAAACCAAATCACTATTTATGCAGCCAAATCAAATTTTGTCATTACAGAGAAAGACAGTGCTATGCTGTAAATCAGGTATCATGAGTTTATTGTATGCTTATTGTTCCAAGTTTATTGCATGCTTAACAGCTTCATAATTATTATGGAATTGAGAGGTTTGCTATACAAAATTACCTGAAGTGTGTACGCAGGAATCTGTGAGTAGATATGCTACTGCTGTTTGTCTATTCTTGCTTTGGTCTGAAGCAGCTGACTTTCTAGTTCATTAAATTTCCAGCAAGATACTCAATTGTAATTCCTATCTCATTCCAAACTGCATTTTTATATTACAGGATATTACACAGTACTCTGAAAATTGTTCAGAAAGAAACAGTGTTAGTGCAAATATATCTGTAGAATATCATGGAAGGCATTTGCAAAGGCTTTCAAGCTGATATGTAGGTCTACAAGGTCTTGTCCATTTGCCAGTGTTTGTATGTGGTCTGTATTTATATGTGTCTGCATAGTCAGATGAAAAATGTCTTCAGAATTTGCTTTAATAACATACCAAAGATAAACTATGTGACCATTTGACAAGTCTAATCTATGACATCACAGTGTTCTGATTCAGATAAATCCTTGAAGGCTTTATGCCACCTTTTCTGACTCCATTGTTTTGAACTGATCAACACACTACAGTTAAGTAGTCAAATGTATTAAAAGGGTCCATAGGCCTTGTTAAGCTCTGTCAGTTAAACTTGAGTCCCTTAGAATTTACAATTTACAACAATTTATTTAGAGTGAAAGGAGTCAAAGCTTGACAAGTTTAAGAAGAAATTGTTATAATAACTTAATTCGGGAATTTAAAAATAAGTTTCAGTCCTGAGAACTACATGTCTCTGATGCTGAGAATATGCTGAGTTGGAAGGGATCCACAAGGATCACTGAGTACCCTGCACAGGACCATCCCCAAGAATCACACCATGTACATAAGAGTATTGTCCAAATGCTTCTTAAAATCTCTCAGGCTTTGTGCTGTGACCACCTCCCTGGGGACCCTGTTCCAGCTCCCAACCATCCTCTAGGGGAACAACCTTTTTCTAATATCCACCCTAAACCTCCCCTGACACAACTTCAGGCCATTCCCTTGGGTCCTGTCCCTGGTCACCACAGAGAAGAGATCAGTGCCTGCCCCTCCTCTTCTCCTCACAAGGAAGTTGTAACTACAGTGAGGTCTCCCCTCAGTCTCCTCTTCTCCTGGCTGAACAGACCAAGTGACCTCAGCCACTCCTCTTATGGCTTTCCCTCAAGGCCCTTCACCATCTTCAGTGCCCTCCTTTGGACACTCTCTAACAGCTAAATGTCTTTCTTACGTTGTGGTGCCCAAACTTGCACATAATATTCAAGGTGAGGCCGCCCCAGTGCAGAGCAGAGCAGGACAATCCCCTCCCTGGAATGCCTGGCAATGTTTTGCCTGATGCCCCCCAGGACATGGTTGGCCCTCCTGGCTGCCAGGGAACTGCTGACTCATATTCAACTTGCTGGCAACCAGGACCCCCCAGTCGCTTTCTGTGGCACTGCTTTCCAGCACCTCATTCCCTACTCTGTCCATACATTCGTGGTTGCCCCACCCCAGGTGCAGAATCTGGCACTTTCCCTTGTTGAGCTTCATAATGATTGGTAATTGCCCAGTTGTCTCATTTGTCACGGTGTTTCTGCAGGGCCGCCTTACCTTTGAGGGAGTCAAGAGCTCCTCTGAGTTTTGTGTCATGTGCAAACTTGTTAGTATCCCTTCCAGACCTGCATCCAAGTCATTTATGAAGGTGTTGAAGAGCACAGGGCCTAAGATGAAGCACCACAGAACCCCACTAGTGACAGGTTGCATGGTTTAAGAATGCATTGTGGGAAAATTCCATAAATCTCAGATCCATGTTTCTGTGATCCTGACACTGCAAAACCATGGGGTCAGTCTCACCAATATGTGTGAATTCACGTTTGTAAGCTTATTATTTTCAACTACCAACAATGAGGGACTGATGGTGAAAATAATTTTGAAGAAGCTTGTTTTTCTCTACTCACAACCTTTGTTCTTCAAAAGGATTATCTACATAACTTCGTACCTTCTGTGCTATGTAGCAACCAGATTAAATTCAGGATGATCCTGGCAGCCTACCAGAATCAATGAGCAGTGCGTCGCAGTGCTTCACTGCAAATTTTGAACTGTCATTTCACCATCAAAATAGATAGACGTGAGAACCTGGCTTCCAATTCCTTTCCATTTATGAAACAGTGCCATAGACTCTCTTCAGTGCTGTGAGGTAGATCTTGCAAGGCCAGGTGGTATTTTTTCAGTCCTTACTTTATCTCACTGTTGAAACCTGATTAAAATCTGTATCTACAAATACAGAAACATCATGTTATTTTCCTAAAAAAAATTTATTTTTTATATGCATACTGTGCAGCACTTATCTATATATATTCTAAACTTCTTTAATTAATCTAAAGCCAGCAATGCTTGTATTTATCCATCTGATTCTGTTATATTTTCTAAATGTGGTCCAACATAACTGCTATCGTCATAATAGGAGCCAGTTGTTTAAATGCTCAGTTGTGAGTATCTAGTGAAATAGTTTTAAATAACAAGATAAACAGTACAGCTGCCAAACCAAAGTAATCTTACACTGAGGGGGCGTGTGGCACAGAAAATTTCCTCTTTGTCATTTTGATTTGAGTTTGAAGCTGGACCTGGGCTTAGTTCCAGCTCAAAAACACTATTCACTTCAAAGGCTTCTAAATCGTCCCAAGGAGCTAATTTTGGCAGCCAATTGTTTTTGTTTGGCCAGGCATCCTAATAGCAAAAGCCGTCTGCTCCAGCAAATGAAGATTTCTTCAGTGCTCAGGCTTACCATTCCTGATTTTATCCTGATATGGGGGGTGCACACTTTTTACTGGTTTCGCTGTCTCAGCCCAAGCTCACCACTTGTTAAACTGTTCACCATTTTTTAAACTGTACCTAACTGTCCTGCATGAAAATTCAAAATATACTTACTATTTTAAAAATAGAGGATCCTGTATTCTGGATCTGAATTAATGCTTAATCCTAAATTATTGCTGAATTATCTGCTTGCTTTCTCAGCAACTAGTGAATGGTTTGTTGCTTTTTTCCATTCCCATGATCAGTATTAATCTGGGTAATTTACTGAATTAAATATAAATAGCTTGACTTTAGAAGAAAACCATTTGCAATTGTGTTGGAGATACTATAATACTTTTTATAATAATTATAGGGACAGCTTTTCCTTCACTAAGAAAATGCTTGTGGTACCAAAAAGACACTGACAAATAAAATACTGTGCCATTGTTAAAGCTTAATATGAAAATGGGCATAGGCTGTTTCTATTGGGGAAGAAATTCACCAGTACAAGCCATAGAGAAACATTAAAAAGTAAATCTTGTGAATCATTTAAGATTGGGACAGTACTCACTTTCACACCACACAGGTAGTATTTAATTTTGAATTTATATGTCTACTTTGCTATTTTAACGTTTCTGCACCAGAATTTTGGAGGAATCATAACAAACAATTTTAAGTATGAGATGTAAGAAGTTATATAGTCACAGTTTGGCAACATGCAATGCAGATGAAACTCAGGTGAGCCCTGTCAGTGTTTGCATGAAGCTTACCAGAAGTCAGAATTGCTCTGTTTATGGAGATGCAGCTGAACAGTGATCTGTGAAGTAACTAAATCCAAATTATCCAGGGAATGATAATTCTACTTCATGTAATTTTAAAAAAATAAAAATAATTTTTAAAAAAGTGCACTTTTTCATTTTCTTTTTAAGAGAAAATTAAACCTTTCATATTGGGAAATGCATTGAAAAGATAAAAAATTTGGCTTTCATTCACACATGGCCTTGAACGTGTTATGAAGATGGTGCAAGATGCACTTTTGCAGAGCATTAAGCTGACAATAGAAAACAGTAGGAAGTGTTCAGACCAACTTCTTAAAAATGTATCATCAGATTCTGGAAAGCTGAGAGTTAATCTGTGGCATGTTACTTCTGAAAGGAAAAACAATTTTAATGCAAACCAAGTGTTTTCTATTGTTATACTGTTCTCACTATTTCATGGTCAAAGAAAATAATGTTATTAAGAATGCTTTAAAACCTTGATCTTAAATACCATTGATTTGCTAATCATTTACCATGGGCATTTATTAGTAAGTAGCAAAATTAAAATATCAGTTAAAATACATCGTTTATTTTACTTTCTTGTTTGTTGGTTGAATTGAAATTGTACTGTTAAGGCACAGGATCACTTGCATTTCTCTTTGATAGATTTCTAAGCATTCACGTTTTAAAAAATTGAATATAATAGCCATGAACTTTGCCTAGAAAAAAAAGGTGTTCAGGAGTCACCCTGCTTGTATTTTTTCTACCAGGACTCCTAATCAATTTGTTGCCACTAATACATATTTGATATGCTTTGGGTTTTTTTACCATATCATATGGAGCTGTCTTAACATCCATATTTTAATGTTAGCCAAGGTAGAAAAGTTTAAATATACCATGGTTATCTTGCTGTCTTTAACCTACCTGGTTGCCAGGGAGGATAATACAACTTTGAATACCATGATTTGCTAAAGGCTATTAAATCTAATTTCTAGAGAAGGAAATTTCTACAGTGCTTATAGTTGCTGAGAGTTTGAAATACGTATTTGCTTTCAATTAAATAAATTCTTGGGCTCTTCTTCAAAGTAATATTCATACCACATCTTCACAAATAACTTGGATGCAGGTCTGGAAGGGATACTAACAAGTTTGCACATGACACAAAACTCAGAGCTCTTGACTCCCTCAAAGGCAAGGCGGCCCTGCAGAAACACTGTGACAAATGAGAGGACTGGGCAATTACCAACCATTATGAAGCTCAACAAGGAAAGTGCCAGATTCTACACCTGGGGTGGGGCAACCACGAATGTATGGACAGAGTAGGGAATGAGGTGCTGGAAAGCAGTGCCACAGAAAGGGACCAGGGGATCCTGGTTGCCAGCAAGTTGAATATGAGTCAGCAGTGCCCTGGCAGCCAGGAGGGCCAACCATGTCCTGGGGGGCATCAGGCAAAACATTGCCAGGCAGTCCAGGGAGGGGATTGTCCCGCTCTGCTCAGCACTGGGGCGGCCTCACCTTGAATATTGTGCGGTTTCGGGCACCACAACGTAAGAAAGACATTTAGCTGTTAGAGAGTGTCCAAAGGAGGGCACTGAAGATGGTGAAGGGCCTTGAGGGAAAGCCATAAGAGGAGTGGCTGAGGTCACTTGGTCTGTTCAGCCAGGAGAAGAGGAGACTGAGGGGAAACTTCGCTGCAGGTACAACTTCCTTGTGAGGAGAAGAGGAGGGGCAGGCCCTGATCTCTTCTCTGTGGTGACCAGGGACAGGACCCAAGGGAATGGCCTGAAGTTGTGTCAGGGGAGGTTTAGGGTGGATATTAGAAAAAGGTTGTTCCCCCAGTGGGTGGTTGGGAGCTGGAATAGGATCCCCAGGGAGGTGGTCACAGCACAAAGCCTGAGAGATTTTAAGAAGCATTTGGACAATACTCTCATGCACATGGTGTGATTCTTGGGAATGGTGCTGTTCAGGGCCAGGAGTTGTACTGAATGATCCTTGTGGGTGCCTTCCAACTCGGCATACTCTCTGGTTCTGTGTTAATGTGAAAACATGTGTTTCATATTTGTTAATTTGCATAATTTGAATTCTAACTCATATAATGAAATGTGTCTAGAAGACAATATACTTTAAAATACCCTAAAAAAAAGTCAAACCCATTTAAGCCAAACTTAACATCTTTTTGTCTCTCTTATTTTCTTAGGACTTTCGAACAGTGGCACCATCTATTCTTCTCTTCGAAAAGTTTGGAAAAACTTACTCCCGTGCTGGTCAAATAGTGTAATTGTCCTGGAAACTACACAAGACACTTGAAAAGTAATCAATAAAAGTGTTTCAGCAAATGCACAGCAACATGTTGACTGAATGTCCCATAAAGGAGTCTTCCTGTGATGTAAACTTTGTCTGAAGTAACGTTAATTGATTTTGCTTGATGTCTAAGCAATATGGCTTCCAAGATTTATAAAAAAAAGTTTGTGTTTTTTAAAAAAAAAATAGCTTAAGAAAATAATTTCTGAAAATGCTATATTTTATTTAATATAAATAATTTAGGATACAAAACCAGAGTCATCAAGTAAAATACTTAGAATCACATTTATTTATTACAGATTTGGAAATTAGTTTAAAAAAAGAAGAAAATTTACAATTTGCATCTGTTTTCCCCCTCACTACTATAAATGTATTTGCTTCATCATTGTTGTTCATAATTTTCAGTGTTGTTAGGCATCCTTTTTGGCTACAGATTCATGTCTTCAGAATTGCAGGATAGGCATTTGCATGGAAGATAAGATACTCTTTTAAATCTTTTTAGCATTTCTGTGGGTGATAGAACTTTAGTGTTGAAAAAATAAAGCTCTGGCAACATCTATGCCTTATTATTAGATCAGTTTTTCTATATCTGCCTAATTTTTTTTATCACTACCTGTGTTTTTACTTCTAGTCCTGTGTTAAGTGAGGCCATAATCATGTGAGGCTTGGCGAGAAGAACACATTTGATGACACAAAACTGATATTTGTTTGCTCTGTTCACTAGCAAGCAATCCTGTAAAATAGTGAGTATCCTCATACCCATCCACTTCAAAAGACTCAAGGAATTCAGCATCATGAGAAGACCTCAGCATATTTAAAGAGCAAATCAGAAGCAAATTCTTAAAGTCATGTGACTGAATTTTACAGAAGTTTTATGCTGAATTCTCCATGATAACATATTTGCTTTTCATATCATTTGACTATATTTGAATCAAATGTATCTGTTTATCTGTGGCTCACTGTAGGCTTTTTATTACCAAACTTTGTTATTTGATTCTTCTGTGCCATATAACTGTGCAGAAAACCTCGAAGAGATGTCTGTTTGTGTGTGTGAATACTTTCTGAACTGGGTCTAGTGAAAGGTGTCTCTGCCCATGACCAGGGGTCTTGGAAACAGATGAACTTTGGGTCCCTTCCAACCCAACCCATTCTATGATTCTATGAACTAGGAGTTACAAATTTCCCGTCCGTCGGTTTTCAGCTATCAGGCTGTGAAGAAGTTTTACTGCTCTCACACACCACAGTAAAAAGCCTTTCAATTCCATTCCAGTAGGTTGTGAGTGCAGGTATTGGACTGTACTGGTGCTACTTTTTGAAGTTTGTTATTTTCAAGCTTTAAAAAGTTTATTCTGCATGACAATGATAATTAACTATGGAAAGCAGAAAGCAGCCACCTCAGTGGCTGATAAGATTTAATCTGATCCAATGTATCAGAGTGCTTTGGTTGTTCCTGGAAGGGATTGAACACCAGACACTTGTGCAAAACTGTTGATGAATAAAGATGGCACAGTAATTTTTATATGTGAGAGCTATCTATTTGATTGCTTCAGCTTTAAGGTAGTTCATCACAGTAATTCACCCTGTGTTGCCTCTTTAACTTCATACCACAGTTTCCCATCAGTCCGATTAGAAATGGCAATGCCTTTATCAGATTAATCTTTCTTTCTTTTTCTTCCTTTCAGTATCTCTGACCCCAGGACAAAGAAAACCTACCTTGCAGCCTGTACTGCACTGGCAGTAGTGCTCATAGCTTAGGGTCCAGAGCACAAATGGAGGTTAAAACCAACACTTCTAATTGTAATTGTTTGATATATGCAGACCTTTCCTCCTCTTATGAAAAAAACCCCAAACTTTTCTGTTTCTAAGCAGATAGCTGCTTTCCAGAAACCTTCTTACACAAAAATGAGTCTGATTATTTTTTTAGATGAATAAACATCCACAAAATTAATAGAATAAGAGATACATTACCTGTAAGGTTTGAGGTTGGGGCTTCTTTTGCCAATTGTATGTCATAGGGAATCCAATTATTTTCTTTATCTGGAGTTCAAATAGAATTTATGTCATTCATGAGCATGTAGCATCCAAGCTATTTTGTGTGGCCACACTTCAGTCCAAGAATCCTTTTCTTTCTCATTAAGTGCATGCAACCCTTATTCAGTACATTCACACTAACCATTTAATAATTATTCTAGAGGGACCTTTACCAACTCTTTCATTATGTAGAGACTTTTTATTATTTTTATTGCTCTCATAAATAGCATATAAACACATGAAAAGGGTTGACCAAGAAGTAGCTTGAATATGTTTTTAAACATATATATAAAAGTCTTGGGATACCTGCCGCATGTTGGACTCTTGATCACAAAAGCATCTGAGAATTAATATATTATAGTGCAGAACACACCAGTAATTTTTTGTTAAGTAGAGGAATTGGGCATCATGGACAATTCATAAAGTAGTTTGAAAGTGAATGTTAGCGACTCTGCAGTCTTTAGGAAAGGAGATAAAAGATACATTTTAGTCCTGGGGGAGACCTGGTTTCTGTGACCCAGGAATAGACTACCACTTCCATTTGGTAACCCCCTCTGTCGCAAGCAGGTGAATGTGTCTGACTGGCAAAGAACATTTTGTTTTACTGTCTTGCTTAAATCAAAATGTTTGCATGTAGCAAACTTACAGTTTTTATCTAAAGCCAGTTAAAGCTAAAATTTTGATATTTTAATGAACTACAATAATATATTGAACAAGACAGTAAAAATTTTGATGATGTCATTACATAAACAGCTGTCTATCAGTATAAACACTGATTGTTTTCAACTTTCTTATTGATATAGTTTACCACATCAGTTTTAATTATCAAATTGCTTTTTCTAATATAACTAATGTGTTTTAATATTTTATTTACTATAGGTTTTTCTCATCAACAAAATTGTCGTTTTATAACAGTGTAATACCAAATTATGTGTACTTCAGAGAAGATTTTTCTGATTTATAGGAGATGTTAAAATCCATTCACACAGTGCAAAATCTTAACACACAGAATGGGTACTGACAGAGGCACCAGGAAATGAGTACTCTGAAAATTTGTGAGGGACTCCTGGATCTTGGTGAGTCTACAAGACATGTAGCTTCTTAGACATTTAGGAAAATTCTCACATCAGTATCTGAAAATCAAAAAGAATCACTGTGATGATAGGGAAATAGACAAATGTAAGAAACTCTATATTAGTCTTCAGAAAAAGAAGTGTAATTACTCTAATTGTCCCATTGAATGTATTTCAGTCCTGGTTACTGTTTTCTGCAGTAACAAAATATGGCCTTCAGCATGCAGCAACACGAAGACAAGTCTGTTCCTTGCTTTTCAGCAGCAGAAACAGAAGTAGTTTTTGTACCTTGAACTGATTTAGTCCCCGTGTACAGAGGGAAAAAAAATGATGTTAGCCTTTCTCATACTGTATGGCTGAAGAGCCTTAACAATACCTTTAGGAAGCAGCACGTACTGGGAAGAACTTGTCATACCAGCTCACTAACAAAGTATCTCTGATATGTCACTTGGATATTTTTGTCTAACATACAAAAAGCTTGGGATGTAATACTTCGATGTCCTCTTATAGCTGAGCAATTTGTGTAGATCATGGATCTTGGGAGAGTCAAATAATAATGTTATTTTTTTCAATATCAGATGCACTGTCCTACCTGCCAGGTGCGAAGGGTTCAAAGCCTCTTTTGCACCTCTTTGCTAATGACCAATGATTTTTGGATTTAACCACCAGTGGGGATGGCAGTGCTCATAGACAGATACAGGCAGAGCCATTAAAAGGGAACAGCTATGTGCTAGAAGTTCCTCACAACTCACATCATGAGACGTTTCAGGGATATCATGAAGTGTCTGGTAACATCTTTTCTTGCCAAACCTATGTGCTGTTACTCTGTGGATTAAGGATCTTTCAGTGTTGCTGCCCAATAGCTTTGTTTGACTGCTACATCGGCTGATGTTGTAAACACAGAAAAATCTCTTAATTTAGGTAATTTAAGAACTGCTTTCTGGGTTGATCCAAGATGTTCTCAACACTTGCCAGAGAAAACATTTAGCTTGCAATGCCCTCTAGAGGCAGATCTGCCATAGTAGTGGTGACCGCAGATACGCTCTTCAGTTTCCTGGTCCAGTACTGGAGCTTTCAGGACAGAGGGAGTTTTAAAATATTTTTTAATTTTATTTTTTGTTAGTTTGTTTTACTTTTTTTTAATCTTTTCAAATAAGCCACACTTCACATTTGTATAGGAGCAGAAGTCTGGAATTATTAGGGACTTTGCAGCTGACCCAGATGCCTCATTCTAGATTTGTACAAACGGTGCTTCCGGGTGAGTTCGGGCCATATTTAAACTGCAAAGCAAAATGTTGATGCTCACAAACAATAATGGATTTTTACTTACAAATACTTTATGCTGAATAAGACTCTGAAAACATAAAAATTAAAAATATTTCCAACAGCTTACTGTTATTCCAAAGGACATGTTTGCAACGTGCCTTCTGTAAATCTATAGTCCTCAGTTGAATTAATTCAAAAGTTCTGCACAGTCGAGTTTGTTAGAAAGATGAGGATCTCTGTCCTTTACAGGCAGCCATGGGCTCCTACGCTCAGAGCAGCAGAGACTGAAAAAGAGAGGATGAGCATAATTTCTTAATATCAAAGTCATGGGTTATCCCATATTAAAACAGAAACTCTACAACCACAAGGGAGTCACTTTCATGTAATCAGAAACAGAATTTGAGCCTTGAAGCTTTTATTTGTCTTAACTTCATTCATAAACGATTTTCAGGGGTGAATTTTCTTTCACTAGTTGACAAAGGTTTCTGGTAGGCCTAGAAAAACATCAGCAAAGAAGCTCGGGCAATGCTGGATTGGCTTCATATTCTTCCATCTTTTAATAGTTCAGCTCATTAATGAGAAAATCATCTGGCTGCTGGCACAATCAGATGTAGTCACTTATCAGTACATTGAGTTCAGTTTATAGTACTCTGGTTCATATTCATGATCAGAGGATGCAGTGGAGCAATTCATTAGTGCACTACTGCATTAAGCAATCACTGCCAACATGTGACATATTGAGAGTTTGCATTAAACTGCTTCCTTTGAGAATCTTTGAGTAAAGAAATTCCCAAGTGCAGAAATCAGTTGAGATAAATCACTTGGCCACTTCAAGAAAAACATTGAGGTTCCATGTATGTGACGTTTAGTTAAAAAAAATCCATTCACTGGTGCTATTGTATGTGTGATATGATCACATCCTCAAAAAACAAATTTATCTTACTTTAGCAGCTATAACATGTATAAACTAGATTAGAATTATGCCAAACTGAAGCCTTTTTCTTACTCTTAATTTTTTAATGCTGTTTAATGAAAGTTAACACTCTTTTTGTTATGTGTCAAGATATTCAACAATGTCAAAAGCCCAACCTTCTACATTCTGTATGTCTCCTCATGGTACAAATAAGGAGCCCTTGCAACTGCAGTCTGGACATGCTCATCTCACAATGATTCTGTTTTTAGGAAGGGACAGTGCTTATAAATTTGAGAAAGATGCATCCTGTGTGCTGTTGTGAGAAGAAGGTGAGGCTAAGGTTAGTTACCTTCTCACTTTTTCTCTTTGAAGCATGGTATGGTGGTGATTTGTTGTCCACGTGGTTCGTTTGATTCTACCGGATCATTTTCTACTGTCAGCCATTCTTCAACTTATCATCTCTTCTTCAGATTTATAAAGTCGAAGCTACTCAGTGGTAAGTCTTGTAGAAAGGAGTAGAACTCTAAATCTGTGATCTCTCATGCATAAGCAAAATAGGTGCTGGTCTTCCTTTGAATCGGCCTCTAATGTAGCTTCTCTCCCTTGAGCAGGATTATTCTTGGTATTCTCATTGGTATTTTTACCAAAATCTGGGCCAGTGAATCACTGTTAAGAGGAGAAAATATGCATAGTATGTAAAAAAACATACTATACTATACTATACATACTATACATGCCTATACTTATGTTTTTGCAGCAATACTGACCTCACTCGTGCCTAGTAGTTTTGAATAAGAATGCTTAGTCAGACACTGACCAAAGAGAAGAGCTGTCAACATGGGTCTCTTGTTACTTCCAAAGACAGTTGCTGGCTTTGTTTTCCATGTTTTCCAGAACTGCGTGTCAGATAGGTGAGATTCCTGTGTACCTGCTAGGAATAGTTCACCCTCTTGACTTTGTTTCTGTGCTTGCTCTTTGCTCTTATCCTCCCAATGGAACCATTTCCCCTGCATCACAGGATACCTCTACTTTATGCTAATAATGGCATAAAAAAATATGGTGGAAATTAGTTAAAGATCAGTTGGGAACAAAAAGCTCAAATCTCTAAGATATTTGTGTCTTTAAGATATCTTTCCCTCTTAAGCTCCTGTATCTCCTCTACCACAAAGTGTTACCATCTGCATGTGAGGCGAGAATTGGTTTGCTTTCTTGCTCTAGACAACAGAGCAAATGAAGTATTCTGAAGCAGTCTGAGTGGCTCTTAAACTACACCTAAACATTTATTTGAAACAGAAAGGTCTTTCTCACTTCTTCACAGTCCCCTGAACACACCTTTGACAGTGCCATAAATATGAACATATTGTAACTGTTGGTCTGACTGTACATCTTATATCTTAATCCCAGAGTATATCAACATATCTAATAATAGTTCTATTTTCTAAAATTTAAATTAATCCCAAATTCTCCACAGTCTAGATGATTACTTGAATTATCCATATTGCTAGGCTCTGTTTCCAAAGTCTTTTACAATCAATATGATCAGTTACAACTCCCATGAAATACATAATTGTTCATGTTAAAATAGGTACAGAAGAACAGTGAAATATATAAAATATATCAAATATATGAAAACTTGTCGAGCCCATCACATTTTTGAGGGGGTCTGTTGTGGGGATAGACTTTATTATGATTTCACAAGAGGGCTTGTACCCTATTCAGAACAGAGCCCCTTCTGTGCTGCTACTGCTACAAAAATCCAAAGGAAAAAAGAAATTAATTAATTAAAAAGAGAAAAGACAGTACAACCTTGAGAACTCCAGCAAACAAGCAGAGAAAGTAGTGACTGGAAGAACCGTAGAAACAATCTTCCTCATGAGATCAGTCAGTGACGTGTATTGCAAATAGTGGGAACATGTTATCCAGGCTTTAAGCAGGAAAAAGGAAGAGAAAGAACTATTCTGAGCAAGGGCGTGAGTCACTGAGTGCCTTATGCAAGGCAGTAATGGCAATCACTCTTAATCTACAGTGTAGTGACTCTAAGCCAGATTTCTGTGGTAAGGAATGAACTGGAAACTCAGTGCTGCCCCTGAGAAGGAAGGAGTTCTGACTGAGACCACTCCTCATGCAGGTGCCTGGTACCACAGCTCCTGCAACTTGTTAGTTCATCACTTGTAGTCTAACGACAGTTGAATAGGATGACCATGACAGACAGCTGTGTCTGTAAGAATCGAAAGAGAGCTGATGTCTGACCTAGTTCTGGAAATGATTAACACATGATTTAGCTCTCATTCGTTTCTATTCATGGTCATATATCTCACAGCTGTTGCTGAACACCAAGAACCAAGAAAGGTTTCTGATGACTCTGAACTTTGCAAATGCAGAATCAAACAGTGAGATATGACCATTTACAATAACAAGGTATGTTTCTTGTTAAATAATAAGAATACTTGCTCCTGTGGCTCTGAAGTTGTTATTTCTGTTTAAGCATGAGCGCATTCTAGAAACATGAAAACAGTGATGGTGTATTTAATTTCTCATAAAATCTATCAGTCTACTTATTTAATTCCTCACAGCTTCTATATATTAAGATGAAATCACCCAGGTTTTAACAATAATGTGTAATAATTATCTTTCAGATGTCTGAAAGATTTTTAAGTGTACGTATCCTTTTTTATAGGATTTTTATATTTTTACAGTGAAGACTGCATGATCGTTCCTCCAGTATAATCATACCTAAAAGGACAAAGTACTTTTGCTGCATCAATATTTAGACCACTTACATCTCTCTCATGATAACAAAGGAAAAAATTATGGATCTGTGGCCGACTGGGAAGTATCAGTGCTGCAATAGTTTCACACACGTGCACTTATAGATTTGTAGCTTTGTTAGGATTGGTTTGTGATAGGTGATTTGATGCTCAGTAGCAATCTGGTAGATGACCACATCTAGACTGGGAGAGTATCTGCCAGAAACATTTTCTGCCAGGTTTACTTTTCTACCCTGAAGGAGGCAAAGAGGCACATTGTGCAAACATAGCCCTTTTTGTGGGTGGTTTTTAGAAGCTCTGAATAAGGGCAGGTGTGTGTGAGAGTTCATACACTAACAATTTCCTTGAGTTCACAGAGTATTCAACTCTCTCCCACAGTATTATCTTCTGGGATCCCCAGCAGTGATGTGTGTAAAATCTGGCTCTTTTGAGTGTCTTTATTTCTGTCTCCTATGATTATCTTCCACTTGCTTGGCTATTCTTTGATAACAATTGCTCCAGATATCAGCAGATTTTGACAGTACATGCGCACCGCTCACTGATATTTGCTTCCACTCTGCACACATCTGACTGATATAAACAAACTTGTACAGGTGGTCATATGCAAAAGATTTTCATTGCTGTTCTAGTTGAAGGTGTTCAAGCTGGAAAAATGTGTTCTTACATCAGAACATTTTAAAGAGCAGATAAAAAATTGGCGAAGAAAGTACGGGTATTTTTAAAAAAAATTGTTCTGAAAATTTAAGAATCTAGAAAAAAATTGGAACTCGTATTTCAGTCTTGTAAATGTTTGCTGAGTCATAAATTTTTTATCTGTAGATTTTTCTCAAAGTCAGCTAGCCAGAACTAAAAATTGTTTTAGAAACTGGGTTTATGTTCATTTGGGAAGAAAACAACTATGTCTGTGCTAATGATTCTCGAGAATTCTTCTTTCTGGGGAATCTCAGATTCTATTATAAATATGAAGAGCTCATATAAACAGCTGAAGTTTGAAAGTCTCAGATTTTCTCCTCATTATGTGTACATAAAGATAGATTGAGAGAAGATTCACCTTGAAAGAGTCACTACTAACCTTCTGCTGAACTTGAGAAGTAGTAGGCTGCCCCAGTTTTTACACTGATAAAAGGAGCCTGGCCATGCTGTTTTCTCAAAATATGTTGATAAACTGGCTCTTCACAGCAAGAACACATTTAGCTGATACATCTGTTACTCAGATTGTCACATAGAATTAACAAATCGATTCAAATATTAAGTATTTTATTGCTATCTAGAAGTAAGAAGCAAGGACTAGGGGGATCAGTCTTGGCACTTTCTATGCAGAAATTTTAAGCTAATAATCTTAGAAACAACTGAGTCATATTCTCTGACAAGAGAAAACTAATTAAAGAGGACAAAAGGACTTTAGAAGTACTCAAAATTTTAAAAATGGAAAAGATGGCTTTACAAGAGAGATTTAAAATTCACAGAAACGCTCTCCTGATCATGTCCAACAGGTTCCTGAGAAGTCGATGACAGTGGTTTAAGAATATTTGTCCAAATCCAAACATGACTGGGGTGTAAGAGCACTCTACAAGTAACTGAAAAGCAAAATGAAAAGGAGCAGTTTGAAATAGCATTCAGAGGACACCACTGATAAAATAGGATTATGGCAACCTGTCATGGTTTAACCCCAGCCAGCAAGTGACACCACACAGCTGTTCACTCACTCCCTCACCAGGGAGAGAATTGGGAGGGTAAAAGCTGGAAAACTCATTGGGTGTGGGTTTGTGATGGGGCAACAAGCTGAAGGAGGAAATAAAATGCCAACTGAGAAGGGAAGTAAGTCAGAAGAGTGATGGGGCTAACCCTGGTCAGGGTCCTGGCTGTGGGCCTAAACCTGGGCTGCTTTGGTTTACTGAGGCTATTCAGAAACTGTTTGCTACCACTTGCTTTGAACCACCCCTGGGACCTCAGAGATAGGAGATGTGTGTTTTACAGCTCTTTGTCATAATATTTTGATGGGGTGCTCAAAGCATTTGCAAAATTGGATGTTCATACACTCTGTAATTTTTGGCAGAGCTGAATTTAAACAAGCATACCTGAAAAACAACATAATAGAAAGAGAAAAGTTATTTCTGTATTATCAACTGGAATCAGAAGCTGAAAATATTTTATTCGTCCTTGTGATCATAGTGACACCCCCTCTGATAATGAAGCCTCTTTGTATTTACTACTCAGTGATGGATTCTAAGACAGATACCTTCCATACTTTAAAGTGTCAACAGAAATAATCTTGTTGGGGTTTTTCCAAAATATAAAATACATTGGTATTATTTGGTGCCCAAATAATCCAAATCTTTACTTGGACACCTGAAGTGGAATGAATCAGAAAAGAGTTACGTGTGGAGCAGAGGAAATTTTTATGTGGATCTCTGTTTGTTTCAATGAAAAACTATAGCAGGGAGCCTCAAGAAAAGATCTAATCTTCCCTTGGTCACAATGTGTACGTTTTCCCCCCCCCAAAAAAAAAAAACAGGCAGGAGAAGTAGTGATGCATGTCTGATATTGATGGAAAGCAAGTATGTACCTCATCCATTGAAAACATTGATCAAGGCCACTTCGCTCCTTTTTAATGATGGCCCCATAAATCTGCCAGTATCAATGAAAGTCACTGTTATCTACTTGAGGTTCTTGGCTACGCTAAAGAAGCTAAGTTGTAGCTAATGGTTCTTTGCCTCCAGGAGCCAAATTGTCATACTTTCCTCTTTCAAAACTCTTCTGCTTCTCATTTTGTTTTTGGTTTTGTTTGTGTGTTGTTTGCTTTTTCTATGAACTGCACATGAAGAAAATGAGATCACACTAAAAGGGAGGAAGAAATTCTGCATATCCATGGTAATTTTTAATGAAGTGGTTTGAATG
The DNA here is from genome assembly GCF_022539395.1 of Myiozetetes cayanensis. Lineage (NCBI taxonomy): Eukaryota > Metazoa > Chordata > Aves > Passeriformes > Tyrannidae > Myiozetetes > Myiozetetes cayanensis. The sequence goes on from NW_026087411.1 coordinate 13,952,351, forward strand.
TCCAAAAACTCTTCTCTCTTTCAGTCTAGAAGGATGAGAATCCAACAGGATGTGACATTTCTCTGTGTGTGTACTCTATAGATTATGGAAAACTAATTCAAATTAAAAAGTTCAGGAAAAGTGATATTCCTGTTACGTATCATGCGCGTGTCTGTGGTTCAATATCAGATCAGAAATAGGATTTAAATTCAACAGCAATGAAGCCTTACAAGTTTTTCTGATCAAAAGGCTATGGCTAATGCTCTCTTCCTCCTGATCTTCACTCAGTAATGGACAGAAATCTAGGACTGACCCAAAACTTCACAGGGACAGTAAGTTACAGGATCTGTTCAATATCACCCAAGCCAAACCAGAACAGAAAAAAGAGAATGAGCCTCAAATATTAAAATAGGCATCTATTGCCAATTATGTGATAGGGTCTAACTGCCCTATAACTATTTTATGTATTCCTTAAGTAAGGTTAGGAAAGTGCCAGACACAATATGTGGGTGCTAAGGAGACATGAGCAAATGAACAAATAGGTGGAATCAGGCTCATCCTAGCTCACAAACTGAGTTTAAATATATGGGCTTGTTCTGCACTGCCGTCCTGCCTGCCAGTAGCACAGTACCATAACTCCCAGTATGTCAGAGACTCCTCTGCAATACCCAGGATAGGCTGAAGAGTCTTTCTTGGGAACCCATGTGATTACCAAACAGTGAGCACCATTTCAATGTTTTATGCTACACATACTCAAGATTGAGGTATGTCCTCAGTAGAGGACTTAACTCACACAATGGGAAGCAGTAAATAACCCTTCTCCAAAGAGATGTTGAGAATATTTTGAAAAGGAATTTTACTAATTTTTTTCCTCCAAGAGTATCAGAGATTCTCTAGACAGATCTGACTGTATCTCAGCAATCTTTGCAATGAAATCCCTCCTTAGCCTTGCCCCAACACACGTTCCTGTGTAATATGTACATGAATCTCAGAAACAGATGGAGTATGGTTTACCCAGAATCTAATCCTAGTGAGGTAGAAAGGCCAGATGGTCTCACTTTCCAAATGAAAACTTTCAGAGACTCTTTAAACTAAGTAAAGATTTTATTAACATTGATGGCTAGATATAGTGTAATACACAGAGAAGATTAATTAGAAACCCTAATTAAATGTAACAGTGTAAAAGAACCAGAGCACTATTTGGCACCAAACAGCCTTTTAAGATTCTTTTTGAAACCTGGAGTCCTCAGCATGGCTGAGCTGCAAAGTGAACAATAGAAAATCGGAAACAATGAGATTTGCTAAAAGGTGCCAAACTCAATTCTGCATACAATCATTTCGTGTATTTTTTTATAGAATCATAAGAAAGAAGGCTGAAAAGAACCTTTAGAGGTCGTGTAGTTCATCCCCCTACCCCAAGGCAAGATCAACTATACCTAAATCATTCCTGACAGATGTTTGTCTAACCTGTTCTTATAACGCTCCAATCATGGAGATTCCAAAACATCCCTAGGCAATCTATCCCGGTGTTTAACTATCCTTGTTGTTTGAAAGTTTTTCCTAATGTTTAACTCTGAATCACCATTGCTCCAGTTTAAGCTTCCTATTTTTTATTCTATAGACCAAGGACATGGAGAAAAGTTTATTCCTTTTTTTTTTTTTTTTTTTTAAGCTGGTGCCTTTTACAAATTGAAAGATTACTCCTATCTTTCCCTGCAATTTTTTTTCTTTAACCTAGTAATCCCAGCTCTTTCATTTTGTTCCCATTTAGACTTCTGACCATTTGGTTTCCCTTCATTAGGACCACATGTCTCTTAAACATGACATCATAAACTGAACATTGCAGCTGCACTCTTACCTGTTCTCTGCAGAATGGAAGGCCTGTATCACATCTGTTATGGACAACATTCCTGTTAGGAATCATGGAGGAGGCTTGTTTCTTTTCTAAGGCTTAACTCTGTTGTTTTGTGCTAAATTCAAGTTCTTTTCCTACTGAACTCTTGCCACTCATTTCCAGCATGGTTTTAATAGAAGTTGACTGAATATATTGAAGAAGTGATTTCTTTGCTGTTTTCACTGAGGACAACTGCAGAAAAAGAATATTTATTCACATGAAGATGTTATCATGTCCCCAAAGCAAATGAGGTGAAAGAGTCAGTTTCCTTCAGCCTGTTAAAGGAATGCACATCTGGAAGGAATATTTTAATTCTCAGACATATGGAGTGGGGAGCTTGAGGATACAAGCGTCACACATCACTTCTCCCTTTAAATTCTGTGCTCGTACCTCTAGTGCGCAGCAGGAATTCTTGCAGATCATGGACAGTAACCAAGAAAGTGTTGCCATGTTTTTATAACATCCTGACCTCTAGATTGTTACTTAGTTGATTAGTTGCCTGTGCAACCCTACAAGGTTGTACCATCTTACTAAAGCCACTTTGGATCTTAGAGGTGAACAGCATACTTAGGACAAGCAACTGCAGGTGGCCAACGGCACAGAGAGGGACTTCCAGGAGCCTCCTCCTGCTCCCGCGCATCAAGTGTGCTCCCGTTCCAGCTCCCTCGGAAAATGCTGCAGTGAAGTACTGTAGACAAGCACAGGAAGAGGCATCTGGACCCCGACTGTTGTGAAGGTTTGCTGAGACAAACACATGCTTATGGCTCATAGAAAAGGGAACAGATGTGCAGATTCAAGGAATTTTATTCCCCCCCAAATGCTGCAGCCACAGCTAAAGAAGTAAAAATAGATGCAGTTGTGGGAGCAGCAGCGACGGCAAGGACTAATGCTGAAAGGGTGCAGAGAGAGAGGAGAGGACAACTTATCACAGAAACAAGGATAAGAGAGGAGGACATTAATTATGGACTGCCCTGAATAGTGACAGCACCCAAACTGCCTCCCTTAACAAGTTTCCTCTTTTGTAGTTTCCCAGCATCAGCTGCATACCACCCTTTCCCACTACCAGTGTGCAGCACATATGGCTGCCTTGCAAGAATCACACAAATCATCCAGTAAGTTCATTTTTATTAGTAGCTTCTGCTTAATTAAGGGATGCATCATGCTTCATCAATCAGCTTCTGTGCATGTGAGTTGGTCTCAGCCACTCTGCTGATGCAAACTCCAAGCAGACACAGTTCTTGTGCTGTAGGCAAGAGTCTGGTTAGCTTGACTTTGGGAGCCAGGGGCAGAACTGTATCCCTGATCATTAAAAGGAAGTTTACCACAGCTATGGCAATGGTAGATCCACAATGACTTTTTGCTATCGTGCTCTCAGAGATTGATGCAAAAAGCTAAAGGGAATAAAAATATTAGAGTTAAGGCAGTGAAAACCATAGTTACAGATTGAAAACTTTGGTTTGTTTATGAATGTAATCCTTTTTTAGCTTTCTATTTTTTAAAGACACCAGGTAAATCGGTTTCTGGAGTCACCACTGGTTTGTACTGGTGCATTTCAGCACTGTAGAGTTGATTCCTGTGCAGGCACAAATGAGGCAGGGGTTTCCAACAAAGCACAGAGCAGTGCAGTGCCAGAAATGGCATGGACAGAGTATGGCTTTGCTTCTCAGAATGAACACATGAATCTGCACTAGAGTAGATGTATCTAAAAGTGGATAGCTGGATCTAGCTAGCCTGGGGTTGGCTTGGGATCTCTTCATGGAGCTGCACAGTGAGATGTGTATGTAATTACAGATAATCACATCCTCCGGTCTTTCACTTAATAGTAAAAGGGACCGTCTGTTATCACCAGTCCATTACTGGCTCTGGAATAATGCTCATAGCAGCAACTCAGTGAATTACTTTTTATTTGCTTAATAACATTAAAGACATAATTGGTCAGATAGAAGCTTTGCAGTTCAGCTTTTCCACTGCAACCTCTTTCATGGCCTCAGATACACTTTCCCTGGATTCCTCTTGTGCAGGAAAGATTAATTCCGATGAATTATACCGAACTCCATCATAGTTTTGCTGCTTGAAAGATTCATTAAGAAGTGGAACCTACCAAACCCCAACCCTCTAACACCCTCAAATGCATCCTTCCAAAAAACCATTTAGTAAATATAAGTAACACCATAGTATACATGTAAGATACTTCATCTAAAAATACAGAGGTTATGATTTTCCTTGGTAATTGTCATGATAGCTTATCCTTTACATATTTTATTATTGTTTGTATGATAGCTATTAAAGCCTTCATATGCTCTATGGATTGCTCATGAAATAGTCCATGTACAGTATATACGTTTTTTAATAGTGTAATTAAAGTAGATCTAAGAGTTCTAATATATATACATCTGTGCAATTAGAATCATGTAAGTTCTGAAAAAGATTTATATGATTTTTACATCTGCAATGCTTCACTACACACCTCTAAAGTAGATTTTTTAGGCTCTTCCTAGCTTCCTGATAAAAGCAAACTTCTGGGAAATTTAATATTTTATCTGGGACTATTCCATGCCCTGAAGCTCAAGTGAAAGTGCCTTTAAAACGATATTAAAGAAAATGAAAGAAAAAGACCAATAAGCACACAACCTTTATTCTTTCATCATCTATAAGTTACAAAACTAGGACCATTCCACAGTCCTTAGGAGCAACTTGACCCTTGACCCAAGCTTATTTCCCAAACCTGTGAGATTAGAAAGGACCCTTCACAAAAACTCCCCACACAGTCAAAAGTAAAGATGCACTTTCCACCTTAGCTCACTTCCTTAAAGTGGAGGAAAAGCAGGAGAATCAAGCTACAGACTGGGGAAGACAGCCCAAAATACTTCATGTAACTTCCTTCCATCTACTTGGTTCACTTATCATGGTGGGCCTGCGAAAACAACTGCAGGGATTTGTTAGCAATCCTGTCTAAGTGCAGTCAGGTTGCTGGGAAGTAATTGAAGTTTCAACGGCATCAAAAGACATTCTCAAAGAATATTCTGACATTGAAGAAATTTTTTCTGAGCCTCAGGTTTAGGAGTGGATTGGTGCTGTGGTCAAAGTATGTAACAGAAATTTCAGGAAGGTTTTTTTTCCACCTTAGATCTCTCCTCTACATTCCTCCTTGAATCCCTTCTTTTATCATCTTATTTTGCATACAAACACATGCTCAGAAGAAAACTAGAGCTCTCAGAGGGGTTCCCCTCAAAATGTGAGGGGATTCTGATTTTGATCAAGTTCTGGACCTGAAACGTCTCTCTCCTTTATCAACAAACAGATCATTAGGTAAATCCAGCAAAGGAATCATTCACAGCTGCTTGATATCGATGCACTTTAAGATCTTTGCTTTCAGGTGGTTTTTCATTATAGGGTGTGATTAGACCTTTCTGCTGAAACATGACTAATCTAATCCAGGGAAGAGAGCAAACCCCTGGCATCAAATCCATGTTCCCAAATGACTGACTGATGTATTTTGCCAGGGAATCATGCTCTACATGAAGGGATGGAGAACAAGTCCCTGTAATCTATGACTTACTAGCTGTTTCTAAGTGATTCTGGCTGTGTCAATAAATTTGTTCACAGCTCTAATTGTGTTAATGAATTGAACATAATTAAACTTACAGTATGTCTCAAGCTTCCTCTGGCAACTCTAGTAGGTTTCTTAAGTATCAGTTCATCAGCATTCATCCATGCTGCTTAAACTTCCCTATCCTTTGTGTTGTAGAAAAACGGAGCCACTTGGAGCTAGTGGTTTGATCATTAATGATAGCTAGAGCAGACTAAGCAGCATAAGCATTAATAGCTAGGGAAGACAAAGCCTATAGGTCATATTATACCAACAGTAACAGCCATATTACAACTGAATAGGTAACTACAGAATCAGCCAGGACCAACCTGTGATGCTGTGTAAGAAGATGACCACATAGGAACTGCTTAGTAACAAAACGGCAAACAAATAAAAAGTAAGAACTCGGAAGAAAACTGGAGCTCTCAGAGGGGTTCCCCTCAAAATGTGAGGGGATTCTTTGCGTTCAGATGGTCTATCTCCACTGAGGTTTTGGAAGTCATCTTCTGTTTGGCTACTCTACTTTTAAGTATTTAAAGAATTGTAATAATTCATACATTTTGCTATTTCATTTTGATCTGTCTTGAACGACCCTTTGGTCAAACCTTAGACAATGAAAATCTTATAAATTTTTCATCCTAGAACTTGGATCTCCTCTTTGCTGCACATCAAAATATTTGCAATCGATAATCAGGCAGTATTAACAAATAGCAAGATATTATGAATTCTTCTCTAAGTTACATCATCACTAAAAATCTATCCTTAAACTTGTATCTTATTCCCTTGTTTATCTTCATGATAATACTGTTGTTTTAATATGTACAGAATTTGTTATTTTTAATATAAAGCAAGAAATGGTGATTATTTACATTTGACTGGTAACATTCTTATTTGTTGAAGGACCTATACAGGGTCTATAGTTTCAACAGTAAAAAAAAAATGATACTATATATGCGTTATTTTTTAATCAATAGGCTCTGTCTATAAAAACATTGATTCTGTTTCAGTGTTTTCATAATAGCACAAAGTGTTGTAGGAATTACTGATGGTGCAGAACATTATCAGGTGCACACAGCATGATGCCTGCACTGTTTTCACGATGTAATTTTTGAAGAAACTCCAGCAAACTAAACCCTTCTGATGCAGCACTAGATAACAATATGGAACAAATAAAACGATCTAGGAGAAATGTTGCCTCTAGCACAAGTGACTGAATCTCATTAATATCCATGCAGTTATCTGCAGACCACAAAAAATTCATCTCTATGCATTAGCTAGCACAGATACCTCTATGCAGCACTGCCTTTAGGTTGTGTAGGCATGCACAGAGTATTTTCTGATTAAATTAACCTGTGTCGGGTTCTTAAGGTTATGTTTTGCTTTCTTGTGCATTCATATCTAACCTGAGGGTGAGCCTTATTTTCAGCATCTGTCTTAATAAAAGTTTTGTGATGATCCTTAGCACAAAGAATTTCTGCTTTAAATATTTTCATTATTACCCCACACTTTGTAGACCAAATACTAGCAAACTCCCAGTGCAACTTAGCCTTTTTTCCAGTACTGGGAGAAGGCTGGCTAACATCTTAAGTGAGTAGATAAGCACAACACAATCAAACTTGTAGGATACACACGTACCATGTATGTGTCAGAGACGTTTGTGTGATAAATTACACAGACCATGTGGTAAATTGCAGATTGTGCTTTTGACTGCCTCATCTACCCTCTGCTTACTAATCCATCTCCACTGGGACCACTTCTATCATTCAAAAGATCTGATCAACATCAAATAGCTCCCTTAAAAAAACCCACAAAACGACTTACCACTATACATAAAGCAGGTTTATCTAACCATAGTAAATGCTGGATATGTCAGCAACCTTCAGCTAACCCATTTCATGTCATTTTAAAGGGCCATAAATGGCAAAAAAAGAACGGAACAATACATGAGAAGGCCTTACCACAGCTCTTAACAAGAATCTTACTATCCCTGGAAAAATCTGTATGATGGGACTGAGAGGAGAGGTGAGGCTTGCAGCATAATCCAAAAAAAAGTGTTCTATACTAAGAAAGAAAAAACAAAGCCTAAACAAGCAAAAATGATAACAACAATGAAAACAAATAACCAAAAAACCAAGCACCTAAAAAAAAAAAAAAGGAAGGAAAAAACCTCCCCAGAACAGTTCTATGAATTCTCCAAGTCCTAAAGCAGAAAAATAATCTGACATCTGATGCCATATTGAGACTAATACGCTAATTCCATATGGTTATATTAATCCATTAATCACTGCTAAAAATAATTGTGTAGGTACCTAAATTAACTGAATCTGTTTTATGTGAAGCAAAGAATAATAAAAAGCTTTATAACATTAAAAGTAATTCCTGTGGTTGATAATTAGCATTGCATTTAAACATTTGTTCTTAAAATGCTCCTTTCCCTTGAAAAAAGCAAAACAATGTCCTCATCTTCACTGAACATGGTATTAGCACCTTGGAATTGCACCACTCTGGAGCCCAGACTTAATTAAATAACAAGGTTAGGATCAGACAATATATCAAGGTTATAAACTGGAGCACTAACCTTCTGGAGCGGAGACATTCTCAGCTTTCCAAAGGAAACAGGGGTTTGTGTCTATATTTGGAAGGTCCAGGGAGAACAAACTTTAGCATCAGCATAAATTAAGTACAGAGAAGGTAATTTAGGTACAGTTAGTCTCATTCTGTCTGTGCCTTGGTTCATGACTGGAGTTTCTGAGCATGCAGTGGTAGTGATGCCACAGCTAATAACAGCATCGAAAATGAAAGCAGGATGATTTCCAGGACCTTTGGGTCAGGCCCTGAATACTGTAGGTGATGGCTGTTCTTTAGGAAGAACTTCACCTGATCTTCAGCTTCAGCTCAGGGTCCTCCCTGCTTTCTTCTTACTGCTCAGTACTAGATTTAATTGATTTCAGTGGTGCTGACAGTATCTGGCTCCAGAGCTCCCTCTGACACCAAGGACATCTCTTAGATGTACTGTAGCTACTCCAAAAAATGTGCATCTCCACAAGAAAAAAGGTGAGCATAGGCCAATGCCGAATAGGAGGGGGGAAATGTCTTTTCTGAAATATGTCTACACCAGCAGCACATTGCCCTCTAGAGCAGTGAGGTCTGTTCAGAGAGGAAGGTGCTGTACAAAGCAGGCACAGACTTTCTGTGCGTGGGGAGAGAGATTCAAAGGATTAGACCGTTAGTGTTTAACTGAGGGGAGATTGTCTGGCGTGCTAACCCTGTTTGTCTGGCAAGACTAAGGGAAATACTACAAATCAGACAAGTAATCAATAACATTCAGATTTCCAAGAGAACAACACAGAATAGAAACCTCAAACTCATTTAATTGTATTGCTGGAAAGTTTCCCTCTGTTCACAATTATAAAAACACTCACTGTAGTTTTGTAAAAGACCTTCTTTGACTGTGACTGTTTTCCTAAAGAGAAGATAAAGCATCATTATTAAATTTTCATGCAAACTGTTATGCGTGGAGTAACTCATTATGAAAGAACTATTATATTTCCAAAGTCAATACTTGAAAGGTTAATAGCACTTCATTTAGACAAGGGTTGAAAGGCCTGAAGATACATAGTAAAAGCTTGGCTAAACAACAAATAAAGGAGGATGAGCTAATGGTTTGCAATGATCTGTAAGTTGGATGAGCCAGAAGGAATAAATAATTACAGAAGAGCACAGTAAAGTGCAGCAGGGGCTACTGAAATGAAAATAAGAAATGGAAAATCTAGGTTGAGCACATCAGGAAAAATTTCTCATTGGAAAAATTTCTTAGATAGCCATCCATCCTTCAAAAAGAGAAAAGCTGAAATTCTTTGAAATAGCTAAAATGAACCCACATACAATGGAATAGCCTATAGTAGCAAGAGCAATGTCAGGATTGGTGATGAGGAAAAGGTGTCAACCTACGGTCACCTGGTTAAATCTCTTCCTTACAGTGTCCTGAGACTGCAGTGAAAGCCCCATAATGTAAGTAGGAGGAACAGAACTGGCTGGTAAAAGAAAAATCCAGATTTAAATAGTTTTGGTGCTTGTATATGTATTAAAAAAATAAAATTTAAATGTCTTCATAGATCTCAGAACAATATGTGAATTATACAAATGTGGCCCCTGACTAGCCCATGGGGGTAAGAATTCCACAAATAACTGCTTTTAGTTCCACATCAGTAAGTTTCCAGGGTGAAACTGGGTCTTTGTCTGGCAAACGAAATTTCATGACATCAGGTCAATTTTTTCCTTTGCACATTCTTTATGTGCACCCAGGCTGAGGTAACTGCCTAATGTCACATTTTGTTGGGAAAAAGGTCTTGTCAGTGTAGAATTCCTTTATAATCACACTTTTGGAAAGGACCTTTTCAATGTGTGTATACAGTAGGCTTACTCTATAACCAAAGATTTTGCCTTCTGATATGCTAATGAATAGGATACTTGTGGATGCTTTTCCTAGCCATGCATAGCAACGCTAACTTTTTAAGAACAGACACTTGAGCTCAGGCACATACATATCTTCTAAGAAAGAACCCATCTGTATGCTGAGGTTGCAGTTATTGGGGTTTCATATGTGATCACGTGCAGGAGAAATTTATTCCTTTGGCAAATGGGGAAATATGTTCTCTGGGTTTAGAATTTTTTGTTCCATCAGCAGAGTCTAATACTAGAGAGGTGTTCCCAAGGCACCTGCACATACATTTATGCACACAGATATGGAAGCTGCTGAGTAAAACTTGTCGCTGCTCATTTCAAGCAGAAGCCTTACCGGCAAAATGCAGAAGAGGCAGAAGAGCCACCAGCATTGTTCTCCAGTCAGCAGGCTAACCCCATTCCAACAACAGCTTAGAATTGAAAAAAACCAAAAAGGTGAGAAAGTGTATAGCACTGCTGCTATCAAAGGTGGCTCTTCACAGTGGTTTAAGTCAATAACAAGTAGTGGGAGTTGAAGGACCACCTACCAGTGTGTAGTGTCTGAAAATCTGCTTCCACGTGCAGGTTCGAGAACCCAACTATTATCTGTGCATATGGATATGATTCTAATGTGCTTGACTGGCTAATCTGAAAAGCTATTAAGTGGAGTATTCAATTCAGTAAAGATTTTATTGTTTGAAAACAAAGTACCTGGACAACTGTGATCCTGCTTGGGGGACCTCCTGTTTCATGTGGCTGGTTTGATTTCTGCTTCTACTGTGAAGATGGACAAATGTGAGTTGGAACTGGTATGAAGCTGGAAAACATGGACTTCTGATAACTGACCATTTCGTATCTACCAACAGGATTTTAATACTTAATTTTTATTTAACATCCCTTCTTGGTAGCTGAATCCCTAATACCATTATGTTTTGATATCAGGATACTTAACCATCTAGCATAGTGGTCTTGTCAGTCTGAAGTTAACTGTAATTCTTGATTCTAGCTCCTAATGTGCCCTGTTATATGTTACAGTAATCTCTATATATAATAATCTGAATAACTATAATCTATGATCTGTATTTGTTTTCAAAGGTTTGTAAAAGTATTGTATGGTCTTTTTCTGGTTAAAAAGTAAGCAACCACCAAAATATCAGTCAAGTAACTTACCATATAAGATGAAAAATAGTAATTATTATAAAAACAAATTGCATTTCATTAGTTTTCAAATGCACACATTTATGGCAAAATCACCCTGCTAATTTTCAAGCAGTAATATTTGATCTAATACTGACCACACTATTATTAGACTGGAACTAATAGTGTCTCATAATTTTTAGGGAATTGTATGACTGGTGTTATGCATTCTGTTGTCTTTTGAGTGTAGAAAGATCCCCAACTTGTTTGCACCAAAGTATATTTATCCTTTATACATCTATTCAGGAAGGATCTTCTCATAGAGACTGGTGATTATCCTTCAACTTAAAAATTATTATCCCTTACCTTTATGGAACCTAACGCACATCTGAAATGAACCTGACACCACTCTGCTCTTGAATGATCTTTCTCAATTATTTTAAGAATGAAGTCTACCACTAGAAAAATTATAAATTATAGAATTCTCCCACTCCCAGGTTTACTTTGATTCTGTGCAAATTTGCCAGAATGAAAAGATTACATCTTTAGTAATCAGGTGAAAAAAAAAAAAAAGTACATTGAGGTTTTTTAAATTAAAATATTTCTTTTGACGAAGGGATTAGCCTAAGTTTGCACACTCAGTGTAATTAGTGCATATGGTCCAGCTGTGAAGAAATAGCTGAGGACTTCTAACTTATTATTAATTAGGCTCATTAAAATGCAAGTAAGAGAACGATGCCTAGATAAACAATACCTTATGTCATAAAGTCATTACTTGACAAGAGCTAGTCTTGCTAACAGAAGTCATTACTGATATTTTAAAGGAGCTTTTTTTTTAGACTCCATGGGTGCCAGTTAACTACTTTTGACTGACATCAAGGACAGACATGCAAAGCTGTAAGGAGCCAGCCGTACAGCACAGCAATTCTTTTCACATCATTTCAAAATATGTCTGGTTGAGGTCAAAGGTTGACAACCAAATGACAGGCCTTCTTCAATTGCTGTGGTGTCACAGCAGGAGTGTGTCAGGGAAATTTTCCTGGGCCCCTCTGTGAATTTTTACATGTTCACATTTCTTTCCTTGTCTTGTAAGTGGGACAGGATTGGCAGATTTGTGATTAACACCTCAGAAGGAGAAGCGTAGACACCATCCCAGGTTGGGAGCTCATGGTAACTGCAGCTAATAATCAAAAGGTTCTCCTTCCACATTAGCAAAGAACAAGAGACCAGCCTTTTATTTGTGTTCATTTGTATTAGAAAAGGGATGTGAGATTAGCAAGGGCTTTAGCTGTGTACACTGGTAGGACTTACTGCATTTCTCACTATCAGCACATCTCTCAGTGATATTAGTGTAGTGAAAATTGTCCTCTAGACAAAGACAAAAAGATCTGTTTATTACATACCAAGAAACCAGACACCAAACTACTTTCAGAGTGTCATAAATGTTTCCCTTTCTCTAGAGTCCATGCATGCTAACCTACAAATAGCTCTACTGGAATAGCTCCACTCTAAATGCATCAAAAGATGCTATTGACAGGTGCTGAAATGAGAGTCTACCTTTAACACAGGGTCAATTGATAAGTGACTGTCCTGGACTTTTGACTGACATGAAAAGCTGTCAGGCAAGGTGCATCATTATGAGTGGTGAGCAAGCACTGAAGAGATCTTAGTCATTGCTATTTTTGGTAAAATAACTTGTGATAGGAAGTAGAGATGAGAAGCAGATTACAATAAAGTAAGAAAGCATGGAATGTAATTTTACTTGGATTTGGACAAAAAAGATTGACTTCCCATTGTCTGCTTACCATCCCCTTAAATCATTCTGCCTGTTGTATAAATAAATATATATATATAGATAGATAGAGAGAGAGAGTGTGTTTCAGAGAACCATTGGGGATTCTATAGTACTTCTTACCTTGACTCCATCTCAGAGAACCTGCACACTTTGCAGCATCCTTGTTTGCCTTACGCATCAAGCACAAAATTTTCCCAAAAATAGGTAAGTATGGGCCCTTGGGACTATTTTTCAACACATGTTTCATCATGTATTACACCTTTTAATTATCAAACATATCCATGCTGGATTTAGAAGAAGCTGCTTTATCACTGAAGATGATATATGATACAGAACTGTAAGCTACTACAGAAAAGTCTGGGAGATACAATGAATTACACAGTCAAGACAAATGCATAGATCTACATATCCAGATATATATCTGCCACTGAAATGGAATATTACTAACCCAAAGCTTTGAAACTCCTAAGAAAGAGATGTGTCCTACATGTGAGCAGTCAACATTTACATGCTAATCTCCTCTTCATGACTTCATAAAAAGATACCCATGTCCTCCTTAAACAGATTCTGTCTTTGTTCACATCCTGAATTTGCAGGAGTTCTGCTGTGCTTCAGAAGCAAAACCAGGTTTGCTCTAACACTGGAAAGTCTCATGAACTTAAAAACATCCTGTCCCAGTTTTATGACATCTGTTTTCCTTCCCAGTAATGGAAGGACATTCCTTCCCAGTAATGGGAAGGAATGGAAGGAATTCCTTCCCAGTAATGGGAAGACAACAAAAGATAGACAAGAATTTCTTGGCTTTGTTTACTCTTTAAGCACAGGTGGAAAAAAGTGGTAGGACAGAACAGAAAACAAATGTAAAATATGTTTGAAGATGAAAGTGAAGAATTAGTTAAAGATGAAGATACCACTAAAACCTTGCAAGTAGTGTAAAGCAAGGGAAATCATACTCAAACCATATGATAAATTTTTATGTTTAAATTCTAAGCACAAGGGAAAGTCTCTGATCCACTGTAATTGAGTATCTTCTCTCCACCCTAAATTTAATCCCCATTGTCTATAGGGTACAGGCAAGATTTTAAATATGAACAGAGTAATAAGAGCACTTTCATCCTCAAGAATCTAGAAAAATCTCACAAATGGTTTGTGAAATGTAACATTTTTCTCAAAAGAGTTCAGTATATGACCAGACCTTCACAGTGTCTTTTGGGCAATGTTAGCATGCAACCTGATGGCACATAACACCTGGCTACTGCAAAATCTGTAGTCTTATAGCTCACAACTTGTATGTTAACAAACTATAGCCAGTTGCTCATGAAATTATTATCTGATGGGTGCATCTCAGCACCCATTAGACCATATAAGGAACACTCCACCTTTTCTTGATGGCCCTCAGCACAAGACCCTGTAATCAGCTCCTTGACTGGAAATCCTAGACTGTTGCTATGTGTATGAAAGAGAAGAAAAAAACTGGGGGGAAACATTTGATCTTTCCACATGGTCAAGAGGAAGTGCAGCTTCACAGGCTGCACTTGAATCCATCACCTGCCACCTAGCCTGAAGATGTCATGACTGCCCAAATCTATTCTGGTAGCTGGGACTTTTTTTCCTTACACTCATACACATATCCACAGCTCACTTGCTGCAGCAGACCAAACAATTTGCATTTAAAAATTAAACAATTTGAGTTCTCTGTGATATAACCGTATTATTGAATCTATTAGTTGCTGAAACTAGTCCCTCTGATGGTTAGTTCATGAGGCATAGTTAACCCTTGTTTTCAGGAAGAGTTTAATGTGAGCATTTGATAGCAAAAACAGTGCATTAGTTAATTTAGTATAAGTCTGTTATAGACTTCAGTTGTGAAAACACTGCTTTTTAGAAAGAAAAATTCTTTTCAAGAATATTTCATGATATTCTCTCAAAAGAAGTTGTTTGCATATATAAGCTAATTCATAAACTTATCTGAGCAAATATGTGCACAAATAAAAGTAAACCTCTTTTTAAACTTTTTTTTTTATTATTCTTATTTTTCAAAATACCTCTTTTCTATTTTGAGTCTCCATCCAGGTAGTGCTATTATGTCTTTTCTCTAAATATTTTAAGTCTTCATCTAGGTAGTGCTATTTTACATTGTAATTCTTCTACAGGTATCTAAAAGAGCCCATAGCTCTGTATCACTGGAGAACAATTAGGACAGAGAATATGAAAAGCCAGCTTTCCTGGATGCTTTAGAAATGCTTGAATGCTATATAATTATATATGCAATAAATAAATTGATTATGTGCAAAGAATAACAGTAAAACAGAAGGAGCAGTGACTGTCCCCAGTGCAACGAGAGCTTGTGAGGCTGGAACCTCAGCCTGTTCGCTTGTGTTAGCACTACTTTGGGAAACACTTCGGCAAATATCCTCCTCTCGACTTCAGGCGATCAGAAACACGAAGCAGAGATGAGGATTGCTGAGCAACATCTGCCACAAGCCCTGATGGAGCAAACACCGAAGTAAATTAGAGACAGTCGCGCTGTGGAAAAGGTGTGATGGGCAGCCAGGCCGGCCTCGCCAGGAGTCACCATCGCACAGCTACCTGCACACTGAAACGCCGCCTGGCTGCACTCCTGAGCTCGCTGCTGACAGCTGGGTATGGCTGGCACCAAGTTAAAACACGCTCGTGTGTTCTGCCCACGTCTGTTCGGACGCAGGGTGGACGTGGCTGTCGGGGTAAGGAGGTGACGGCGCCGGCCGAGGGCACGAGGAGCTGTGCCGGCCACACGTCGAGCCTCTCCCCGGGTTGTGGGGCCCTTGCAGCTGGCAGGAGATGCCTTGCCCTCCATTTCAATGCTGCAAGCATCCTCCGTGACCTTCCCTCTCCCTTCCCAGCACACGCTGACACATCCAGCCTAAATTTGCGTCTCGCATCACCTCAGGATACTCATGGCTAATTTCATTATTTTGGAGAGAAAATGCAAATGAAGCCAGACAGCTGGTGCTTTCCTCGTGGCGAGGAGTGATGGAGGGGCCCGAGGCCTACCTCATCAGAGGCTCTCATACCCGTCTGCTCAGACAGGCCCTGGCGGGAGGAGAGCGGGGAGGCTGCGGGAGCAGCGGGAACAGATGGCAGGGAAGGTAGGAAGATGGAGAAGCAAGAAGGGCCGGAGCCATTCGGAGGAAGAGGCAGTGTCAGTTACCTGTGGGCTGAGGCAGCCTCACAGGACAGTTCAGCATCTCTCAACCTCCCCTGCTTTGCAGAGTTGTTTTAATTCAGCAGGGTTGTGAAAGGTGGTCGCCGGTCAGCTGTTGCACAGCATCCTTGGATAGAGGATATTTTAGGATCTGCTACTGCTGCTTTAAACAGGCAAGAACCTCGGTTTGCTGCTCGTCCTGGACGATTGGCTGCTAATTGCTCCTAAAATCACCTTAACTCTTAACTCCAGCAGGTTCAGAGGGTTTTTTTTAAATACCCTTTCAAGAGTAGGTAAAGACTTAGAGAAAAAATATTTCCCCCAGTACTTGAGAGGTAGAGATTTTAAATCAATTTCTCCAATTATTCATGGAAGAAGGAAGGGAAAACAAAATCATGCCTACAAAAAAATCTGTCAAAACATTGTCTGATAAAGCACCTTTATAAGAGGTCTGCAAGAGTAA
Organism: Myiozetetes cayanensis; assembly: GCF_022539395.1. Taxonomy (NCBI): domain Eukaryota; kingdom Metazoa; phylum Chordata; class Aves; order Passeriformes; family Tyrannidae; genus Myiozetetes; species Myiozetetes cayanensis. The sequence goes on from NW_026087411.1 coordinate 13,968,835, forward strand.
TGCAGCTCAGCACAAACTGCCCAACATTTCACAGCAGTTCAGCCCAGCTTGTACCAACACATTTCACAGTACACTGTTCTAACATCTAAAAGGTAACGAGACCAGTTGATATACATAAAATGGTTTATATTACTATTTTATTATTCTTATTATTATTTTTAGTGAAGTTGTTTCTGTAGAAGTCTAAAATCTCCTTTCATTTGACATACCTGCAGGCAAATAGCAAGCATAGATTTTTTTAATACCTTAATTGGAGAGGTAGGTACTTCCAAGGGAGCAGATCTCTCCCTCTCTCTGTCCCTCTCTTTCTTTCTGGGTGGTATAAGTAGATATTTTTAACAAAAGAATAAAAAAATAAATTTGAAAATGTTGAGTTGAATAAGTAGCATTTTCAAGCATTAAACAGGAGCTAAAAAAGGCAAACCCCCTAGTATTTTAAACAGACTGTACTCTGCAACATTTTAACAAATTAATTGCCAAGGCTTCATATGTATCCTATGTTAAAAAAACCTCCACAACCACAATCCCTCCCCAAATCTATAAAAGAGTTCTCTTAGATCCCTCTATTTAATAATTACTCATAGATCTGGCTAGAAATTGTAATAATATGTCAATTGATTATAAAAGCTAATCAGCTATCCATTAGGAAAGTAAGGAGAAGTCAGTATTATCGCTGAAACAGATTCATAGGCTTCAGAGGAGGTGACTGATGCTCTGCTCACAGATCTAATAACTGGTGTCCGGCAACAGAACTAATAACATGGGATTTAAGGCACTTGGCTCCCAGTACTTTTTAGATACAGATCTGAAGTTAAACTGCTACTGTAAATCTTGTGGTCATCAGTTCAGAGATGTGCTGGCAAATACAGGTTTTAGACCCCATTTGGTAAAGGATGCAAATGGCTGTTGAGGACTGTTGCTGGGGAACAAATCCCCTTCTTCCCCTCCTGTTCCCCACCCCTGGCTACATCCATACAAATTTAGCCAGCTTTCCATTCACCTAATTTGTGTCACTTGTCCATCTCTCCCTCTTTTCCTCACCATCTTTCTTCCTCTCATACATCAGCATCCATGAAGAAGGGTCAGCAGAACATCAGCTGTGTCTCCCTGTCCTCACATCTCCTATTTCCATGTGTCCTGCAACTGAGTTTCAATCCTCCTATGCTCTCTTCAACAACAAAAATGGAGTATTCTTTTTACCTGTTCTGTGGTAGCTGTTTTTCCTCTCAGGTTTGTTTTCTGCTAAATACCATCTCTCTGGCTCAATCCCCTTCAGCTCTGTCTGTCAGCCTGCCATCTTGCTGTGACTTTCAGCCCATCAGCTTTGACGTATTCTCCTCTCACCTCCCTAAGTGTACTGCTTGGGATTTCTCTATCCTTGCCTAACGTTTTCAGAGATTTAGGTTGATTCTCAGTCACCACAGAAATTTTCTTTATGCTTTTCCTCTAAATACTCTGTCAACCTCAGTGTTGAAACATAAATCTGTTACTTGTCCAAAATAAAATTGTAGACTCTTTGATTACTCTTTCCAGGTGTTTAATGATAAGTTTAACTGCCTATGAGGAAAAAAACAAACTTTGTCAAGTCTTCTGACATATGACTTCCTACCCAGATTCCTTACTCTCTCCCACGTGCCATTATCAGTTGTTCTGGTGCGTATCTTGGGTGTTATCTTCAACACAGCATACACAGAAGATTCTGTCTAAGCTTTGGAGACATTTATTGCATAACACCTCCATGATATAGATTTTCAAGTCAATCTATATAAAGATAACTCTTTGATGGTATCCGCTCACTTCATATCCCGATTATTGCAACATAATTTTCTCTATTGTGTCAGATTATGCTCACTTCCAGAATCTCTTCTACAAATTATTCATCATCTCCTGATAAGTAGAAAGCTGATTTCCACATATGACCAGTTTGAACAGCTATCTTTCATTACATACTCATACTTCACTGTCTTTGCATTTCTCATTTACAGCAAAGCCAGAAACACAACAAATAGATTTTGGATGTATATACACCGTAAGCTCTCCTGTGGGTTAAAGGTGCTTAATTTCTCAGACTGTATTACCCTTTTGCTTTGTCTGTATCCAAATTTCAACACTACTTTCTACATTAAGACTGAGGCGCAAGAGTTGGGAGCAGACTCTCTTTCAATCCATGTGTTCATGGATTAATGCGTTCACAACTCTTAAGTAAAACCACCTCTGATGAGCTATGCTAATGTCAAAATCAAGTAACACCAAAAAGTGAACTCAGAGAAATACTCCATTGTACTCATCCATCTGCTTGTTGATAGAAGAGAGGTGTGGGAAATGCCAGAAGCAGCCTAGTCTTCTAGGTGGGTCACTCTCCATGTACCATACTGACAACTCCTTTACATGGAACGACTACGAGTCTGGCTGAGAAAAGGAGTGGATTTTCCATCTCAGGGTTTAGGATATTCCTATGAATAAGAGTCACCTCTGAGTCACCTCTCCATGATCAATTATAAATTTCAATTATATGGTCACTAAAAAGAGAGGAAGCCTGACCAAAGAACAGTCAGAGGAATACACCTGACGGGATCCAGTCATTGTATAGTTACTGATATGTTTAAATCTTGCCAGACTGGAAGCTGTTTTGGGCAGGAGTATCAACAGAGGGGTAAATACTGCGGAAATTCAACTTGTAGACACAGGGGTATGCCAGCTCCAAGCAGAAATGAGCTGTATTAACAATCTCTGCCAGTTCACGGAGAAGCTGAGGCAGAGCACAGCAAAGCCCTATGCGAGAGACACTAGCTGAGGACTAAAAGTTTTTTAATCTGATCTGCTCGACAGTTCCAGCTGTGCAAATGATACTCACACAGGACCATGCTGACAGACTTCCACTGCTTCTTGTTCTGGAGATAGCGTAACAGACACTCTGTAGCTCTGCATAGCCCTGTGTTGTAAGATGTAGGATAATATTTGGCACTGAAGATTACAGCTCCCTAAGGAGTTGTGAATTTTTATTTTTTTTTTTAAAGATTTCAGAGTTAGAAAATATTTTCTCTTTAAATGCCCTAGTTCAGGTACAGGGTCAAAGTCACACCTGATAATCAATCAGGATTTCATTGATTAAGCAAACAAATTATCTGTTAACATCCCTAAGATGCACAGAAGCTTTCTTTTCTTTTCTTTTTTTTTTTTTTTTTTAAAGCACAGAGACACTCTGTTTAGCCATCAGCATTTACAAAAGCAGCAGCACAGACATGTCAAGTTCAACATGTTTTCATTCTGTGTTACCGAGCTCAGCAGTTAGACCGTTCATTAATTTCCCCTTCTCCTCCACACACCGTCTGTGCACCTTATTTATATTCACCTGCTGCCACTTGAACACCCTGAAGAGGCACACCTGCAGTGGCAGCAGCTTCACACTACTGCTGCTGGGCTCCATGCTTTAGTCCCTTTTAAGGTTGTCTTTGTGGTAGAGCTCTTTCTGCCTAACCCCTGGCTTGCTTGAAACCCACAGTGGCTACACAGCCAGCTCGTTTGGCTCACTTGAAATCTGCACTCAACTACGATCCAGCTCCTCTGGTTTCTCCAGGACTGCACAGCATTTTACCTTCTGATTACACATACCTGTGTTTCTGTCAGGAAACAAAGTATCCTGCAGTGTCTTCAATAGAGGGTGCTGGCAGGGAAATAGAAAATAGACCTTCTCTTGAATCACAAAGCTGTTGACAAATTGATTTCAAATCATGTTTCTTGCAGCCCCTCCCTTCCATGTGGGCTCCACACAACCTAAAACACATTACAAAGGCAGTGCTAAGCATGCTAGTCTTATAATGCAGAGAACCTTTTGATTTGAAGATAGAGAGGAAAAGCAGAACTAATACACTCATCAGTCTTGTTCTCTCTTTTTGGAGCTCCAGTAGAAACCATGGGCTCTGGAAAAGTAGTCCTCTTCCTTCAGCCAAATCCAAGATTCAATCTCTTTGACACTCTCTGTAGCCAAAACCTCAAAGGTAGAAGTTCAGCAACCTCACTGTTTTTGAGCAGGACCACATGTCATAAAATTAGAAAAGGGAGTGGGATGACTTTTACATATCTTCTAGTGTTTTTAGCAGCAATAGTCGCTACTGCTCTGAGCCTGGGCTCTAATCCAGTCAGCAAGATTTCTTATTAGTAAATTCATAGACCTGAATATCAGACAAACCTTCAAAGATCAGGACAACATAATAGTTTCTAAACAAAATTCATTTTTTCAATAGGTCCTACTTACAGAGAAGAGTCTGCTAACCCTATATGCAGCAGAAATGCACAAATGGCAGTATTTATTCAGCACTTTGGGGTGCACAAAAAAGTAAATACACAATACATCCATGGCCACAGACCTCAGGCAGAAACTAGAGGACACGGATTTAATACATCACATGTGACTCCCCATTTGTAAGACTGTTGGGTATTCAAAAGTGGGTGTGCTCTCAGCCTTGCCAGTGGTGTATAAAAAGTGCTAAAAGCATGCCAGGCAAGTAAACTGTGTGTTGTTGTAGCCACATACGTGGTGTGAGGTCTAGTTCAAAATTTTGGCCTTATACCCTAACAAACTTTTCAGATGAAATCCCATAGTCCAGTGGAGTAGAAATAAAAAGCCTATTCTCTTAAATAAAATCAGTATAACTCCAGGCTCTGATATAGCTCTGTGCAATCAAAAGAGTTGTTGAAACTGATGAAGCCCACAGCTTAACTTGCATGGGTCACAGAAAAAAGATTTCTATTTAAAGTGCTCACAGTTATGAACATGACCTGAGTGCTACGTTCTATATAATAATTTAAATTTCGAAATCAAATGATGAAAGGGTAAGGCAGTATCACACAGTGCTACATGTCACAGGATATTTATGAAAACAGAGAAAAAGTCTTTAAATACTTAGCTATTAAATAGCAGTTAGAAGAATGGGTTCTGATATTGCTTCCAGCTACAGAGAAGCAAATCTTCCCCATTTAGGTAAGACTGTATATACTGCAGGCATGTGAGAGAAATCTGGAAAGTAATCAATGCTCTATTGATTCTGAGTTTCTGTGACATTTATATTTTCATATAAGGCAGAGATTGCATATTTGTTTCTATTTTAATTATTTCATTTGAACAACTTTATAAGGAGGGTGTGATAGAGCACAATGGCTTTCTCAGGGTGGTATTGACTTTTGACTTACCTACATAACACTCTTGTATACTCTGCACCTACCTCTACAAGTAACCAGTGAATGCACAAGAGAAATCCGATTATTCAAACTGTTTCTTTCTACTCTCTAACCATACACCGTATGATGCGTGTTAAATTTAATGAAGAGGGGCTCAAGGAAATAAAAATACAATGAAAGACAAGCATTTTCATTTACAAGTTAAATTAGTTGATTGTCACCTAAAACAACCAAGAATTCCCAGTGTCAGATGCAAACTTTGTGTATCAAGACACACACCCACTTAATTCATCCATCTGTCCAGATTCACAGTATATCAGGAGTCACAACTGAGATGCTTCCATACAGAGGAAAGGGATTACTAACTCTGGACATAGTTCTGTGTCCCCTGTTGGAGGTCATTTTCGCAGACAAGTCAACATTCTGCAGAGGGGAAAGGAGAACTTCAAGAACCTGGTGCTGTTTGAACAGATAAAGGCATTGAACTGCTGAAGAAGCCCATGGAGAAACAGATTAATGGATGGGTGACATCAGTCACGGGAGGTGATATGAAGTGGTGAGGTCATATGAGTTAGATGGATCATGGAGGGTAGATCTGCACTTTGTCCTTTGTCCTCTTCAAGGTATTATTCAAATATAATTCCTCTCCACATTGTGTGACATTTGCTAAGATTTTAAGACCTGTGCTTTTGAGCATTAGCCTAGGAGAAATTGTCCTGACTGACACGGTCAGGCATTTCCATAAGGCGCACTGTTACTTTGATCTCATGTAAATATTGACAATTGTAAATTATTCACTAGAGTGAGTTTTTATTGTATCTTGCACTGTATGCCCAATATACAAATCATTTAACAGCTTTGAAAATTTGACTAGGAATGTATCTTAAAGAAGTATTAAATTATTAGAACTACTGCTTTAAGCAAGACTGTACTTTCCCATTTTTGAAAAAAACACAGCCAGAAACAGGTTCCTTCATGTCTGTAGAGCTTAGTTCACACTCAGATCAATTATAGTGGTTTCAATTTAATTTCCACTAAATTAGTTTAATTCATGATAAAATTTTGCCAGAACACACTATAAGACTATTTAGACACTGTCAGGATTAGATACCACTTCCACAGAAGTAAATAGCAAGACCAGTCTGCTCCTAAAAGCAGCAGAAGAATAATCAATTTACTGAAATTTACAGTATACAAATGCTGAAAAATAAAACAACAGAGAACAACAAAAAAAAAATAGGTGATAAGATATATGTTACCGTATATGTAAAATTTTCTTTAGAGCTGAAGGATTTTTCACTTGAAGGATTCTATAAAAGACTAAAATTATCTGGTTTTAAAACCATCTAAAATACATCTAGAAAAAGGAGGTTTCATGCAGAGACCCCTAAAGAATTGCTCTGTGGTGAGGAAATACAGCAATACACCAACATTAATATCTATTTGAAATTAACTTTCTCTGAATTCTTTTCACCACGACTCTCTAGTCTGTAAATCTTCATTCTGTTTTGACCGCTGTACAGAAACTGTGATTTGATATCTCATTCATAGCCCAGCTGTGCCTGAACTCTGTTTAGTGCAAAGCTTTGCAAAAATGAAAAAAAATATCTTATTTGACCATGAACTTTAGATGATCTAGTTAGCGTTACTGTCAAGCGTCCCGCGGTCTTTTTGAAAAGCAGGACTTGTCCATGTTGCCCTCTGGCCAACTTCAGTGGGATTGAAGCACTAGCGAGAGCCATCAAACTGCCTGACAGCTTGTCACCAGTGAGACTCCATTAATTTACACACATTTTCCACTGTTTGGCATTTACCATGATAACTCTTTTCTTTCCAAGCAGCTCCTGTTTGCATTTAACACTCGGGTTAATTTTCATCAGAGTTTAAATTTAGCCATCAGTTATTTCAGGGGAGCTGTCAGCCAACATATGGAGGAAAAAAATCCTTCTGAATTCATAATAAAGTGGAATCTGTTGAATGTGAAACAAAAAGCAACTGCAATATACTGCAAGGCCCCGATGGGGGGACCAGGGTCAGCAAAGAATAGCAGAGTGGATTAGTTGTTCCATTCACCGGAGTGGCATCTGAGCACCTCAGGAGCTTCTTGATATATCAAAAAATGATGGAAAGACACAGTTCAATTTGTCCCCCTTTTATAAAGGATAATTAACCTGTCAGTCTTGCTACTTTAACAACTTCATTAAATTGGAGCAGAAATGGGTGCAGGGAGCCCCTGTCTTTTTCCAAAATGAGCACAGGGCACTTGTTTAAATGGTTGAACAGCCACCTTCTTCCATCTTCCTCCCCCCTAGAATAATATGATGTTATTTTATTTTTTTTTTTAACTGGAATTGAATACCCTTCCTTAAAATATATAACTTAATTGCCTCTTGTATGGCTAAGATTAGGAATCGCCTTAACTCCAAAGGATGAAAATAATCAGGCAGGCAAACAAGCTGCACCAATTAAAGATGGAGCGTACAGGGTTGCTGTAACACTTCTAGCATACTGTGATGCTTCTCAAAGGTGAGATGACTTTCCCAGGTAAGGCAGAAGGAGACACTGTAAACTGAAATGTCTTCAGGAAAGTTTATATTAAAATGAAACATCAAATGAACGTGTACACTTCTGGAAGACACATTTAGGATTTCAGAAATAATAGTCCTTATAAATATTTAACTTGATACAGACTAAATTACTGGTCACTCCAGAAAGCTTCATCTGGGACTTAAGTGTACCTCTACTGCTTTGCAAGGTATTTTTTATACACTATAATATTTTCCTCTCCAGAGAAATTTTATATGCACAAATGATTTAAAAATACCAGAGGTAAACTATGTCCCAGAATATCAGCTTTCATAACAACAGGAAGAGTGAATATCCTCATATACTACACTGAAATCTTGCATTTTATAAGTTGAACATTTTCTTGGTGATTGTTCAGAGGAGCCTTCTGGAATTACTAAAAGCTCCACCCCAAAAAAACCCAACCCCCCTTGTGCCCAGCTCTCTGTAAAGAGTCTGGTCAGTTTTATGCAGAAAATAAACTTTATGTAAAATGGCCAAACCTTTAGATGAAAAAAATTATATATATTCACTTATTGCAGGGGAGACTTGAATAAGTGAGTCTGCATGTGAGACAGACATTAGCTAATTATAAGCTGAAATTATAAATTAATCAACTCAAAATAACTGTCTAGTGTTGTTCTTAGGTTTTGCTTCTTTGTTTGTTTGGTTTTAAATATTGATATACATTCCATCCCATAAATAAAACTCCATGGTCAACAAGAATAGGATTTCAGCACCTTAACAAACCAAAAGGAACATAATTGTAAGTTACTGCCACCACAAATTCCCTGTAAGAATAACAAAACTTACTCTTATTTGTATTAATTATTTTTATGGACAGTTTGGTTGTCTTTTAATCATAAGTGACCTATTAATGAAATAATCAGGGGGATTACCCTATAATTCTGTATCTACAGACTCATAACTGCAGCTTCCTTTTAATGCCATTTTTAGAACTGTGTACAGATTTGCATCCAAATTTAAAGTCACTTTGAATTTAGTATTTTAATTTACATTTTAAAATTCAGGAACAGAGATTGAAGATATTAATGTGCCAGAGGAGATTAATGTGCCACACTGGACTTGCATTTTAGCTAGATAAATATGCACAACCAGTTTGCCACACAAATAAATAAAAACATAAAGATAAGTTAAAAATAGGATATTAATATTCTCAGTCTTATGAAACAAACTAAATTCTTATCAGTCTGAAGTTGTGGTAAGTGTTCATCCACACAACAATATAAGAAAGTTCTTTGAACTTTGAATAATGGAGAAGCCTAATTTTCTATTATTTACTGAACTCTATTCCTTAGCAAAAAGGCAACTGCATACTGATAAACTCAAGACTGAATTTAAACATTGCAATGTCAGGAATCTATTTTACAAAACACATGCTCAATGTACACTTTTAATTCTACGCTTGTAATTCAGAACAAATTGGTAAAAGGCTAAAATTTTCCTTTGGTCATTTCTTATCTTTTCTGGTTTTATTTCTAACATTTATAGAAGATATCTCATGGACTTACAGCTTTTGTTACACAGATAAAAGATGTGCAGCCCCAAATTTAACATAGTAATTGATTTGGCGTACTTTGCATCATTCCAACACAGACCACTGTCTACCTGCATTTGTAAATACAAATTAAAAGCTTGATAGTCTTTTCTACTTCTTTACTGTGAGAGTCAGAGTGAAATTCAAAATGGCAACTGCTCTTGCCACTGGTGGTTTTCCAACTTGTACACTGCCTCAAAAATTGGGGTTGCAGACATGGAATGTCAGTATTTCACCAGAACACTGACATCCCACTTTTTTATACAACTTGGCATGTTTGTTAGCTTTTTCTTTTAAAGAAAAGCCCAAGGGCCAGAAAGGGAGGAAGAATCCTGCGCTCTGTTAGATGTGTAAGCAGGGAGAACAGGAGAGGCATAGCAGCCAGGAAGGAAAATGACTCAAATTCCTTGTGAAATAATGTTAGAAGATAAAAATGTTATGAAGGCAACAGAAGGGAAAAGCTATCAGTCAAGGCTTATTGGACATCAGTACAGCAGGTGTAAAGTTTAAGAACCAATTACATAGATCTTGCTCTGTATTTGAAGCATAGGGGAGAGCCTCATGGTAAGGTTTCTGTAATTAAAATGTAGCAATTTGTTGCCTAATTAATAAAAAAAGTACGGATATGTATGAATGTATGGAGGTATGTGCATGCACGTGCATATAAACCTCTCTTTATATAAATAACACTATTTCCCTTCCATTCTCCAACCCTCTTTCTCTCTTTACCTGCTGATTTTTGATGATTTCAGATACTGTATGCTATTTTTTATATCGTATTCTTATGCAATTACACTTGTAGTTTAAATTTTAACCTCCTTTAAAAGATATCCTATAAGAAAATACTCATGTAGGTGTAATTTAGTAATGTGAGGTATTTTAGCCTTCAGCAAACAAAGTTTTTATGAAGGTCTAAAATAGGGGAATAATGGCTAATATGATTAGTAATAGGAAAGCAAGAAAGCCCAACTAGCTGTGGATAGAAAACATACATTTATACCAGAATGGATGTTCATATTTAACAAAATGCTTAAATTTGCTCAGATTTAATCATGGGTCAGCTGTTCAGTAGCTGCAGTATCTTTATAAACAACTGAAAAAATTGTCTTTAATAATTATATTTGCAATTGGTTTGTTCCAATCTTGAAACGAGAAATGCAATTAAAAGAGAATGAAAAAAATACCACCAACAGTCTCATATTTTAAATGGGCATTAAGATTCGCTAACAGTTGTCATAGAACTGTATAAATATGACACCATATTAACATAAGGGTGATTTGGAGTTGCATTAACATCAGAACTACAGGTTATGTCAGTTCTGGGTCAAAGTTGAAAAATCTTAGTTGATTTCTTTTTTTAACTGTGGTTTCCATGTCACTCTTACTCCAGCATTCTGCACAGCAAGATAAAAAACATTAGGAGCACTTAATACAGTGAGGCTTGCAGAACAGGATCTGGAATCACATCAGGGCTTTGGCTATCATTCCTTCTCTGGAGAGAGGGGAAAAAAAAAATCAGTTTATTCTCTCCTGACCTGGAAGCATCCAGATTGTTCCAGTGGGTTTATAAGGTTTTGGTCCAGAGGAAAATTACTGGTAATACAGAGAATACAACAGTGTGGGTATACTTAGTACCGTTTCATCCTACATTGCATGAAAGTTTATCATAAAGCAAATACTAACCAATATGATCCTACCAGATCTTCAATTTAAATGACTCTTAATTCTAGTGAAATGCCAGGTTCAAATATTGATGCTTTTTCTTTCAGAGTCCTTCCCCACTCAGGCTGCAAGTTTCCAAGCTCCTTCCCAAAACAAGTTGCATTTGACAAACTATCCAGCAGAAATTCAGTCAAGTGTGATTGAGTTATAAACCAGTTAAGTTCAATGTACAGAACTGAAGAGTTACTCAAGACCTAAAAAAACTATCCAATCCATCCTTCTGCCATCACAACATCAAACTTAAAAATGGTTTCTCCTGAATGGCTTTAAGAGAGGAATTACATGATTTCCACCACTTCACTTTTGCATACTTACACTAAACTTTCTCCCTCTTAATTGTTCCCTGCAGTATTTACACCAACTTCATCACACTAGCAGGCTTTAAACCCTTTTTCTTTCTTTGACTTTGGTTGTTGTTCGTGGCTTCTGCTTGAAAGGAATCAATAAGATGAGACCAGTGATGTTTGACTTTGATTAGTCAAGGTTTGAGAAATGTGTAATCCTGGAAGAGATTGCAGGGGAGGGAAGAAGTAGGATGGTGTGAATTCAAAAGAAACACTGGTTCACCAAGTGCCAGGATAGACTACCAGATGGTCTTCAAAATATAGCCTGGATTGGTTTTTGAATAAGATATGATCCTCTTCATTATCAGATATGTTTTATCACGTCACTCTCAGTTTTATTTGTAGGCAAACATATACACTGCATTTTTTTTCCATTGCAGTTTCTCTATATATCTCTATATATCATCCACAAGCATAATTGCTTGAAAGTCATCAGAAAAGTTGTGTATATGTATAGGTAAAGCACCCCAAGGACACCAGAAAAAAAGAAAAAAATTGAATTTAGAGTAGTTGGTAAGTAAGATGCATTTGCACATAAGAAAAGAAGGTGTAACAGCCTATCTATAGGCTTTGCTTTTCTCGAGGAGCTTTGAGTCTGCTTGGACAGTGCACCAAAACAAACACTTGAGAACTCGAGAGAGTTGACAACTCCCGTTGTTTAGAAAAAGCACTATGAGCATTTTTGTAACAGTTCTTTGACTTGATATTTTTCGGGTGCAAAGGGCAAATATTTGATCAGATCATGGCCTTCTGACCCTCTTACTTTTAATGGGCATAGAGTAATTAGAGCTAATTATTTGGTAACTGTCACATTTTTGTCCGCTGTAGCATGAAGTCCTGTTGTGATGAACATGTGATAACTGACAAAAAATAATCATCTGCTATCAAGCCTGAGGTTCTGCAGCTGCAAAAAAGAGCAGTCTCGTGAAATGAGCAGTCCCATAAAACGTCAGTGATGCTACTCACTGGAGAAAGATTGCAGCATCACAACCTTACACAGCCATCTAAAGCAATAATGTGATGCTATAACAAAGCAAAGTAGACAGTATAGATGGGAATGACAACCCCAGTATAAATCCAAACCCTTACTTCCAAGCATAAAACTGACTTTCTCATTGATCCTATTTTTGAACACATCAGTGTTTGCTTTTATTATTTTGTGGATGTATACACATGTAGTGTGTACAGCACCTTTGCTGGTACGCTTTACAGAAAGGTCATTTATATTTTAAACTATTAATTTTTCCATTTCAATGCTTTTTCAGTGATTGGGACTTTTATTTTAACCAACATCTGTCCGCAGATTCCAGTTGTTAGTTTATTACACTTACTCTGGCAGTTGCAGTCTATCAGCTATAGTTAAGGAAAAGTAATTTTTTAATTGACATGTTAAGTCCCATCTACAGTGCAAATAAAACCCCTCCTTTCATAAAATAATTTTAAATGACAGATTAAAATTATTATTTATTAAAAGTGCCATTTACAACTGTGATTTATTGTACAAATAAAAATAATAAAGAAGCAACTGTATATTTATGCAGAAAAAACCACATTTATTTCCCAAACTGCTGTTGAGATTTAACTAGTATTTTAGTGGCTGATGTATCTGCGTGCATGTAACATGGGTCTTTTTGTCAGAAGGCTGGTCATAGGGAAACAAAAAGCTTTATTTTCCAGCTAACCAAAATAAACAATTACCCTCAAATATAGTTTTTCCCAACTCTGCATCCCAATTCAGGATAAGCAAAATAAAGACTTGTTGTAACAGTTCACTCAGCACTTAGCAGAGTGGCTGCAGGGGTGAAAGGAGATGAGACAAATAAAAGAACCATATGGGCCACTGACAAGACTGGAAAGGTAATGATGACTTTTTTGGTCTTATCCACTGGTCATGTAATTAGAAAGAGACCACCATTCACTTCTCTTCCTTAGAAACCCATCGCCTTCACTGACCTCCAGAACGAACCCTTCTGTTTCCTGTCCAGAAAATATGCAAGTTTTCGATGTTAAATTAGCAAATTTTGATAGGAAAGAAAGAAGGACCCACCCTAGATCTGTCCAGGACCCACTGACTACAAACCTATAAAAGGCCTGTTATCCTGCTTCACTGACTTAAAAGTGGAGAAGAGGAAGATTCGTGTGGGGCCTGACCTTCATGGAGCCATCAAGATGATCCTACTGCTCACAAAATTCAGGGTCAATCTTTCATGAGAATGAACTCTGGATCTGTATTCAACCATGGAGAAACAGCTGATTTGCCTTTGTTTGGCTCTTTCTAGGGGTCTTCTGCCGATGCTGAGAAGGCAGTGTGTGGCTTAACTACTGATGGGAGTGTCTGGTCAACTCTCCTTCACAGAATGAAGTTAGCCATACCAAACGACAAGAAATTAAAGTTTTCAGCCTTGGTGCTTTGCTTGTAGCCACTTCCACTAATACATATTCAGGATGAGGAATGTACGTCATTAGTTCAGTGGTCAGTGATACCTTGCAATGTGCATTTCCAGAAACTTTTGAATTGCAGTGCTCAGACACACCAACAGTAATTTAACCCTTATCATCTGCTTTTCTAAAGGTTATATCAAACCCATCATATTGCTTTACTTTTGGTTTATGTAGGTTTAGACAGGTAAAAGAACTCTTGAGCAGATATCAAAACAGGTTCAAGCTACCTGGTGAAGTGAAGCACACTGCTGTGCTAGGTTCTTTGTATACATAAAGTACTATATGCTTTTGAGGCAGGGAATATCTAAGTGGGTACTGAATATTTTTACCCCAATTTATAGGCAAAAAAAAAAATTATCAACCTGATATAGGGACAGAAGTTGAACCAATCCCTTCCCCAGTGTACACCACATAGCTTCAAAGTGTTAGTTCTTACTTACAAATAATAATCTCTGTCACTTGAATAAAGCCCATCTCTTAGCTCCTCTTAGGAGGATGCTCGATGCTCAAAGCTATTTTCAGGTGATTCAGGATATATTTCTATTTCCAAACACATTATGAAATTGGAAATCTATGTATGCCTTTTGAGAGGATAAAATCAAGCAACTCTAGATAGCTCTCACGGGAATTACAGAGGCAGTAATTCAGATACAAAGGCTCTTCTAATTCCTGTGTCCCTATGGTGTTCAACAGATCAGCCTCTGTGAAGTGTTCTCCTTCTCAGAGAGCCCTCTGGTCTGGTTTGGGAACACTGCAGTAAAAATGGATGGCAGAGTAATGCATCTCCTATTAATCAACAGATCAAATATGTTTATTTTCTTTGCAAAACAAAGTCTGTGACACCTGTAATTTTTTTTTGCAACAATGAGTTAACAATTCAGTCTTGAGTCTCTCCACTGCATTTCTTGTATAGGAGTTAATACAAGACAGGCAATTTACAAAAAGATTGCAATAACTTATTCCCTTGCTATTACACTCGTAAGCACTACAAGGCAATACATATTTGACGTATTTGTTTTCATTACATCAAATTTCTCTCTTCAGCAGCTGGTATGTGGATATTTATGCTGTGTACTGATCTTTTAACTGTGAATGCATCTAAATATAAAGAGTTGAATAAATTTTAATAGTATTCATAACTCTGTGTACACACACAGTTACAGTTAACTGTGTGTGTACAGTTAAAATTATTAATACTATTAAAATTTATTCAACTCTTTATATTTAGATGTGAGCCTATTAAAAATCTACTCCTGACACGTGAAAGCTGTGCTCCAGGTAACCTGATGCTTCATATTTTCCAATATTGCTGCTGTCTCCATTTGCTGACAGAAGTAATCTACACACAATAGATTAAGTCACATATTTCAGTAACCACCTCTGTCTTTCTGAGTGTGAGACCCACTATGCCTGTGTATGGGGAGGCTCCGGGAAAGGCACCTGTGGTGAGGAATGAATATTCTAATGGTTCTGAACCTTTTGGTGAAGGTGAAGGGGGCTTGTTGAAAACATTGCTGTGAGCAGATGGACCCCTGAAACCATCTGCTATCGAAGCAACTAAATGTTCAATGATGCATTACGAAATTATTTAGCTCTCAAAGAGCCTGAAAGTAGTTAGTAATGATGGCATCTGTACTGAGAGCAAACAACCTATTTATATATGATCTATCACTTCATAAACCGTTTGGAGACCATCTTTCCTTAAAGCAGCAGTAGCCTTGTCGACTCCCAGAATAAAATACTGAGTTGCGTGCGTGAACTTGTAAAATCCCAGCTAGTTCATTTTTTCTTCTTGTAAGAGCACACTTTTTGCTGGGGTGTGCTGGAATGCAAGCTTTCTTTTGGATAAAAAGGTTTGCACTGTGCACTAGAGCTACTGTCTGTAACAGTGCACAGGAGTAGCGAATGCCAAAAGAAAAAAGAAAGTGTAAAGTTTTTAATTAGTCTTAACCAAATAAGGATCCTTTTTCTTTAGTTTGAAAAAAATCATCCCATTTAGTTGTATCGGTAACGGAAGAGGTATGTAGGGATCAAGGCTTCTGAGTTCATTTCTTCTCTACTTAGATGATTCTTGTACATTGTATAGTTACCATGGGAACTGTTAAAACTTGTTTGGATTTAGCTATGTTCCATGTATTCAACAATTACTAAATATATTAAGTATATATAAGTATATATAGGTATATATAAGTGTATATATATAAGTATATATACAAAAATATATATAATTAAATAATACAATATACATTGTATTATAATACATGTTGTATATGTGTATTATAATACATATGTTGTATTATAATACAATATACATTGTATTATAGATGATTTTGTACCTGAAAAACTCTGTATTTTTAATTATTACTTTTCTTCACATATTTATACAAATAATGAGCTTTAGATGAATACTTATTCCAAACTAAGTGATATTACATTATCTCCTACTCCAGACAGACAAAACAGAAGTTATTTCTTTTGTTCAGTTTGTCTCAAAATTACTAAAAATATTTAGATACTTATTTTAAAAATGATGTCTCATTTGAAAGTTCTTTCAGCTATGTAAGAAACCTGGATTTCAGTAAAAATTTTGTATATAAATACGAGGAAAGGCAGATCCAAGTTTTAAGCAGAAATCTTCATTAATATCAACAGTGACTCATCAGCTCTTTTGGTCTAACATCTTTGTTGGGATTCAACGAGTTATTTTAATTATTTATTTGGATGCAACAATCCTAGTACTGAAAGCACAGAAGATTTTGCCCAAGGAAACACATCAGATTAATGTGCAAACAGTAATTAAACTGGTAAGACTTAACTTGGGCATAGACGAGTCACTTCTGAAGTATGGACTGCCCCATTCTCAAAGTCTTCACTGAGGCAAAATTTAGCCCTCTGCAGTGGAAAAGACACATTTCTAATCTCTGTGAATTGAGGAACAGCCAACTAGATACTACTGACCATCTTGAACTGTTCCAAGAAGATTTCTTACTCTACTTGCTCATTTACTGACCTTGGAGACTTCCTCAGAAACTGCTTCACCCTCCCTGCTTAAAGTAACCCCTACCTGCAACTACCACCTCCCTCGGGATGCTTGCCAGCCTCAGGATGGCACTCTTTAGACTGCCAGCTCAGCGTGTAGCAGAGATCCCACAAACATGAGCAACTTGAAGCATTGCTAACATAGTGCACGTAAGTGCTATGGAGAGGCAAAGTAGCTCCCACCCACTCCCCTGGCATGCACCCCTCGTAGAGACTGCACACCGAGGATTCGTGATTCAGCCCTGCATAAAGCCTTTGCCATGTGCTTGCACTTCCAGGAACCAGTTTACTCAATGCATATTTAAAGCAAGCAAACCTTGCTCAGCACAGCATAAGCCTAAGTCACTTCAATTTTCAGGGAGGAGCAAGCACTTCAGTCCCAAATATTTTTTTGAAGTGCAGCAATTCGGACCATTGTAAGCTTAATTTTACTTGTTAAGCTTCAGCTTTTATAATTAACACCTAGAAAAGATGTTATTATAAGATGTTTAAAGTTGCTATAAACTTAATGTGACAGAACATAAAATCCCTCATTATAGCCTGGGAAAATGTGAGCATGTGAGAAAGGGAAAATAGGACAAAATATCTTCTTTAAATTACACCTCTTTCACAGAATTAAACTGGGAAGGTTTGCGAGAGTCTGAGTGTTTGGTCAAATACTTTCCACACTCTCCTGTTCTTCTCTGCAGACTTCAAGTCTACTTGAGATGGAGGTTGCAATGGGACTGAAAGAAAAATTGCCCCCCTGATAGCTACACACACCACAAAAATTACAGGACTGAAACAAAAGGCTGGCATGTCTGAATGACACACTGTATCCCTTTCCTCTCTACCACCTGTCAATCAATCACCAGTCAATCACAGAAAGCCACAATCAGCCACTTAATGACAGCCAGATGGCATCTACTTCTCATGAACTGTACTCCTGAAGTCATACTCGCTCCCTGTAACTAGCAGCATTTCCTATCCAGGGTAATAATGAGATGTTTTTTGTATTCAGACAAAGCCGTAATGCCTCACACCTCTGACAGGACGCCCCTGTGAGCAGAATACGTGCTCTACCAGAAGCATTGTTTTTCTTTAGCAGAAGAATCAATGCTGCTTTATCCCTCAAACTTTGATCAGGGAAAGGTTTGCCGGTTTGTGAATAAGAATTGAGAATAACATAGAGATTTTAGCAGGCATTCATTCTGCTTCCCTTATTTCTCTGCAGTCCTGACATAGGGAAGGAATCCATACAGAGATCAACGTGATCTTCTTCACATCGGTTTACCAATGATTTCAACCTTGACCCAAAGGGAACACTTCTTCTGGAAGTGACAGGTAATTTAGCTTTCTTGCTTAGTTCTGGGGCTCTCTTGTGGTGAATTATGTATAGTGCTTCTGTGATATGGACCTTTGTCCATGAAGGAACCAGCCGAGGCTGTTAAAGTGCTTTTAAAGGCTTTTTATCCATAAACACCCAGCAGTCATGAGGGTTCTTTCCAACAAAAAATTTCTACCTCAGGACAAAGTGGCAAACTCAGTTGAAGTGACCAAGTTTGGGCCCATCGAGCATGAAGCTGGATTCAGGCTTTGCTTGCAATGCTTTTCACGGAATGGTGTAGAGGCTTTTCATTGTAATATGATGACTATTCTGTCACTGCATTACAGCAGGTACATTTCAGAGACATAGCTGAATTGGCAATTCGGTCTTTAAGGAAAACAATAATCTTCTATTATCACCATACACTCTCTGAGCAATTCTGCTTGCTTTCTAAGATGTATCTAATCCAGTTTTGCAGGAGAGGGCTTATTTATGACCAGACTGGAGAACCATGGTTCTAGTATGTCAATTTTAGCCTGGGATGGCCCCGCTAATGTCCAGGTCTGCAGCGTCTAGTAACTCTCATTTTCTTTATGGAAAACTGCTTGGAAAAAGGTCTGTACAACTGAGATAAGAGTTGGATTTTTTTTTTAGCAAGGATTGCATGACTTACAAACAATGCTTCACTATTTCCCATTTCCTGGGACCTTTAGAAGTGTATAGGCTCTTTACTCACAAGGTAAGTAACTATGTCTGCTGCTCAACAACACAAAACTAGTTTGTTCAGAGTTCTTCACAGAGTTTATTCAGTTCTTCCTGGCAATTCCAGCTCAGGTGCATCCCTCCAACCCACTCTCCATCCACTTCAGGAAATTTTCCAGCTTTATCAGGCAGGAAGGCACAAGATCTTCACAAGATTCCTTCCTGTACTGTTCCTATGCCTACTTTTTTTGCCATACCAAGACACATCAGTGTTAAATACATATCTTTTTTTCTTAACATTTTCAGAAGCTTCTCCCTCAAGATATCTTGGAGGCAGATGCCTTGCAACTCAAGGACGGGCAGATTTTATCCATTAAAGATGGGATGTAAATGGAGGCAACCTTCCACAACATCCCCCCCTCCCCACATATACATACATTTTCAGCCTGGTTTCTGGAGTGCAGACAGAGAATCTCATTAGGAATCTAATATAATAAGGGCATGTAGATACTGGGGTTGGGGGGTGGAAATCAGATTAGCTTCATTACTTTATTCTGCACCTCACAGCGCTTCTGCCAGTGGACAATTGCATTAGATCAGAGAGGAGATCAAAAGGCAAAAAACTCCCCAGAAATACTGCTGCTCATTGTCTGAGACAGAAATAGGAAAAGTGCTGTTGGAGGACACGGACCCACGTTAGATATCAGACACATTTGGGAAGTGTGGTAATTTGTTTTTTTGAACTTTTGCCTATTGAGTAAAACCTTTCAAACACTTCATGGTATTTGAAAGGCCAGTCCAGAGTCCACTGCATAGAGGTATGGAAACCAAGCAACTTGGTCAAGCATATGGAAGTGGGCATCCAAAGAGCCTGGATGGAAATGAAACTCTGAGTGCCAGACATGTCCTGCCCACAGAACTCTAGTGCCTCAGTCACCATTACCTCTTCCACAGGCACTTTTTTCCAGACACCTTTCAGTTTTGGACTTGGGAGTAACAGCTTAGCTGAGTGCTCTGGTTCAGCAGTGATAACCTGGAAAAGGAACACAATGTGTGTCACTTGCCATATAAAACATTAATCTCCTAGGCTGGTTTAGGACCCTCCAGCAGCAGTCTTCCTGTACCAGTTCTGAGGGGACACAGTGACCACAGTGACTGCTTAACTGGCTGTCCACAGGTCAAGGCAGTCTCACTTCAGTCCAGGCAACGAAAATCTGACATAGTTTATGCAGTCCTGAGAGTGAAGCCCCGAATCCCACCTCATCTCATATTACTGCTTGCCTGGCAGTCATGGAAAGTGGGTTGGATAGCACCTCTTGGCACAATAAATGCCATGTCCTCAGTGAAACACTTTAACAGGACCTTTAACTGGGGACCAGTCACTATGGATTGTTGGTGTTGTCAGCAGAGAACAGGCAAGATGGTCTTCACCAACTCCTACTCCACGTCTCTAACTTCCCTTGAAGAAGTAAAGTCCAGACACCTGAACCCTTATCAGAGAGCAAATGTGAAAGACTGACTCAGACCAAAGCAGAGCAAGAACTCCCTGGAGCTCCGTCAGGACAAGTAAGCCACGCTGGTTGTATCCAAGAATGTTGGATGCACTGTCAAATCCCAGAGCATTGCTACTGTCATATTTTGTCATTTGCTAGCATTGTACATATATCTTATGTGCAGCTGGTGCTGTTTTTTCTTCCACTGCCATTTTCTTCTTCATTACTCCTTATGGAAGTCCTGTAATTTAAGCAAGAAAAAGAAATGCTGCATGCTAACTGCTACTGCTTTGACAAAAAGGTTACCCTTTACATATCACTGAAAGGAAAATAAAAGGAAAAAAAAAGTTGAGACAGGTGATTAAATCAGAAATATGAAATGGAAATATGGCTTATATTAGAAATTTGGTATTTCTTTAAAAACAACTTCTAAGGAAGTAAAAGCCCTATAACCACATAATGCTCACAGTGCCAGCTTACTCATACTGTCATACACTTGGTGAAAGTGTTACAGAAGTCCTGAATTCTACCATTATTGCTCCAATATTTCATCAATGTCAAATTTGGAGGTGTTTGTCCTGGAAATATAGAAATTTTAATACTCCGTTTTGTGATTCATAGACTAACAGTCTTCAGTTTGCAACCAAGGGGACCAAAATCTATATCTATAAAAACCTAAAAGTGCTGTTTACATGAATGAACAGGTCGTGCTCTATGTTTCTGTTTACGGAGACTATAACTTTCTCTAAAATACAGAAGCAATGTAAGTTTCCATAGGTCATATCAAGTTCACATATGCAACATTACTTAATATTTTAGTAGTATAAGTGAATATGTACTATAGTACTCAAGTGCCCTTTTGCCTCATATTCCATGCCTTTCAATATAATTCAACCTAATTCAAAATTTTTTCCCTAATTTCAA
Organism: Myiozetetes cayanensis; assembly: GCF_022539395.1. Lineage (NCBI taxonomy): Eukaryota > Metazoa > Chordata > Aves > Passeriformes > Tyrannidae > Myiozetetes > Myiozetetes cayanensis. Next base: position 13,990,108 of record NW_026087411.1, read on the forward strand.
AAAAACTATGCTCACTTACAAGTTTTACCCATCCAGTAAGTACCCAGAAAGATCATCTATTTGGCCCAGACATTACATTTATTCTTGTCAAATTTCTCTTCTTTTGAGAAATTAGAGTTCGGCTACTGTTGTAGAAGTATTGCTGTTAAAGGTACCTCAGTGAAGATTTTATCACCATGGGTGAAACACACATCTGCTTCTTCAAAATCACACTTGCAGATGACAGAGAAACAGAAGGTATCAGAAAAACACCACAAAAACCCAACCTGAGCACTCAGAGGTACTAAACAAAGACAAGATGCTTGAGGCAGTCAATAACACGAATACCCCAATAATAATGACAGCAATAGGAAGTTTTTTTTCAAGCTCCTTTTTCACAAGTGTGTACAGAAAAATCTATACTGCGACTTTTACTGTCAGGGGTATCTTTTTATATATTATTCTGTATTTTCAAAGGTCTAATAAAAAGCATGCTTTAGGGTTTCCACAGGCATCATTTACTTTATCCCTTCCCTAACAATATCAATCAAATAGAAAATATTTTCCCTGAATTCTTCTCATGCTCCCTTCTCTTCTTATTTCCAGAAGCACATTGCAAATACCCCCATTTGCCTGTGTGTTAACTTCTGAACTGCCAGAAAAAGCTTGAAGGCAAGATATACTGATAAGGAGCACTCCTTTCTTAAAAGCTCAAGTCATTGGGCATCTTTAATTAAAAATGGTATTGATTTTTTTCCATTGCTTTTAATGACAGGCACTAGTCTATGACTTCCATTGTTAGCCATTGACAGTTTAAGTAGTGAAACAAAGGGCACTTATGCAGCACTTAGTGCAAAATTATGACTGATTAAAAAGTCATTTGTCATGGTAACAGCATCTGCTTAGGCTTCACAAATTTTTAAATGCACTCTTGCACACAGTGTGTGGGAAGGTGTGGTACATGCAAGTCTTCACAACCATGTCCCTCAGCGATTTAAATACATTATTAAAGTGCCATGTAAATCACATTTTTGAGCAGCTATTAGTTTCTCAAAACGTTTGCTTTAAGAAGTTTGAGCTCAACTAAAGCATCAGAGTTTGACCACACAGGGAAATGTAGTAGAAACCTAGGCATGTCCGTCCAGACCTTCTAAACATGTTACAAATCTCTGAAAAAAATCCAGTATTTACCTGGGATTTTAAAATAATTAACTCACCGATTTATTCCTCTGTTTTCCTATCTTCTCCAAGGCAGAGTCCTGCCTTCAGATGTGTCAGGGGTGCTTAGCAAACCAAGGTGCGGACAGACAGCTTAGTCAAATCTCTGTTGGTCAATTGCTGTCAATAGGCCACAGTTACTAACAGCCAAACACCAGTCCAATGCAGATACAAGCAGAATTTAAAAAATAATTTAACTATATTAATTAGCAATACTTACCATACCTAATAACAGTAATGTTGTAGTTCATATACAAACACCTACAGAAAGTGCACTGACAGTCACAGTGTCTGGCAAAGCTGAAAGAGATGGGAGAAATTTGAAGGACATTGAGCACAGAAATGACAGTGGGTGGAAGTCAAATGTTGCCCTCAGGCCAGTGTCAGATTCTCGGGCAAACAAACAGTCTGCAGTCTTATTCTTCTGCATGACTACAAAAAAGGGTTTTATAACTGTTAATTCCCTTAAAAGAAAGCTCCAATTGCATATTCTAGACCATTTCCTTTACACCATACACACATTGGAAGCTTCAGTAATTTCCTGGAGGCGCCTACCCAGCATAAGCTGAGCCTAAAAATTATTTCCAGAGATAGCTTGTGTATTTTGGACTAATTCCTCTCCCTTTGTCAGGAAATAACTGGGAAATATTTGTTCAGAAGGATCCACTGCATACATTGTCCCTGGTCTTCTCTGGCTGCTATTTCTGAGCTACCATTTTTAATGGACTTCAGATCAAGCTCCAGGAAGTATTTTGTCTATGCACATGTATATATTTCATGAATTTGTGATGTTTATTCTTGACGTTGTAAAAGTGTGTCCTTGCTTTTATTTTCTTACACCTTTTGCCCAGGTTCCACCTTTTTCTCTCCTTGGAGGACCACTGTAGTATTAGGTCCCTTCTCAACCTTCATTTAAGCTCAACTTCTCCAATAACCTAAGTTTTGAGGAAGGAAAGATAGTCTTGTAGCTCAAGAATTTGAACAACACAGGAAGAGAGAACAGTGTTAGCCATAAAGCACAATTATTCTTGTGGTGACAGTGAGATAGCAGAGTACATAAATCAGTAGAACCTCTGATAAGACAATATTAGCCCTTTAAAGTACCATTAAAATGAATTTGAGCCAACAAAGAACATTTTTACTAAGTCAGCACTTTATGCCATGCCAACAATGAGGTTTTGATTTCCAGTCAATCACTCTAGAGTCAGTCTTATTCTGCAGACTTTTGGTTTAAAATTCATGTTCATTAGTGTAGAAATACATCGGCCAAGAAAGAGATGTTTTCTCCTTACAGTCAAGGACCTTCATTAATATTATTTCTAAAAATATTACACTTCACCTTCCTCACAGAGTTTACAGATAGAAATTAATTCAGCTCCTTCGTTTGTTGCTTTTTTTTTTTTTAATCAAAGTGCTTAATAGCTGTAGTAAGTTCTTAACAACTCCAAACCCATAAAAAGAGGGGACATGAAAACTCCAAGCAGTCAGTTAACATCACACTAATTGGTTAGCAGCAGAGGCATGGCCAGGCCCAGAAATATTTGGTTCTCTTGTACCATTTGGAAACATTTTCTTATTGTTTTTCCCCCAAATCTGATGAGAACATTTTTATTGTGCTCTGGTCCTCCTACAGTTTACGTGTTAAAGTCTCTGCAGAAGAACTGAAATTGCTGAAGTTCATAGCTCTCTCAAAGATGGGTGCATCCCCATTCCGGACAAAAAGACCAGACTTGAAAATTCCAGTTTATGTGGGGTTTTTCAGTGGCACGTTTTTTAATAATTTTCACGATATAGAAGATATCTTTTTTCCTATTGACATGAATTGAAACAGCTGAATTATGTTGACTAACATTTTCTAAAGCCTCCTCTGAACTCTTAACATATTAGAAGTGGTAATTTTAATTGTTTGCAACTAAGTCAAATATTGCCACTTGGTGAGGAACAATTTCAATATTCAATGTAGTTTTAGAAGGATTAACAACTGTAATACCAAGCAGTCATAGCTGATTCCCCTGCCATCTGCAAGAGAGCGTGGCTTGGAAGTTTTCTAGAAATTTTGGCCTAGATTTTTAACTTAATGGTAACTGACTTACGTGCCATAAAAATTCATAAGATATGGAACACAGCAATTGAATCCTTTGTAAGTGAACTGTAATTATGTATATTTTGTATGTGGTGAAGAAACTAACCATGTAAATGATGACAGCTAATTATATACAGCTCTCCTGGGCATTAATATCACTCTCCCTGACAGCATACTCCTCTTTAAGGGTTTTCCTTCTTTGTATATAGGCCACTATTTCTGCACATTCCTTAAGGGAATTATGCTGTTACCTTTGCTCTGGTTAAATGAAAACTAAATGTTTTTATCACAGAAATCCTTAGTGTAATCTAACTAATTTCTCCCTTATTGTGCTAATAAGTCAAATCCAGCTCTTCTTCTTACTGGTGTCAAGCCAAACTAATTCCACTGATTTCAATGATGTTGCTGTGGATTTGCACACACAAAGCTGTCAGCAGATATTTGGCTGCTGGTTTTGCTCCCCTGGGAGAGCTGGAGATTACAGCCTGCAGAAGGAACAGTGAATCATATGGGGTCAGACCAGGGCCTGCCATGCAGGAGTGTGGAAAATGCTACATATGAGGAATTTGTGGAAAGTAAACCCTTTAAAATCTTCCCTGGAAGAATTCCCTCCAACTTCTTCCAGCTGGAAGGAGGGAAGAAGTGTGCATGGGGAGAAGGGGAAAGGAGGGCAATGCAGGGATAAAGAAGGTCTCTTCACAAAAATCTAACATGCAAGAGTTCTTGCAAATTGATCAGTATTTTGGAATCCATTTGAAAAGGTGTCTGGAGACATGGACTGCGGGTGACCACAGCCATTTTGACATTCCTGCATGTTTGGAGCACTGATGCTTTCCAAAGCTGCTCTTACTCTTCACATTCAACTTTCTCTAGACTTTCTGTAGGTTGAAAGTATGCAGAAGAATCTACATTGTCATGGATTATAGGAGGAATAAAGATAGTAAAACGTGCAGTACCTGTGTGTAGATTTGCTCTGAATTTCAGAGATAAAGGCTGAGATTTATACACTCTCACTTCTGCCCTCCTCCTCTTGAATTTATGGAACCAGACTGAGAGAAGGAGATGGAGATGTGACTTATCACTTAATGGTTAAGAATTGCTCATGATGATCCTAGTAGGCAGCTCCCTCTCATTGTCATTTCTGTGCTCCACACTGAAAAGATCTGCATTGAAGCATTTGCTAAAGAGTCCTATCTGGAAATAGACTGGCCATGCAGTACATGGTGCAGTCCTTTACAAGACTCTGAATTTTACCATGTTGCAAGAACACGTATCTGGTATAATTCTGATTAGTACCATGGGAGATAACAATTGAATGGACATGAATATGCATAAAAACATGAATGCTCTCTCCTGGAGGCCATGCAACTTCTGAGATCACTTGTCAGAGACCTTGCACTGCTGACAGATTTTCTGTATTTCTCCAGTTCTTCTCCTTGAACTCCTCAGAGCTGTGGGGAACCCAAACACATTGTCTTATTCTTGCTAGCAATGCAAACAAATAAATTTCCCTTTTAAAAAATCCCTAAGGTAAAACTAAAGCAACAAGCTTGCCTCTCTTCAATCATGAAATTGGTTCAGCTTTTCTACTATTCTAAAGGATCAATGCTTAAACTTCATTTTCTCCACTGCTGTCAAAGCCACTGCTGCACAGCCCAGGCAGCCTGTTCTCTTTTTATGTGCAAGACCAAATCCTGTCTCAAATGTGGCTTCATTCAAAACTGCCTCCTGCCCCTACCACTTTCCATAAGGCAAGTGTAGTGATGTGCTTCTTGCATTTGCTCTTGTTTCTGTAGTCTTGATAATTTCAGACTTTTCATGTAAGTTGTAGCAAAACCTTTGAAAACACTGACCCAATTAAATCCTTATTTACCTCAGAAATCCACACTTCTCCTCATGAACACATGTTCTTACCTCATACCCCCACCCCCATTTTTCATGGGGGATTATCTCATTAAGCAGCCATCAGTCCTACGAGTCCTAAGATGTTTGCCAAGGTCACGCAGGTAGTTTTCAGCCGAGTCAGGAGTAGTTCCCATCTCCCAATTCCCAACCCTACGCTCAATTTCTTTGAAATGATTTGTGCACATATGACCAAACTATGCATCTTGAAAAATGAATACAACCAATTTTGTTCAATAGCAAGACATTTATTTTATATTTATGTGTATGTCTTAGGATTTAAAGGCTCTAACTTCTTATAGTTTATTTCAGCCTACACATGGATCAGCCTTTACCATAGAAGATAAATGTTACTTCTTAATTTCAGAACATTCAAAACTAGGAATTCTCCTTCCTGTTATAATCTGAAACAGTGGTAAGGATTTATTTATAAATTTATGATTAAATAAAACAATAACAATAATAAAATTTTAAATTAAAAATATTATATTTATCTTTTTCTTTTAATAAATAGAGAGGTTCAGCATTCTCAGTGGATGTAAATTAGCATTGTTGCTCTGGTACCAGTGGAGTTACACCAAATTACATCGTCTTGGAGCTAACCCAGAATTTAAATTTGGCAGTGTCCATTGGAAAAAATAAAATTAAAAGATTACTTAAAAGCATGAATTATTCCTAGATTCAGGATATAATGCAAATTGAGGGAAGGTAAGAGAAACTATTTAAAAATTAAAGGAAATCTGAGAATGGCAGGACCTGGAATTCTTGTATGTAATAATATATGAGTTAGTTGCAGCATTCTTACAGTAAGTGCTTTGTTTGGTATATAATGATATCTCAGATTAATTTTCTTTGATGTCTGCATCTTTTTTTGTTTCCCGTGAAAGAAGATTTGTTGGGTTGGTGGCATTCCCTGTAAACACAGGTGTCTTGCAAGAGCTGCAGGTGTTCACCCTCCTCAGCTTATTCTAGTCCCTATGGGTATGGGGGAGGGCGGGAGGGGAACTTGCCTCACCAGAAAAATATTTTCTGCATGACCTTGAAAATGTGTAACGCTCTGAAGCATGTGATTATGCCTTGGCATGTGAGCAGGACTTGGCCAATATGTGACCTAAATGTGGTTTTCAAGTGGAGATATTGGGCTTTTCCTTTTGTGTTTGTATTTATTTGTTATGCTTTTTGCTTTGCTTCTGGTAAAAAAAAGGGATTTGCAAATGTATCTATATTCACTGATATCTGCCTGCTCTAATCAGGGAAGACTTCCCATACTAGCTCATCCCTTGGATATTATAGAATATTTTAGTACAGACATAGAAGACGAAGCCTGGAAACTTGGCCCTTATTTTACTTCCTTTGGCACATCCTCATTCTCTCTTGATGTCCCTATACAGACAGACTAGGAAGCTTTGCACAGAGAAAGAAAAAAGCTCCCTTCCTCGTCTCCATCCATCAAATCCCTTTGACCAAGTAGAAACAGAATAGGCAGTTTGGCTACCAAAACACTTAATTGGGATGATTCCTTAGCTGAGAAGAAGGTGTGACGAAATTCAAGTGATAGAGCAGAAGAAAAAATCCATCTGATTTTTCTTAAAATATCTCACTTGCACATCCTTCTACCAGACACTGGATCTTCCTCTGAGCGCTGCATAATTCAGAGAGAGAGAGAGGCGCTGGAAGCAGGTGAGGAGCAGGGTCACAGAGACTTGAGCCACTCCTGGGGTGTGGACACCCCAGAGAGCAATGCCCATTTGGGGCAGAAAGAGGAAGATTCCTTTCAGAGCATTGCTAATGACCTGCAGAGGAGCTGCACAGCAGTCATTTCACAGATACGATGGCAGGTCACTGCGACAGATGTTCCCAACATATGTGGAGAATTAATTACCCACTAGTAAACAAAATCTGTGATGCGGAGAGTCATTTTGTCCAAATTTCTTTCGATTTTGCTGTTATTAGGAGCTTAATTTTTCTTGATCAGCCAGACCCTCTTGAATTAAAGTGTTCCTTAATGGGCTGTAGTGAACATTTTCTGAAGTGAAGTGAGGAGGAAAGTGGCAAGGAGTGGGTCAGGGGAGATGAGTTTAGTTGGAAGAGTTGATTGTGAAGCTGTACCCTAGCGAGTGATTAGTCAATTATTTGATTAAAGGTTGGATGCCAGTCATATGTTTTTTTTAGAAAAAAAATCTAATTGTTAACTAGCATTCAACAGCATTTATGCTTAATTTTAGAACATCCAGTAGAATGTCTAGACCTTCTGGGAAAAGGATAATATTTTGAGAGAAAGAGCTTTTGACAAAAGATTTTATTTTCCTTTTCTGTCAATATTCTGAATGTGTTAATGTCTCAGGGCCATATTGTGCCATTGATTTTTAAGTAGAACTCCCCATTTAAATCAATGGCAAAATCTGCTTAAAAAAAAAATCAATGGCATGATACGGCTCCAGGACATTAGAATGAAATTCTTATATTCATGACCCAGATAACAAATCAGAAGGCCATAAAACCCCTGCTGTTTCTTAAAACTCATTCAGTGCATCAATACTTGTAAACTAAATAGTGCATGGAAATGAACATACTTTAATAGAAGGGTATTGAAGATCAAAATATTTAGCTATTTTTGGTTGATTGTACTTTCCCAGCATCTCAGGTCTTGACACATTGCTTAGGATTTGAGCTCACATTTCTCTTTTGACCCACAAAAGGTAAATTGATATCACTATCCTACTGTTATCTATTCTAAGACAATGCTTTTCCATTTTCCAGAATCTGAAAGTAATTTTTTCAGGTCTGTCAAATTTTATGGTACTGGTTTCCAAATGGAGATGATGAAAGAGATTTTTCTGCCACACTGGAATTGGCACACTTTGTAAAATCTTGGGCTCAGAAACAAAATATGTAATTTAGCTATATTTTTTATTATAATCTGCAACATAAGAGTTCACCACACTGCTGTGGTCTGATGGAGAAAAAATAAAAGTATAAGAACAGTGAAATCCCTTCCTTTTGGCATTAAGCATTAATACATTTTTTATAGCACCACTTATTCCTCAATTTGGAAAACTGGAAAAGTTTATGACACTCATGAGCTGCTGCTGAATACCTCAAGATGACTGGATTTCTCAGTCACACTGACAAACTTCTGGTGCAGAAAAAAGGTGAGGTTCCAGCAAAGGAGAAAAGTCCAACTGCTAGAAATTTGCCAGAATAGAATAAATGTTCAAGTGAAATCAAGGGGCACTAACATCATTACCCAGAAAAGAGCAAAGGGTGACTGAAGTGCAGTGATGTAGCATCAAGTCTTGATATGAATTGCAGTTTCATTTGGTTAAGTAATTTAGCTTATTTTTTACTGTTCTCTTTATAAATATTATTTTTCTCTACAAGTAACAGTTTTCTATCTCACTGCTATTTGCAAAGGACTTTGAGAAATTGCAATAGAATTCCCTATAAAAATCTAAATTGTGTTTCTCAATTAATTCAATATAATTAAATCACATTCAGCTTATAAAGTACCATTTGTATACATGCACATTTTTCTGCTGTGAATACACTTGCATTTGAACCTCAACAGACACTAAAGCTGTTGAAGAATTATTGTGCCAAATGTCTTTGCTGACGTGTTAGATGGAAGTTTAAGTCCTGGATGGCCAGTAAACTACTCCACACAAATACCTCCACACACACATCTCTTAGGTATGAGGTGCCACACAGATTGAAGTGCTGCAAATAAGTGTGAGTTGAGGCTCTGTGCAGGGCAGAGATGAGAGCTCAGTTCAACAGAGCTCACCAGCATGCTGGACCAGTCAGTTCTCATGCTGGACCAGTTACTCCAAGTAGCTCGAATGCTGCTTCAAACCCTGCTTGTCATCACTTGAATTAGGACATCCAGGATAGAGTAGATCAATGAGATAACTAATAGAGTGCAGGGATTCACTTAACAGTTTCAGAGATTAGTGTAGCAGTGATTTTCCCCTCTCTGCAGAGGGGATTCCCCCTGACTATTGCACAGGCACAGAGCATAGTTAAAATATAGTTCCAGTGTGTAAATCAGATAGTGTTTATGTCAGAAACTAATAGTAGAAGATTCATCAGCCACACTACCCCTCCAGTCTATGTAATATGGAAATGCAAGTTTTACTTCAGGTTGTTCTCATATTCTGATAGATCATACATTTAACAGCACATGAAACCTCTGTGAAGTAGTATAGGTTCAGAATAACCTGGCAGTGAATTCTGTACTTTGCTTCCTCTTCTTGGATCAAAAGCCTTCACACTTCATGCAGAAAAGATATTCAGCAGCAGGCAGAGAAGTGTAAGTCACAAAATGCTTACATATGTCAGTGATGAAGACAGAAAACACCCTTCCTAAAACAGGTCTACTTTTTATTTCATTTCTTACTCCACTTATTGATTTTCTGACTATTTTTTCTACAGAGCTGACCCATCACAGGAAGTGCAGAACTCTCTGAATCAAGGTACATGACATATAGCTGAGGTTGGTATTAGTTTTCTGAGGCCAGGACTCACATATTGACAGCTGACTTTTATCTAGGTAAAAGCTCTCTGTGTTACATGATTTCCTTTTCCAAAAAGCTGAAGTCCATCTACAGAGAACTGTGCTGAGAGTAACTGAGAAATCTATTTTCTGTTTGAAAGGGAGTTTGTGTGTGTGTGTAAACCTACTGGTTTTAAACAAAAGAAGAAACCAAGGGTACTTACATTACTGATCTGAGATAATGGTTGATTAATTAAAGTGAGACCACATGTATCTAAACAGTAAGTCTAAGCTTGCCATTTGTATTCACATGAATCCAGAGGACTACTGGAGTGAGGAGGGTCCACTCATCTGACTACGGTTATAGGTGTGATCTGCCAGTAATCAATTTGATCTGAAAAATGAAGTGACCCTAAGAGAATTTTTAATGCAATTCACATTCTGTCACAGCTACAGCTTCACTTCTTTGACACATATAAAATCTCATTATTATTTGGACACTGAGCCTGCAAATCCCTATTCACCCCTGAAAGCCTTCTCTCATGATAGAATATTCTTCTCTATGACTGTTTATTTTTTCAGCCTGCTTTCTGCCCTATTAGGAATACAGTAAATAAAGGTTCTGTAATTTATGATCTTGTAAGCATATGAGTGATATTTAGTGTATAAAGATATTTCAAAAAAAGTGCCACATCAGTGAAATCCTGTTTCTGTTGATATTTGCATTTGAAATGGCACAGCCTAACCTAGGCATGGTGACATCCAATATATAATTATAAAATAATTATTAATGCACGGATTTCAGAGTTATTATCTAGTATAAAAGTCATAATATATTGGAATAAAGTTTGTAGACAATTAATTATCTTTGTCCAGAGTCTCTCTCCACTGTAGAATTTTATCATGACTCCATTATTCAAAATGCCAGCTAATAATATTAATATGCCTCGCCACATTAGTTCCTAATATTTGCTTACCGTCTGTGAATACAAAAAGAAATTAGATGTTGGATACAACAGCAAACCATCTCAGATGCTTTAAGCAGAGCAGTGAGGACTTAGAGACCAAGTGTATAAGTGAATATTCTTACTCACATAGGTAGTTCCTCTGAATTTTCAGGATTGTCTGTGATACCAGTCTTGTAGTTCAAAAGACAGCACTATGGACTTCATCTGCATTAATTTATTATTCCTAGCAACAAATGATTAAACCAATTTTCTGATTAATCAAAACCGTGCTATGTAACCATCCATGTGAGATCAGAATTTTTAATCACTCTGCATGGGCTGTAGCAATATGAAGAACAAGACTGAAAAATCTATTTTGTACGAAATATTTAGCAAATAAAATCTAAATCTCATTCAGAGCTCACATCACTGTGAAGTATCAGTTATTCCATAATTGCACACCTGGAGCTTTTTTGCTACTCTCTTTTAAGCCTTTTTCTAGCAAGAGAGAAACTTGACTTAAAATTACTACTAGTCCAAATGAATGTGGCTGTTTCCATGATGTCAAGAGCAGATAGACAGTAATCATCCTCTCATGACTGGAGCTATGAAAGGAGAAATTGGAGACAACAGCAAGATCAAGAGGATTAGGCCAGATTTCAGAATTTACAGGTATGCTGTGTACTGTTGAACCAGTCACTCTCTGATGTAGGTCAGGACTCCGGCCTCATGGTCATTCACACTGCAAAAATCATTTGCAGTTGCTCTCGATGCCATTTAAATGTATTTCTGCATATGCATCCTGTTCATGGTATGAACATAGTGGGATACCACCTAAAGATGATGAGGCCCAAGGTGATATCTGTCACTCCCTGTGCTCTCATGTGTGGTTTTTCTGCCAAGAAATTCTCCCAGCAGCAGTGTGATTAAGCAGCAGCAGAGCTGGCACAAGCTGGCTTCATAAGAAATGGCAAATGAGTCAGCCCACATTTAAATCACAGAAGGCTACTTATTTCTAGGTCCTGCACAACTGACTGGCTTAGTGATTTCAGGGCTCCTACTATGGGTAGTAGTTGACAACCACTAACTAGAAGCCTGTCATCAAGATCAGAACTTCACCATGTTGTTCTCGGCACTGCTCCCTTGCCATGTCTATTTGCAAAGCAGCAGTGGCTCATTTGGAAGCACCACTACTTACATTTGTGATAAAGTATCAAGACTTGCATGGCATATTTGGTAGGGCAGAAATCAGTAACCCTACAGAGTGACACAACCCCAGGTGTTCACAGGAGTGCCTACCCTAAGGTTATGGGAGCCAAAAGCCAGGCTGTGTTTTGACCTCTGCTTCTTTTAAAGGAACAGAAAGTACAGAAAAGGGGCTGTCTGGAATATCTAAATCCCTGTGCACACCTTGTGATTATAACAGTGAAAGTGGTTGAATGACCAGCTGCCTCCTTGCTAAGACTTGGTGCTACAAAGGTACTTTGAGGCTGGGGATAGTTGGTGCAAGACAAACCCGCTGTCTCAGATTAAGTACTGGAAGGAGGACTATTTGAATTTGGAATGTTAGGAGAAGTGCAACGTTTAGGTGAACTTGGTGAGGAATGGTTGAGGAGTCAACTAAGTTGAGAGTAATAGGTCTCAAGTACCCCTTCGACAAGGGAAAATGTATTTTACTCCATCACCTGAAAAATGCACAGGTACTGCTACTGCAGGTCTGACTTCATTAGTTAGGTACTGTATAATTAATCTATATGAAAAACATGCAACTGTATCTAAAGTGGACTGGAATTAAACCACTGTTCCTGCAGAAAGGGATATTATGCAGTAGCATTACTGTGTTAATATTCTTTTATAAGGTTGAGCTGTTAAATCATAATCAAAATTCCAGCTCAAATTACAGAATTACTCTAAGAAATCATTTTTAAGGAATCTCTTAAAAAAATTCCATAAAGAAATTACAGGCAGAAGAGGGTCTATCTTTTCTGTATGGTACAAGATGACCCTTTATGCTACTTGACCAATGACATGGTCTACTCTCATTTAAAAGTGTACAAGGAAAGGTTATTCAATAAAACACTGGGTTTAGTTGCCTGAAAGCTTTACTCCAAATTTTACCTGCGGGTGTCTGTGTCTTTGGGTTTTTCTGCTGTGGAGGCAGACAAAATAGTTTTGCAGGTAACGCATTTGGTTCTTCCATTCTGCTTTCAGTTGTTGTAGATTGAGATGCTGAAGCGTGTCCAGAGAAGAGCAATGAAGCTGGTGAAGGGTCTGGAGCACAACTCTGATGAGGAGTGGCTGAGACAGCAGGGGTTGTTCAGCCTGGGGAAGGGGGGGCTCAGGGAGCACCTTATCACTCTCTACAATTATCTAAAAGGAAGTTGCAGGCAGGTGGATGTCAGTCTCTTCTCCCATGTAACGAGCAGTAGGACAAGAAGAAAAGGCCTCAAGTTGCACCAAGGACAGGTTTAGATTGGATATTGGGAAAAATGTCTTTACCAAAAAGGATTGTCAAGCATTGAAACAGGCTGTCTAGGGAATTGGTGGAGTCATCATCCCTGGAGGTATTTAAAAGACATGGAGATGGAGAATTTAGAGACATGATTTAGTGGTGGACCTGGCACTGCTGGGTTACTGGTTGGACTTGGTAATCTTACAGGTCTTTTCCAATCTAACCAAGCCTGTGATTCTAGCTAAGTCTGTTTTCTTAATGCTGGAAAAAATTTTGTTTTAAACCAAACCCATAAAAAACCTTGATATGGCAAACTTCAAAGGAATTAATCATGAATGCCTGTCTTTTCATTCATAATTAAAAAAAAAAAGGCTTAGGTTACCTGAAAGGATCAAATCATTTACAGAACAAGTTACCTAATGGTACTACAATTTTCTAATTAGTCACAGGTTCAAATGATATCAGTATTGGTTTATGCTTCAGGGCATGAACAGCACTGAATTAACTGAATAAACTTATTATAAACTGGTAATTAATGATAATTATAAAATGGAAAGAAGAAGAGTGATATGATTGGCTAATAAGAGTGATGAGTGCTGAAATTAATACAACATAATTTCCTGCTCAGTACATGTTAGCCGTGTAAGTAAATTAACATAAGCTATTTTAAAGCGTTTTATAAGAAAACTTTATAACTGCAGAGAGGCATTATGGCATATTAGTTCATGCCTGGTTGCATTGATGGTAATCAGCTAGTATTAGTTTATGCCTAATGTGTTGGTTGAACATTACCAATAAATCTAGATGTGAAAGAATTCACACAAAAATCGTATTTAAGGTATAATATTCTTTTTTACAAATCTGAAAAATTAAATTTTGCAATTACTGATAAATTTTCTGAGCTAATAATCAGAGAGAAGAGGACAGCACTAAACTAATCAAGGTAATTAGATGTGTACCATGGCTCCACTAACCAAAACTGGGAAAACATGGGGACACTCCTGCCAAATCCTGTCAGAAAAGTGACAATCTGGCAGAAGCAAGAAACTGGAACAAAGTTTTGTACACATTTGATTTTAGATTATATATCTCAAGTCATTCTTACAAAGGTGTGCATTTCAAGTACCAAGAGCAGGTACTTAATGAACTGTAAATGACTTATTTGCATATACTTTTCAGGAGTATAAAGATATCATTAACTGACTGCTGACCAGCCACCTGAAGTGAGTAGGAGAGAGATCTTGACTTGCTGGGTCACTGGGCAGTACTCATAATCATGTTTTTTGCCTTAGTGCTTCATTGTAATATTGCATTGACTATGGTGTCATGTCTATTCTGCTGCAGAACAAGAAGGACTATTTGGGTTGCTTCTGTGGATTAATCCCCCCCTCCTGTAGCATTTTCGTGGTCCAAGGAATCTCAGGTAGAGCAGAGCAACAATCAGAACATTTTCTGTTCTGAAAAACATGTCTTCTTGGTACCAAAAAAATTTTATCAATTTGTAACAATTTCTGATGGTTGCTATTGCCAAAAACTAAAGACAAATAGAAAGCCCTCTGTAAAAGAGATGGACAAAATAGTCCATTTCAATATTCTCTGAATCAGGAACAGATGTTTCAAAGCACATCATTTTATTTCAAAGCTTTCTGTATGAAACTGTCCCTCTTTCAGTTTGAAGCAATGTTTCATTCAGAAACAAACTCGAACATTCTATGAAAAAAAAGAAAGTAAAAAAGTCTGAAATGAAGCGTTCTATTCATCACAAATTGATGATTTCCCACTTCTCAATTCACAATAATATTTTTGAGAAAAATTTTCTGCAAGCTACACAAATTGATTATGTACACAGTTCTGACTCTCAGACTGAGAAATGTAGAAAACAAAAGCACTTTCAGTATATGTCACGTTGCTCCTAAGGTGGCTTTGTTATCTCTGCTATACTCGGCAGAGGAGATGCACAGACATTCAAAACTCTTTAGCACCCTGACCTCCAAACCCCAATGGAGTTACTGGCATATCAGTATATAAATGTAGGCAACTTAGCAAATACCACATAAGAAACGTCAGGAAACCCCCTTTGTTCTATCTCCTCTGAAAAACAAAGCTGGCATTCTTCCAGAAAAGGTCTTTCTTTACAACACCCTGATTCATCCCCAGAACAAGTTCCCCGTGGAAGGAATCAGATGAAAACTTTGCTGCACTAAGGAATTAAATGTTAGAAGACATAAATAAAAGACACTAAAGTTAGATTGCAAGAAATGTTATTTCTGCTGTTCTAAGTTTGAGCTTTTTGGTTCACCAACTTCGTGCTGTGTTTCTGAATGACTTGGTATTGCATTTCCTATGCAAGGTCTCTACCAAAGGTCTGCTCTTTAATGAACCTTCAGGCAAGTCTTTCACGTAGGATCTGCAGATGTGTATGTAAATTTGAGGTAACTGCAACATTCCCTGCGTTTTACCATGTCCAGTGCTCAGGTTTTCTGTGTGCATCCAGTTGTGGATGTGCAGATCATGTATGAACCATTTTAGAGACTGAGAACCTGGCCTCTACATCATGACTAATTAATCTCCCCAGGGTCTGTCACCGAGGCACAAAATTGTGATTTCAAAGAATTTATTGCAAGTAAATGCATATTGAGACACTGAACCATCATGGTTTTAAAGACTTTTTGAAATCTTTTGCAGGAGGAAAGACACTTTGGGGTTGAGCAGTGAAAAAAGCAGCACTGAGAATATAGGTCAAGACATTAATATAAATTTGATCACTTCCTTTTTATTCACCAACATTCCTCACAATAAATCAGATCACCTCCTCACCCGTACACCCCCCGCACACTTCACCCTTCCTGTCCTGATTTCGGATCACCGAATGTAAATCTGTGACAAGGGTATCTATATATAATATTAATGGTGCTGAGGAGTGTTGGTGTGAAGCGTGAGTACTTGCCAAGTAAGGAGTGATCAGAGCAGAGCTGTTCATCCTCTGCAGCATGCTCTACATCATCTGCAGGACAAATGTAACATCATTAGGCAAAAAAAGGCAGCCATTCTGCAAGGAAATGGCTAAGTTGGAGGTACCAATCAATCTCACCAAGCGAGGTTCCCTGCGATACTGTCAGAAGCAACAGACAAAACAGATTGCTGTGTAGATCACAGGGTGGTTAAAAAAAAAAAAAAAAAGGAAAAAACCAGGAATAAAACCCCAAACAAAACAAAACAAAACCAAAACTCCCCTTCTCCTCTACCCCTCTACCCCTTTCCTTATTCCTTACCCCCTTTCCTAAGATTAACTCATGTAACCAGTTGTCCCTTATCTGAATCCATTTGCCAGACAATTCAGACTTGGCTGCTTTAAGTCCTGAAAAGCACAGGACTAAGCATTGATGTTTCACTGTTAATTTAATAAGGCATAAAGTAGCTGCTGAAGGAAGGCTCTATCAGTATTGCAGTGGGTTGTATTAAAGTCAATAGACATGAATTGTGAGCTTAAAAGAGTCATTACCAGGCTCCTGAAAAGAAGTTACAATAAATAAATAAAAAGTAAGCTAAAGCAGTTCCAGTTATCATCATTATTTAAACTCAAATTGCAATTAAATCATTTTCTCAGATACTTACAAGACTTATTGACTTTTTACCTTGATAAATGTCTGCTTTCAAGTTACAGTTTTCTCCATATCTAGGGCCTGTACATGCTTATGCTGAAGTCAATGGGAGTATTTGTACTGCCTGCAATGGGCAGTGAATGAGACCAATCATAAGACCAAAGCAAGGCAATAGCAGTTTTTTTGTATGATACACATTCAGCTTGTTTTGCTGGTGAAGGGTAAATGCGACTGTGCAGGTTGTATAATGAAATGTTTCCCCAAGTCCCTCTGTATCGCCTAAAAAGATATTTATTAGTAGTAAACAACCAGGGAGTTAGAGGGCATTAATTTGTTTCCCATGGATAGCTAATTTAAAAAATAAAAGGACTTGTAATAGTATTTGCAGCATAGAAGTTCTGCTGTTTAACCACAGCTGACGTTTCTTTTAGCAGGAATTTATTTTTAGAATCATCAAGGGTTAAATCTACCATTCGCTGTTTCTGTTCTTGTATCAAGGTCAGAATGAGCAGGTAGCCCAGTTCACAGTTTGCAGGACTAATAAATCTTTCCAAAGGTCAGCATCTGCAGTCATTATCAACTAATCAGTTTTAATTTGGTTTTTAATATATAAACACTTGGGATCATGTAGAAAACATCATGCATGTTGTTTAAATCTGATAATTTTTTTAAAAAACATCACTTGTTTTAGTCAGTTCATTAATATTTTAAATAAAGGAAATCAATAGGTGCATTAAAGCTGCTTACCTTCTAGTCTTTCTTGTTTTCACAAAATATTAAAGATAACAATAAATAAGTACACTTTTTTTTCAGTGAGGCTTTTATTAGAGCTGCTGCCTCTCTTATGAGACTAATCAAATCAACTATGGTGTAAATCAGTATACATTGATTCACTTGAGAACTGACTTGATCCAACTGACTTTCAACTTCTGCAAACACACTGTTTACTATTTAGGCTATTTAAATCTAGAGGGGTAAGATCAGCAATGTGAAGTGTCATTGTACAATATTTCCAAACAAAGGGTTTGAAAACCTTTTGAGAAATGTATTTTTAAACCACAGCTCTTGAAGACTTTCAATTTAACTTACTTAGTGGTGTTAATTATTTCCAAAATTGGTCATGTTTTCTCACCAGAACTAACATTTAAGAATTCGGCATAATGTCACCCTGTGACTCTTAAGAGCCAACAGGATTACGAATGTTAAATTGAAAAAGCATGTCAGTCTGGTACGCCACTTCGTTGCCACGTTATGAACCTAAATTTCAAATTTAGTTTTAAAAAATATCTGCCTAGATGCTGAGATCCTAGACATTCTTAAATTTGACGATCCTCATTAAATGTTGAGTTGTCTTCCCATTTACAGTTGTGCCTGCACTCACACACCCCTTGAATTTCCAGGACTTAATGAGAGTGGGTGGTGCAGGTGGTCTCAGCTGCTAAAGAGGGAGATTTCTTGCTATAGCTGTGGCAGGTCCTGCACTCACTGGCACCTACTTTAGTTAATGCTATTTTGTGCTCTTTGTTTCTACATTCACCGATGTCACTTGTCTGAGATCTGTTTTCTTACACCTGCCTTACCTTTCATGGACACTTGCTCCCTGTGTGGGCTGTGTGAGGTGATGGTGCCCTCTCCCTGGAGGAAAAATTTGGGTTACCAGGCAGCACAGCTTTCTTCTAAAGTTGTAACCTGATTTGTGAATGGGCACACAGTCCAGCAAATTACTGTCATGAGCACTGACATCTTGCAGTGCCCTAATACTATACACATATTGTAAAATTCAATCATTATCAGCGAAAATATTCAGTATTAATCTACTTCTGACATTTTCCAGAATGGAATACTACTTTTAAAAGAACTCATACATCTTTGGTTCTTTTCCAAATTAACTTTTAAAGCAAACAACACATTTTTGAAATATAACATTTCTGTAAGATACCCAAATATTTTAAATAGGTTTTTTTTAGCCCTATATTGATATTAGATTTTATTGCGATATATAGAAAACAGATGATCTACCTATATAATAATTTCTAACTTTTCTAGCCTCTTTTCAATTGAAAATACTTCAAATAAATGTTGACATTGCAACATTTTGCCATGGATTACACTCTGTTGTAGGAACAACATCTGGGTGTAGCACCTTTCAGCTTATGATCTACTAAAAGTTCCAACAATCATGGATTTTGGTAAATGCATATCTAACTAGATGGTGGATGAGGGACTGTCCCCATATGACCTGATCAACCACATATGAAAAATGCTGGAAAACATTTCCTTTTGATATAAAAAGGAAATTGATTAGACTAAGAATTTCCCAAAGTTTTACCTACTGTTCGTATTGCAGTACACTTGTCCCATTGATGCCATGGATGTTAAGGGGTGTTCTGTGGGGTTGTATATGAACAGGAACTACTGTACTGGTGAAATGTTAATCACCTAAAGTCCCCTATTAGAACATGGAAAAACAGCAGAAGTAGTAAATGTTAAAAAGACTACAATCTTATTGCAATGGCAGAACAAGAATATTGATAAGAATATAAAATAAGAGCTCTGCAGCCATCCAGGTAAGGCCAACACTGCAAAGAATGCTGGAGCCTTCAAGAGCTAAAGCTGACTGGGATTTCATTTGATGAACACACAGAAAAGCTGGTGTCCTCAGCTGCACAAAGCCATTCTTCAAGCACTGTATCAGCTACAGAGGAAAAGCAGCAGTATCTGAATTTCTGGAGCAGCCTAGGACTATTTCAGAGGTGTCTAATCTAAGTGTTAACATTTTCAGACTCATACTTGAAAAATATAATCAAATAAAACATCTGCAGATGCTACAGCTTCAGAAAATTGCCACACTTTCCCCATTTGTATTATTCATACTTTCCCAGTTTTCATTATTCATAACTGTAGTGGTAAAATACTTCTTACATGTTGTTTAGACAATATGTGTTATGAACAGGCAGCAGCTGAACACTCACTGGAGAATCTATTACTCAGGAAACTATAAGTCTGTTATATCCAGAGGGAGGGAGCCTTAACCTAGTGTGGCAAACTGGATACTTACTGGCTCTTCATATGTCTCAGGTATAAGGATGCAAATTTTGTAAATTCAGTTCAAATAATGTATGAGTCAATAGGCTACTGAATGAGCTGCATGTGTCACAGAAATCACAAAAGCCTTGAATCAGTAACAAGTGAGGTTTTATCACTGTGGAGAAACTAATGGAGGAACACATTATGAGAAGTTATTACACGTGGAAATGACTGACTTCAAAACTTCTTCCTTATCTTCAGATAACTAAGTGTATTTTACACAGGGAGATACTACCAAGGTTGATTTTGAATAATTTATTCAGAGGGATGGACTTCTTTTTTCTTTTTCAAAGTCATTGAAGGCAGAACACTTGGCTCTGAAGAATTATGAGCAAAGATTAAAAGGAGTGTTGGCCCATTCTTGCTCTTATTGAAACCAACAGGAAACTTTCCATCGATTTTGGTGGATGGATCAAGCTCTTTAGCCTTTGTGCATGTGACCTTTCCCTTAATGCTATCCCATCAATTTAAATATCTCATTGGGAACAAATGAAGGGAAATCCCTAGTGTTGACTAAGGAAAAAACAAGTGCTGCTTTTGCTTTTCAGTTGAGAAGCAAAAAATTTTTCATATTTCATTTGTTTGACCATAAATACAACTATGCACATTATGAACAAAAGTTTACTGATATCAGAAAATTACTTCTTTTGTCTTCAGTTGACTTTGGAACAATTGTAGGAGATCATTTGTAAAAGGTTGTGATGCAAAAGCATCTTTTGGTCATTTTTATTCAAAGAAGACTCCTACTAAACCAGTAAGACCTAAGGAAGATTATGGAGAGTTTTAAACCTCACCTAGGGTCAAATAATAAGAGCGAACTTCTGGGCAAAAGGAAGTCAGGAAAGCTCAAGAAGGCTGGACTGTGCCTCTAGTTCAGCTTTTGTCTCGGTTTGGTTATCAGCAATAGCCAGTTCCTTCATTAATGTGGGCTTCCACCTACTGTCTTCTCCATTTTTCCCTGTGGGGATAATTTTGATTCTATTTAATTAGAATCTTTCCCATCATTGTATATGACACTATAAATCACACTGCTACTTAAACTACTAAAATTGTACAACTACACAAGTCCTTGAGAATGGATGCTACATTATGTGTAGGGGTTGTCTTATCACTTACTATACAGTTTAGAGATAATAAATCTAATTGATTCTCCCTTCTGTTATCTAAACACCAGAGTCCAGCACAAACTGTACAGCAATATTTAAATGACCACAACACAAAGTCAACATGATGCCGTGGAAAAGAATAGAGCAATATTCTTAATTCTGAAAACTCGTATTGGTAATCAATTGAAATGTTGGAGCAATTGAAGAGCTGTCCAATTTTCAATTGCAGTATAAGTTGGGAAACAATTTGAAAATAATGGCTCATACAAAGAGTTTTTGAAACAGTCAATATGGTCTTCACATGAAGGACAAATAAGAATTTGGCAATCTACCCACTGTTTGGTCTTTGTGCATTAGACATTATCTACAAGACTCACTGCAGTGGCCCAATTGAGATCAGAGCATGCAATCTTTAAGTGTGACTCCCATGAAAATGGACTTAGTGGGACAGTTGTTCTGGAGATATGTTCAATAAATATGTAGCAGTCTTACTTTGAGCAATACTACTAATATACATTCAACAAATACTTGCTTTAGTGAACTGATTCACATTTGAAATGCTTTCTCACATTACTTTGTTGTGTGCAATTAAGAGTTTCACCTCAGTGTAGTTCACTGATGTCACAATAAATTTTCTTGTACACAAAATATTATGATTTGGAGACAATGATTATGCATCTTTTCTTTGATGGAAATTATCATTTCCAAAGCTTGGTTCTTAGCCTGAATCAAGACACCAATATTTCTTTCTGTCTTCTGATTGCCTTTTAAAAATATTATTGAGATTTACACCAGTAGTATTCTAGCCTGGGTTAAGTTCCAGAGAGAACTTCTGACTGCAAGCTAAATATTTTTCACATGACAATCCTACAGCCCCTGGTGTGACTGAGGAGTCATTTGATACCTTCAGCTTCTTATCCTTCTCTGAGATAGCCAATGTCCATCACCACAAGAACTGTGCCTGGACAGAGAGACTCCAAAGGCAAACACTGAGTTAAGGTAGAGCAGGACCGAGAATTTGGAGTATTAATCCGTCTTAGTGCTTTATTGAGGCTGTCCTATGAAAAGGCCATTTTTAATAACAAAGATGAGGATTTAAGCTTTGGCAGCCTCATTCTGGTAGTCAGACATTTCTTTAATTGTCACTACACGAACAAAAACTCCAAGAATACTGTCCTTTGTCTTCCTTTGACAAGAATAACTTTAAATTAAAGTAATTTTAAATAAAATTGCTATCAAATTAATAAAAAAAGCAAACAGCTATTTTCTGGACCTCAGAAAAACACTAGAATCACTTTGAATTTAGAAAAATATCTGTGTAAGTAAGACCTTTCAAAAATTTTTTTTATGAGGGTGTTGAGTGGATGTATAAATACAGACACTATGTGCCTACGTATGGAAAGTGTGTGTTTATATAGCAGGAGAATTGATAAGAGCTAGTTAGGTGTTTTTCATACTCACTATATGCAATTTTTTATGTGTGCATCTATGAATTTGTTTCATTTAAGATTGTACTATTTTAAAAATTTCAGCTTAAAATGTGGTACCTTGGCAAATTCTACCTTCTTCATATTTACATTAACCCTATGACATTAGTTGAGTATTTTTGTTCCTGTTCAAGGTGAAGTTGCTGTGCAGTTTTGCCCGAATCTGAAAGAAACAGGTTTACTTATGCAGCATGGAAATAAAGAAAGGAAAATAAAATTTTCAATTCTCTTATAATGCCTTTGTACGTAAAAGATTGTTGCTGCTCTCTAACAGGAAAGGCCTTGGCTGATGCAAATGAAAATACATTTACGGTATTCAGAAAAACAAAGGTAGATCTTGCAGGGATGTCTACCTGCATGTTCATGGGTCCCCCAGTAGCGGTGAGGTGCTATTCTCATATGGGAAAAAACCCCAAACAAAACAAGCAGATTAATGCTCTGGGTTTAACACTCACTGGATCTTATAGAGGCTTTGAACTTCCAGCTACAGTGGCAAACATGTAAAACCTTACCGTCAGGTAGAACTCTCAGCATTAGAATAGCTGCACCAAACAAAGCTTTTGCAACTTCAGTGCCAAAGCACAGTACTCAAATCAAAGTTAGAGAACCAGTTGGTTTCTGTAAAGTTTTAGTAAGACACTAAAACAAGTAGCCCATGAATAATGATATAGACTCTGCAAGGTTGTTGACATACTTAAAGTCAGGATGCACTTAAATCCTTTGTTGGATCGACTTTTATTTAACCACCTATTATGGGTATTATTTGAAATATATTACCTCTGGCTACTGTACCTTTGCATTCAAGAACATGTTTAGGTTGCAAAGCTGTTATTTGCTCCATATCTGAAAGAGAAAAAGTTACTTTATCTTGGGTTAGCTTTAAAACCACATTAATTTTCCATGGAAGGCCTGGATGGACTTTCTTAGCTGAAGGCTTATGACATAATTAGTTGACAATCTGGCATAAAGATAAGATATGCAAGCATTACTATTACAAAAAAATTGTAAAAAAGTTAATCAAATGAGATTTGTACCTCTGAAATCTTTACAATTATGAGAATAAGCCTCTAGAAAATATATAAAAAGAAATCATGCTGTAATGTTAATCTTTTAAGATACATCAGTTTAATTTATTCCACATGCTAGAGAAGTATTAACAATTTAATTGCTGTCTACCTAAAAAGATTGTCCTGTATGAAGTACAAAACCAGCAGCGGTTAGACACATACAGCATGTCTTTTGTGTATGAGTGCAAGAGAAACCTATGGGAACATAAGCCAGTGATGTGTAAAATTGAAATGGGTCAGTATTTAAAATTCCCTGCACAGATACTTACATCATGTCTAAATGAGTAAAGCAACGTCCAAAAACCTTTTAGGGTATTTTTAGGCCTGATTATTTTCCCTTCGTGCTAGCCCAAAGCAGTACAATGAGATCAGATCGATACTAATGCTGAGGGGAAGTGAGGGAGGGATGCTGGGGGTAACCCAGCACCGGGGCACAGTGCTGTCCTGGGAGAAGCACCGTCCCTGCTGTCCCTGCAGCCAGCACTGTGCGGGAGGGGCTGCCTCTTGTGAGTCACGGACTTTTATTTTTTTGCGAACTAAATCCACCGCTCGATTGCTGCCCTCTCATGTCCTATGCAGAGGTTCGTTTTCCTCTCCCCTATCGTCCTTTTTTTTTTTTTTTTTTTATGTGCCTGCACCAGTTTCTAAGGGAAGCCAGAGAGAGCAAGGCAGAAGAACATGTTAGTCCACAGCTGCCTATCAGTGGAGGACGGTGGGTTTGATTAAAGGGGAGCTCCCTCCTGGATTTCACACATCACATCAATCACATTGATCAGCCCCCAGAAAGGCAACATATTGTCTGGGAATAAGCCAAGGAGGGATATCAATTTCACAATAACACTTATGTCTTTCAGCCAAGAACTGGTTTATTTTTGGCTACTGAAGGCTGAGACTCACTTTGGAGCTCCATTTATGTCCAAAGATTTTCGCTACTCACTTGCTATTTCACTAACAAGTTATTACTAACTTTTGCCTGAAATTTGTAACCCTGTATGTGATTTCTACACAGAAAAATCAGCTTCTGCTTGCTGCCCATGTAGAGAGAGGGGACTTCACAGCTGTGTATCTGTGTTATTTATTTCTTTCACTGCTACTAAAAAATGTAGAGGCTTCAGGAGTGCTCACATTTTTTTATGCCATTTCTTATAATCTTCAAGAAAGTGTTAAAGTCCATCAGGAAAAATTATATATATCTAAAATATTCTGTATTATTCTTTCATCCATATGATGTGGTAAAATGTCTTTTTTTTTTTTCTTTTATATACCATTTATTAATTCTGTTTGCATAGGAACTCTATGAAAGGTATCCTATTTTGCAGTAATGGTATCTACACTTCCTGGTCCCAAATATTCCAGGTTTATGGATATGTTGCCTTTTCAGATAGAGTTTTGATTGATTATCTCTGCCTGTCACTTTAAAGAAATCATTCTTACATATTGTTTTATATCACACTCCCAAGGAGGTTTCATCTAGTTTGTTGACATAATGAATCCTACACCCCATGATTAATTACGTGTATTATATTATTATATCAACCTACATTTACCCTGGCTACTTTCTCAATAATTGCTGCTCTGTAAATGTATTTGAGAGTGCCTCTGTGTGTGAGAGAGAGAACTGGGGCTCAGTTAAGCTGCAAACTACGGTAGTGAATGAGCGTAGGAATAAAAAATGACCCCTTCATCATTAAAAACAAGGACTTGAAACAGAAAGGAAATTAGTAGTATGTCATTACTCTCATGTAAATTCTTGATGAGTTCACCAGTTTTCTAAAATAACAAATATATCATAAAATATCTTTTAAGGCTAGTTATCATTTAGTACTCAAATTGTTATTCTCCCCTCACTATCACTACCTACTGAATTATTAATCTAATGACAGGGTGACCACAACAATCTTCAAAAAGGAAGGCACAGCCTGGGTGCCCCTGCCCTCTGCTAAAGAAATAATATTTTTAAAAGAGCTATTTAACATGTGCAGAGGTGCAAACGCTACCAGCTCCACAACACTCCTCAGATTTACCCCCTCATTTCTTGTTAAGGAGTCAGAGAGATATTATCTCTGTCTTTTAATAGCGACATTTAGTTAATTTTATTTTTCAGTAAGGTAGTGAAAGAAACACTATGCAGTTAGTTAACACACATTCTGGAATTTCACAAAATATACTGTTATGTTTTTTTACAGCCACATCTACAAAATCCAATCTCAATACACTGTTTCCATAATATCTCTAAAGACATGATACAGAAAATTAGGATACATGCAAGTTTTAATTATGTTTTGTAGCAGAAGAACTCAGACTATCTACTCAAGGTTTTCCATTGTAAAGACACAAAAGTTTACCTTAAGTGCTGCCATTAAAAAATATCATCAGAACACAGTTTTTTCTTTTGAGTAATCAAGAGTATATAACCCTGTTTACAATTATTTGAGCAGACTATCAGGAATGCAAAGATGTTATTGTCTTGCATTCTTGAAAGTGGTATAGCTATACATGTTTTTTTTCTAGTCTATATTACTGTACTACAGATATGAGGCAGTGTTTATGGAAATCTCATTTTTTTTTCTTGGTTAAAATAGGTCCTAAAGTATCAACAATACTGGCCAACTTTCCAGTGCTGTGATTCTTAACTACTTGTAAGTTTTTTAGGAAGATTTGCATTTCTCTTTTCATCTCTAAGCACACAAAAATTTCTGTATAATCTTGATGCTTACATTAGCAAATTATTTAATGTTTATTGAGCTTTGGGGTGGGGTGTTTTCCATGTTAGAATTTTAACAGTATATTTTTTATAAAATGGAATGCAATTGCATGCACATATCAACTAGTAATTCTTATCAATTCTCTTAGGCAACTTGGAACATTGCATTTTCGTCAACTTTGAGAGTAAAATCTATGACACTTTATTGCTAAATTTCAGGCTTTTAAAATTTCTTTCTCAGCACCCAATATTAATGTGGTTTTGTGACAGGCATTATCTTCTGGACATTCCTTTGTACATTGCAGGATATGTATTTATATTAACATTATTAAATATACTAGTGAATACTTCAGATGAGTTTTATAAGGGTTTACATAAAACGGTTATTGTAAAAAATACTAAATGGCTTAAATAAAGGAATATGAATTAACTACATCTGCAGAACTAAAATGTGCTATGCTGCATATGGTAAACTCCCAATATCTTCTTTTTTCTCCCAAATATCTACTTCATGTAAATAATCTTAAACAACAAATGAAATCAAATGCAAGCAAAACAAAGCAAAAGAAAAGAAAAAAAGAAGAAGAAAACAAGAACAAGCCAGTCCTGTGGTATCAGAAAAATGCGAAGTAAAGCTATTATTTGCTTAAATGAGTTTAAGAGCCTTCAATAATTTATCATCAATTTCCCCGAGTTCCTTGACTTTCTTCATCTTGATCTCTCCCGTTATATATATCCACCATTTCAATATGTAGCCAATATTATCATACTCTGAACCAAGTCAGCAGTTTTGATGTCTTCATTTCAATGTCCTTTTCTGTACCTTCAGCAATGTTAATGTTACAAATTACGGGAGGGTGTATTAATAGCCAGACCCAAGAAGCAGAAAGAAAAGTGCATTTTTTTAGACTAAGTACTAACTTGGGATTTCCCAGGCCCATTGCGGAGCCGACGGAGCCCCGGCTCCTCCGTTGTGATGATAATGGATTCCGTGTTGTTGGCTCAAAGGTCGACGGGTCACCGTAAGCTCCTTAATGGACTGTGAAATAACTTTAACTGCATTAACCTCTCCAGATCACATGGGTGGCACCAACATCCACTCCTGAAATTCTCATTCGCTTATAGAGACAATACCATTAGATTATTATATTTTCCTTTTGGAATAGCAATAGGCTCAAAGCAATTATGCAGCTAAGCGTTTCCATTAAGCGAATAGGGCCTTAAAGAAGATTAACTGGAGCTTCTCCGGCTTTCAGTATAAAGGTGGAATAAGTCGAAAGATTTCAACAGAATTCAAATCTGCTAAAACCCCTATCTTTGATATCATGGTGATCTAAGGTATGAAGTCATTAGCTAAAATAGCAATGCTGTGTCCACGCTTGCGAAGGCAGATGCAGTTGGGTGGCTGCCCAAACCGAATCCCTGACTTTACATGGCATTTTCTCAGTGTTTGCTCTTAAGAAGGTTATGAAAACATTGGCACTGAAAAGAGCAGGAGGAAGACTGGCTTCCCACAAACATCAGCAAGTTACTTCAACCTGTTTTCTAGGTCCCTATTTTCTGAAGATCAAAAATTACACCTGCTAAGCGGTGCAAGCAACGCAACACCCATCTTCAGCCCCACTGCAGGACCATTGCCGGCGGAGGTGGGATGAGGTTTAGATGCTCAAGTCTAACAGGCCCAAAGCTAGTTTGTTAGTCACTGGAAAGCCTGGGCAGAGCCTTGACTCTGCAATTCCCTATTTGGTTGTGTTGATTGGTAGTCTCTAGACTGAGGAAGCCATGGCTCAGTTCATTACAGCCTATTTAGAGACACTAATGTTTAAATCTCCAAGTCAATTAAACTTGAGTGCGTGTAAAGAGCTAAGGGCTTGATCAAGTGATGTGCTGAAGTGGGATCTTTCTTCCCTCAAATTACCCTCAAAATAGATCTGATGATGGTAATGTCGGACTTTCCTTCTGCCAACTACAATAAAAAGCATATAGGAACAATGCCATGAGCACAGTTTTAAGGTCATAGCAATTATAGGCACTATTACAACGGTTTGTTTGTTTTGTTTGCATTTTTAAAAAGCACTTAAGTACCCATCCCAAGTTCTAGGCACTTTGAGAGATTAAAAACACAAACACAGCATCATCTCCTCAACTACTTAGCAGAAATCCAAAAATCCATCTAAAGGAATTGTGGAAGATATTCTTTCAATATCATGGGGATGTGACTGATTTAGAAGTAAAAAAAAAACAAATAAACAAAAAACAACAATGACAAATACTGGCAAGATCTGTGGAAACTGGAATTTGGAATTTAATTACTGACCAGTAAAACCTGTATTAACCTCATAATTTTGAATATGGAAAGGATAACTAAGGTGTGATCATCTGTTATTACACCAAATATTTGGAAAAGTTTAAAAAC
The DNA here is from genome assembly GCF_022539395.1 of Myiozetetes cayanensis. NCBI lineage: Eukaryota > Metazoa > Chordata > Aves > Passeriformes > Tyrannidae > Myiozetetes > Myiozetetes cayanensis. The sequence goes on from NW_026087411.1 coordinate 14,018,650, forward strand.
TTTAAATAGACTAAGATATTATTGTCAGAATATTTTCTATTAAAGTTGAATTTGCAGAGAAAATGGAACTTTGGTTAATTACTTCCTATAAAGATATGAGAAAACATTGTAGTACTTTGAAATTAACCCTCGTGCATTTTCCTTTACTACCAGACCTATTGATTATATAGCTTAGCAATCTATTTCAGCATTAAAATATAAACATTTTTTTTCGTATCAGATTTAAATATTTTTGCTTTCAATTTTATTTTCCTGGAAATGCAATGTATTTTCTGTGGAAAAACAAAACAAACAATCCCTTTCTCCATGGGTTAAGAAAGGGTTCTGGTCATCAGTAAAGATAATCTTCTGATTTTTGTAGACTTCATATTTTGGTTTTCCTGCTCAAGATTCATACTAATAATTAGAAAGCAGAGATTATGTATTTAAATTTTATTTATATTTTTCTTTCGTCTCAGCAATTCCCAATACGTTTAAACATTAAGATTCATACAGATCCAGTACAATGGAACTATTATCTGATTACAGGGAAGGGCCAAATGATCAATCAGAGGTACCACCTGTGGAAAAGAGGGTCTCTCATTGTGTTTTAACTGGATTGGTTAATTGAGTTTTAGTCTTTCTGTGAGCCAAGAGTTGAGCCCAAAGCAACTCTGGGCTTTAGCAAGCCAAGAGATAAATCTGTCGTCCTGCCCTGTCTCTGTTTCTCTGCCATTTCTCAGTACCACTGCACTGTCTGTATTTCCCTGCTATCCCCGCAGCCCCCCGTGACCAGGCAGCTGCCAGCAGACTTGTCATCTCGTACACACTATGTGCGAAACTCAATATTTTTTTGCACCTCTAACATACCTGCTGTTCTTTCTTTCTTCCCTCATGGGTACAAATCACACCACTCTCATTTAATTCGACTGACATTTTAACCAATATTAAGGTTTTCCTTACCTTTTTTTCATTTTTATTTTGAGGGAGGGTGAATGTTTTTTGGCGTTTGTCATGCCAAGATAGAGATGTCAGCCTAAATCTAACACGTATCTCCACATCTTTGGCAGATGTAGTGTGTAGACTGATTTGCTGGATGGGACCCTATTCTGAGCACCTGCAAGTCTCATGAAGTTGAAGAAAACAACTTAGGAACAGGTCTGGAGAGAGGAAGCCAGGAGACTGTTGTACTTAATTTACCCCGGCACCTTTTGCCCACAGCAAGCTTAAAGCAATGACATTTAATAATAACCTGAAAGCTTGGACCTGTCAAGAAATTGCAGTGGCCCAGCTACACTGAATTTTGGCCTCACCACTTACAAAACATGGTACAAGTGCAGCAGTAATAAGTCCTCAGAACTAGTCTGTGATTTTGTACTTTCAAAGGAATTGGATCATTCTTATTTTAAATAATATTAATTTTTTTTTTAAAAAAAGGAATGAAGATAAGAAAAAATAAAGAAAAATCCACACAAACCCCAGTGTGAACTGTATTGGGAAACTTTGCTGATTTTTAAAACCATTCATTTTTGTTGGGTACCTGAAGTCCATTTACCTTGTCTCCCCCAGTCTGTTAGACCAGTATGAGAAAATCACAGAATCACAGAATATGCCGAGTTGGAACAGACCCACAAGGATCATTAAGTCCAACTCCTGGCCCTGCACAGGGCCATTCCCAAGAGTCACACCATGTGCCTGAGAGTGTTTTCCAAACACCTTTTGAACTCTGTGAATATGTTGGGGTGGGGAGTAGAGAAGAAGCGTCTTGCTTCCAAAACCAATACTCCAGCAGCAACAGCCTAAGACTGGAGACGGCTGAAGTTACTTGCCTTCATATTAAACTGTATATGATTTAGTTGACTCTAACTCCCACAAAAAAGGGAGATTTCAGAAGCAGAAGCAAATCCTGAGGAAAGCAGATCCTCCATTTTTCGAAATAAGCCATGGGGACTGTAAAGACTAAGCAATTTCTCATTTGTTGTGGTCCTCAGAAAGCACAAGAGAGAGAATGAGGACAAATTTTAAATAGAATTTAGATGTCACCTCTTTAGGAAGTCCTTGCTTGAGAGAAATTATCACATGTAGTGAAACAGGACTGGTATGCTTTCCAAAAGCTACAGAGCATCTCAGATCCATCAAGGAGTGCCATACAATGTTTAACTCCATTGGATTATTTGTAGTAACAGCAGGGGAATTTGGAGGACGGAGGCCACTATTCTCAACACTTTGTTCACAGAAAATATCGTTGTCAGGAGAACCTCTCTGAAAAATAACTTCACTGGCTAAAAATATTTTTATAAATAGAGATTTCATGAATAAATAGAAAATGTATCTTAGTTAAATATGATGAACTAAGGTCTCAAGCAAGAACCATATTTCAGAAGTTTTCTGAGAGCAAAACAATAATAATTCTACACCATTACATTCATTATGAACGTATTTAAGTGAAAGATGCCCAGCAAAAGTCCTTATTCAGCAGGGATTACTCAAAGAATTCCTGTTGTCAGCAGATTCTCTTTGACCCAGAATAAAATCTTCAAAACATTGCTTGTGGCTTTCTTGCTTATGGCAAGAATGTTAAAGTTTCAGACAAATCTCAGGATTCTAGAAATGCCATTTGACATACAAAAGAATAAGCACAAAGAAAAAACAAAGGCTCATAAAATGAATAATATTCTATAGGCCAATCTGATCTTTTCTATATCCACTTGAATTATATCAGTTGAAGGTTAATCACTTCATTCTAAAAAAGTGAGGATAAGATGGTATTAAATAGCAACAAATATGTATTAGTGTGAAAAAAGTAGAACACAGTTATTAACAATGGCTTAGAAATCTCTTCCTCAGTAGGGTAGCTTGCCACTTACTACAAAAAGAAGTAGTTTCTTCAAAAGAAGTTTCAATTTAGTAGTTCTGTGAGGTGCTATTTGACTAAAGAACAATTTACTTGTCCAAAACTTGCTCAAACCTGGACTGTGTCTATTACAAGAGAGTTACAAGCAAACTATCTCCCAACAGAGACATATTTAAAACTATATGAAATGAGTTTGTGAATTCTGGACCACATCTAGAGGGCGAATAACTACATCCCAAAACCACCACATTGTTACCACATCCCCTTGATTGTTAAATTTCCCCCAAACAGAGGACTGAATGAGTGCAGACACCTTCAGAAGCCTTTTCAGGTCATGTCAGAAGAATATTTCTATTACAATATCAGAAAACTAACACTGCTCTTTGTCATTAGAGCAAATGGAGCCTTAAACTCCTTTTGCTGTCATAAGAAGGGATAAATTGTGGAAAATAAGTAAATTCTTGAAGTAAGGCCCATATGTAGTTTTCTATCTTTAGTGGAGTACTTTGCAAAGAAAAAGTCTGAATTTGCTAAAACGCTTCATGTGTGAGATGCATCAATGCCACAGCTCCAGCATGAGTTGTATATTGTATATTACATTATAGAAATGGGACAGGAGAAGGATGAAATAGTCTATCATTTGCTGACACTAAAATGGGGCAATTGACAAATATTCATAGTCTATGCCTTTCCTTCTTCATGACTGGTTTTGAAATATGAACTATAACAATATTCAAATATATCAGTATTTAACACTTGAACTAATCTCAGCATATCTACTTCAGGACATCTGCACTTGTAATTAAGTTTTCAGTGGGAGAAAAAAAAGCTGAGAAATGTTTTTTCCTTGACAGAAATCTAGCCAAAATTTGTCTTCTTTCCTGGTACTACAAGAAAACCTTTTTCCATTTGACTAGATTATGGCTTACCTTCAATTATTTGGCCATATTGACTGTATAATGGTGCAGGACCCATTTCTGGCAATCTATTAGGATGATCTGTTTATTTGCCTTTCATATCCATGTATTTTGTACCATACTTGTGGAAACACACACTGAACAGAAATGCCACCTAAATAATCAAACAAGTTTATGTGAATCATGTTCTGAGGCAATGTCTGTTGGGCACCATAAATCCCATCTCAGTGTCCACTGGCAGTGTTTGTCTTCATGGCTTGTTTTATAAACGTTGGCTGCAGTACGTAAGACTGATATGAATTTGCATGTTAATGAAAGTCCTTCTTGCCCTCAAAATTCATTATTTGGTTCCTTTCTACCTTAATACCATGTTGCAGGGATAGGTGTGTTATCTCTACAGACAGGCTCTCTAAACTTATAGACATCACATTACTTAAGCCATGAGTCTCTTCAGAACAAAAACATTTATTTACCTCTTCTCTACTCGATGTGTGTTTAAGCACTGTCCTTCACTTTCTGGAGATCTTATTGAATGGAAATACTTTTCCAAATCCTGAAAATTAAGTTGTCTCTCTATTGACTGTCAGGTGTCTTCCTGCCATAGAGGCCTTCTTCACGAGCAAAGCAGTTACGACCACGCGAGTTACCATCAAAGCCATTCTCTTTTCGCAGCTCAGGCTTTCCTGTTGAAGCACAACACCCAGATTCTCTCATCAGACATGCCAGGGAGTGAATTTGTAAAAGGATAATGCATGCTTTGTTTAAGGAAAAGGCAGTTTACAAAAAAAAGCCATTCATAAGTTCTCACCAAGTACACATGGATGCAACATGAGTGCGAAGTGAGTCACGACCCTCCACATTTCATATGGAAGTTGTAAGCTCTGCTTGTATGTGTTTATTTTGAACCTACATACCTACAGTAAGTATTGAAAGTTTTATACATCTGTCAGAGTAGGAAGGGAAAACCAAAAACAAACCAAAAAAGGTAACCCTGGTACTCTTTTAGGGTTATTTTTTTTGCTTGTTTTTGTTTGTTTGTTCTTCTCCTAAAACCCAAACACCCTAAATTTGGTTTAGGAAGATCCAGTTTAAATAGACACTGAAAGTGTATTAACAATTTACATTTTAGAATTTTTAGATGAACTAAACCAGAGTGCTGATTAAAAAGGTAATATCTGTTTCCTCACCCAACATAGTGTAGATAATTTCTTCACCAAAGAAATTGCCACTGACTAAAGTGACAAATCTGTATAAAATGCTGAATGCAAAGGACATGCAAATCTGGACTGAGACTTTTCAGATCCTATCTCTTTTCAGCCTTCAACTGAAATCAGCTGTTTCATAATCTTAGTGTAAATCTTCCAGTATCTGTGTGAACATCAGATTATGTACCATGATAAAATAATTGAATAAAATTAAATTTTTGACAGAATGTCTAGCATGATTTTGACATGCATACATGTATTTTATACCATTTTAAAATCATAAATTTATTCATTGGAACTTGCCATGTATACTTGCCAGCATACATAACCGTGTCACAGTGAAGTGATAAACTGGACAGTCTGACAACTCTCAGTTTGATTGTGTTTTTTGTTTTACACATATAAGTCTTACTGAAGAGAAAGGTAGACTGGCAGGAGGTTCCCTTGGATCTTGGAAATCCTAATTAGATACAAAAGCTTCACTGTCAAATGAAAAAAAAATAGGAAGAGTAACAATATCACTTTATTTTTGGGGGCACTACCAATCTGAGCTTTGGGAACACTTGCCAGCATTTATCAAGTGTAATTAACGTTACTAGTCTGAAATCTTGTTGTTCATTCATCCTGTATATTGTGTTGTAAGTCCCACTGTCTTGAAAAATTGACTCTTAGAGCCCAAAAATGTAAAAAGGGGGGTAACAAGGCTGGACAAAGTTTGTGTTTTGGAATGGGAATGACTAAACCAAGTAGGACTCTATGTTACTTTTCTCAGACACCTATTCATAAGAAATTGGACAAAATACATGGATTGCTGATCCTGGCACTTCTCAGTACCTCAACAGTAGGAAAAAAGTCCTCAAACTAGTAACGCTCTTTTCCACCTCCTTCCTCCCTTACTTCCTCCAGAAGTATAGCCTCAGCTGTAGGCTGGGGTAGCTTAAACTTTCATATGTCTGAAGGTAAATTGCCTTTCTCCCCTGCCATGTTAATGGAAGAAGGTGGATTTTACTTGAGTTCATTATCTTGGGATAAACAGCTGACAAAATCCTTGAAAGACAAGACTTTCCCAAGACACCTGAGAGAAAAATACTATTGCATTTGTTTTGATGAGTGGGGAACTGAAATGGAATGATTTGACCATCAAATATATGTAAAGTACTGCTTTTTTCCCATTATCATGGACTGTACATATATTTCTCCAGTGCAAAGTGAGATTAAAAAGCTGCCAAATAAGAAGGTAAGGCCATCATCTCTGGTGGTATGAACTGATACATCTGTGCTGTCAAAATGGAACCTCTGGTATTTTGCACTCATTTTGTATAGATTGACTGACAGTACAAGGTGCAAGGCATCAGAGGATCAGTCCAGAATCCCAAAGGAGCCAGAATTGCTACTTGGAACTTGGATCCCTTTTGAGTGTAAAACAGAGCCTCTGGAATTTCCCAGATCATGGATACAGAAACATCAGTATCTGCTGGAAGATAAGAGTCATTCACATTTGAGCTCTATCTGGTTGCTTTGGAGAAAGGATATATGTTTCCAAGTGGGTAGAGCTAACATCCCCTTCGGAGAATAAAAGTGTGTCCCAAATTGTATAAACACTTCCAGTTAAACAGATATGGGTGAGTTAAATATACAGATAGATACAGCTCTGCTTGAGATTGCTGAAATATATATGTTTCAGCAATTTAAAGCAGAATTCCTGTTGATACCATCAATAGGAGGCAGCCACTGAATGCATAGCAATGTAGACTCCTCCATACAAGTTTGGATATAATCAGGTTATATTCCCTAAATACTTATCACCTCTGTAGAGTATAAATAAAATAAAATACAACACAATACCAGATCCCCTCAAGGCTCTTGTGTCTCCCAGCTGTGACATCTGAGTGTATTCAGTTATCAATTATGAAATTTAGGTGGAAAGCACTACGGTCAGTAAGGCCAAAGAGGATTCAATTATTGGTACAACTGCATTAAAGGACCACCCATAAATTACGTAAGTGGACTCTACCAATTATGAAAACCACTAAGAATAATCTTAAATGGATGAAAACAATGTTACATAATTTTAACATTTAAATCATTAAAATAATATTAAAAAAATTTTATTGAAAAAGTCCTGGGTCCTCTGTTACCTTCAACTTTGTTGAATTTAATGACATAGCTGAAAAACTGGCAAAGTCAAAGTAAAGTTAAACAGATCCGTTGTTTGCCATGTCTTAAAGCCACAGTACTTTGGATGACAGAGTAGAAAAGCACATTACTGCAATGGCAAGAATGATTATTAGCACACAAGAACTCACCTTTGCGCTGATGACTACTCTTAGGTCTACTGGACAGTGAAAGATCAGCTTTTCCTTTTCACTGAAATTCTCCAAGCATGCTGAAATCCCTGGCAGCACAAAACAAACAAGCACCACTTCTGAAAAAAAAATAAAAAGATAGACTTACTCTTCTTTCAAAAAGACAACTGCGATGCATTAAGTGCGAAAGAATCTGCCTCTGGAAATATGCTGCTTTGTGGTATGATAATCTTCTGACTTAGCTTCAAAAAGTGGAACTAGATTCTAGGAATAGAAACATCTTTCCAAGTTTTTTTAGCAGCCTGGACTCAATTTACTGGTGAAAGAAGACGAGTAAACCTGTACTTGAGGCAGAAAGCATGAGTTCAGCATGCACATTGCATGCATTGGCTTTTACTGTGTGGTCAATAACTCTTCACGCATGACTTTGAATGGAGCTTTTATGTGCACGACTATGAGCCTTATTTCAGCAATCCAGTTCAGACAATTGTATCAAAGTATAATTATAATTTAGCTCCAGAACTTGGGCTTGTCTTTAAATGAAGAAGAAAGGATTTTTTCCTATATATAGAACCACAGTCAAGTTTATGGCAAAACTCCCACTGAATTAACTAGAAGTAGAATCAAGGCCATAGTTTATATAAGCAACAAAATATAAAAACCTTCTGAATTGTGCCAGTGAGAGTACAGCACCCAAATGGAGCATTTCCAAAATTGCATTTGTGAACTGTTATTTTCTTCTCTTGGTACATGTGAATATATTCGAATATCAAGCTGGCAGTAAGGAAGAACAAGTCTATGCAAAACTCTGCTTACTCTCCATTTGTTTCCTTCTGTATTTTAACCTGAGTGAACAGTGTTGAGAGTCACCCTTCACAGCAGTGTAAGAGGTGGAGAGCAACAATGACTGTCTCTGTAAAATACATAAAAGAGCTGGTCCTGTGTCTCTCCACAGATATAACTATGCAATGGTCATCTAGAATCTCTAGATGAAAATGGTGAGTGAGAAGTGATGTGAATTTCTTTGTTGTACTAACTCAAGGATGTGTCTTTTGGCTGACAATCATTCGGAATATTATGCAATAAAACACCATCAGCTAAGCATCTCTGTGGTTGGCTGCAACATTTTGTAGTTTACCTCTGGAGACAAAGTGAGGGGTTCCAATCCACCTCTTTTGCCTTTTATCATCACCAGCTGGATTGGCACTGCCTGTGCAAAATGTGCCAAGACATCTCTGGTGGAGGATAGCCTTGCCCTACCACCCTTCATACTAAGGAAGCTTTCCCAGATGTAAGGGTGAAAACTGAACCAGGACAATTGGGTCCTGAGCAAATAACTCAAGCCTAGAGGGTAGCTGGTCCCTATGAGGGAGTACCAGGCTTAGAGAGTGTGACGTAGACTTATTAGCTTATTAACATAAATACTATTTCTCTTCCACACCAGAGTTTGCACAAACACCTTGCCTTTGTTTAACCTGTTGCAGAATCAATATTCTTAGCCTATGCTGGGCTACGCAGCTATAGGTGCACAGGTAATTTCATCTGGATCCCAGCTGAAAGTATGGAAACCATCCCCTTGCCCGTTATGTAGATTCGTAATTTAGATTTACATTTCCTTTCTTTAACTGTAAAGCTAGGCTAGTATTCCCTTAAGGTTTCTAACCATATATTGATGAGAGAATAAAAGTTCATCTGTAAATTGTTAACTAAAATATTTGCATTGTTTTTGATACCAATACTAGGGTCTCACACATATGTAGCAGATTCCTGCCTCTTTCTGAAAAGTGAGCTGGACATAAGTAGCATCTGGAAATTCATTACTAGGTTTACAAATCTGAGACAAATTCACTACTTCTACCCTTGCTAAAATGGTAATGTACAGATCTTGAAGCAGATTCAAAACACAGGTGAGTCAGTGCAAAAGTGCCTACTGAATTTCAGTGTAATTTTAGATCAGGCCCATGGCCAAATTTGAGTGTGTCCAGTGATCTCCCTCATAATATAAATGAAGAAAGGCAGCGTGAACATACCTCATTGTAAAACAGATTGCTAAAGCCTAAGTTGCAGCACACATTGTTTTACTTAAAACTTGCTCAATTTTTCTTCATTCTTATGTTCTGTGAAGGGAGGATTAGGATACTTTTTGAACACCACTATATTTAAGTGTACGTACGCCTCTGAACAGTGGTGTTCAGAAGCAATGTTCAGTAGAACGCTATTTCTCATCCATTGCTGCTTTTGCTGGTCTTAAATCTTTTAAAACTCATGCTTCAGGGTTTCAGCCTGTCTTGAACTATTAGGAATCAAACTGGCCCTTAGTTCAAGGCAACAAACAAGACCACTTCGCACCTTCTTATTTATTCTTTCCGCTGGCCACTGTCATGGACACAGCAATAGACTAGACACATCTTAGGCTTGAACTAGCAGGATAGTTCCTGCGGTGTCTGCTTAATAATCCATTTTTCATTCTATTGCAGTGGAAACTGGATTTGCTTATTGCTGATGTTTTCAAGGCAGCAGATGTTACTGCTGCTGAAATCAAACATCTCATTTCCAATGGCATTCTGGGTCTGGGGAAAAGAAAAAAAAAAAAAAAAGCAAAGGCAAGCATTTGACTCTCCTCCTGGCTATGTGGAAAGGAGAACTGGGTGATGCTTTGCACCATCTCAAAAAAAGAAGCAGGAAAGGACTTCTGCCTGAAGTGCATGTTGCCAGCACCAGTTGGCCCCCTTAGGCAGAATTAGATAAGATGCAGCTGTAGCTGTCCCAGCTGCACAGTTCCCTTTTGGCATTAAATGCATGGGCAGCCAGTACAGTGAACTTACCAGGCTGGAAGGTGGATACAACAGAGATAAAACATAAGGAAGAAAGAACTAAATAAAAGCATCATTCAGCGGCAAAGCATTACAATCACACTACACACTCCAAAACAGGGGATCAAAGAGTTGCATATTACATTATTCCATTCCCAAGGAGCAGGAGCTTTTCTGTACAAGGAAATATCAGTCTTCTCCCTGTCTTCTCTTTCAGCCCTGTCCAGCTTTACACATACTCTATTATTTTTTCTCTAATAATAAAAAAAAAAAAACAACAAAAGTTTACATGCTGCAGAAAAGAAAGTGTGAACCTTTGTTATTAATGTTGTAGAAATACAAATATGTCCACCTAAGAAAGGAGTCTTCATTAACTCCCACAGCCCAGAAAATTAAGGCACGGCTCATCAGGATCTGTGCTTGCTGTTGGCTAAATTGCAAGGGACTAGTTGAGTTGCTGGGGTTCATAATGCTGATAGAGCGGTTTCCACGTGAATGAAGGATAAACAGCGATTAATTTCAGCCAATAAATAATGGTTTGAGGCCCACATTGAAAGAGGAACAATTACTTTTCCATTTTTCCTGCCAAATGAGCTGATAAGAGAAAACAGGGGAGTTGGCCACGTAAATCAGTCTTAATTTTATCTTCCCCATTAAAAAGCAGCCATTAAGACCATCTTCGGCTCATTTCATCCTCTTCTTGTTTCACTTTTTCAATTTGCACAAAAGGGGGGAGTTTGCTTGTCATAAAATTTCACTTTGGCCAACCTATCATTTGCATCTGAGCCAATAAATAGCAATTAGCATAAACATTTAAATCAGGAAGTGGAACAAATTCTTGTTCCCCCAGCAAGCTGTTAAATTACTGTATTTCACTATATATAAGAAGCGTTAGAAACAAGATCTGCTGGGCACAATTATCCCTTTCAAACAAGACATGCTTGGGGGAAAAAAAAAAAAAAAGAGGTATCTTGCTGGGCAACCTTCTTGCTCATGGTCAATGAGCTTAATTGAGTGCAGAGGGAAGGTGTTCCATTAACGATGTTCAACAAAGCCTTATTTCAAGCTTTCCATCCAAAGGGATTTATTTGATCTTTATCCAAAATATATTCCCCGGGAATTAATTTAATTTTCACTGATGTTACATCATCAAACTTAATTTTTTCTTGTCCATTTTTCTCCACTTTGGCAGAAGGTGCATACCTTTTCATACTGGTGAGCCTGAGCTATGCAAGTCTTACTTTATTGCAGCATGTTAATTATGCCAACACACATCCAGGGAGCACGACTCTGACTGCTTACAGTGTGGTGGATCAGCACTAACTCTGTCAATGCCAAAGCAACTCCAGTGGGTGAAAACCTCTTGAAACAAGCTATGGAGGCTCAAGCACATTCCTTTTCTTTCAGATATGTTCTTTTTAACTCGTGAGAATATTTCAACTCTCGTGCAACATTTTTCATCCTCGTAGACTACAACAAAAAGTTAAGTGGTGTTATTTCCATTCTGCAGTTGGGGAACCTAGAGCACAGACACTGAGTGACTTGACAAAGGTCATACTGGAACTCTATAATCCAGCCACAGTTGGTACTTAGGCCTCAAATATACACCTAGCCCTGTGTTTAACTCTTTCTAACGTATGTGCTGAGAAAATTGGTGGCAGATATAAATCAATTCCCTCTTAAGGTTATCTAGGTTCCTTCAGGACATAACCCATACACATAACTACCAAAATGAGAGGTGTTTTGAAGAAAGATGACAAAGTAGTAAACTTTTTTCATGCCAAACTGTACAGGTAAGGTAGAACCTCAGAGTAATGCAGAATAATTCTCTAAAATACACTAATTTTAGTGCATGTAAGCTACTGATGAAGGTGGCTTCAGTTGGCTTCAATTGTGGGTTGGGTTATTTTTAGATTGGAGTATTGGGGGGAGTCAGTACAGTGAAAAGAAGAAGAAAGGTGAAAATCAATACAAAAGGAGCATCAAAACAGATTTTGCTCAGGTGCTCAAGAATTCTGAAGTGCTGACTGGGGACAAATCTTCACCAGTGAGCTGCTTTAGTTGCTGTCTGTCCTTTACCTTTTATCAAAAGCTCTTCACTCTTTAGGAGACACTGCATTGAAATGTCTGTGGGACAATGTAGCACAAGGTATTTTTCTCTGCTGTTTAGTTTTTGAAAACAACAAGAAGAGTAATAATTAAAAAAAAGTTATTATACTGTGTATAATTTCTGGGTCACTGCACAAAGATAGGGAAAACTTCCATGACTTTGCTCATGTCTTATCCCATCAAATGCCAATCCTTGTTCTTGGGTCTCATGTACCTCCCAACTCACATTCAGATAAGAGATAGGATTCTGTCTTTTATCTCCAGTGAAATTTTGATAGGAACTCTCTCTAAAGACAGTTTTGTTTTGTATTGATTGCCTTGTTGCAGGTTTATAGTAAAATAGGCTGAATTATTTCTGGGTACATTTTCCTAGGAGCCTGTGTCGCACTAGTAACAAGTAAAATGTTTGTATTTCAACAGCATATTCCACCCAAGGATGTGAGAAGTGAGTAAGTATTATTATCCCCTCTTCATGAACATAAAAACTGAGGGCTGATTTACAGATAGAAGTGCATTATTTAAACTGACAGAGTTAATTAAACCACTTTAGTAAAACTAATACAAAAATCTCTTCAGAATCCTATTACGGTTTGGAAGAGGTTACATTGCCATAAAAGTCATTGAAAAATAATATACTAACATCCATGTGCTGCATTATAGTACTCTGATTAAATTATTTTTACAGTAAAGATGACACCATTTCTTGGTGTAAACAGAATTTGTAAATCATGATAGGTTCAATGATTTGATGTAAGGCCACAGAGTAGCAAATTTGTATCCAAGACTTGCATTCACAAAGTTTGTTAATTTGATAATTTTCTATCTTATAGAGCAGTTTATGAATAGATACCTTGTATTACCCTGGAACCTTTCTCTTTCCATTTCCAATAATAAAGCAACAATTATTATAATCTCTTAGTAGTGTATCTATCTTTAATTCAGCAAGATAATAAACATAGATGAGGAGAAATATTAAAGTATTCCTAAGTTATTAATAACAAACTTTGGCTTCATTTTAGACAGTGTTTATCAAAGATTGTTATTTAGTTATAAAATTCAGAGGTGCATTTCTGCAAATGGGTGGGTTGATATTTTTATAAATAGATAACCATTCTGGATGCTCTTTGAGCTCCAGAACACCTTTGAAGAACAAAATGCTTCTGTTTGTCCACTTGAGAAGTGCATATATGTATTTAGGCAGCTTCTCATCCTTGCAAGTGGGAAGGACCCTTCCTGTACCAAAGAAAAGTTTTGATGGTGGCAGTAGTTAAAGATAACCTTCAGTGTATATAGTCCTGTACATTTTATAAGTAAGCTGCATGATTAACAACTCTTTGCTTTCCAGATTATTGAAGAATTTCTGGGAGTTTTCTTGGTGAAGCTGAATAAATTTAAATGTGGATATAATACAAAAGGGAAAGTCTCATATATACTTGGTTGAAAAGAAACAAATAAAAAGAAGAGTAGATAATAAAGGCCATTTGTACTCTGAAATTGTGTACCTTAAAAAGAAAATAAGCAAAAGGAAGACAATAGGGAAGAAATAATCTACCAGTATGTCCAGCATTTTAAATTTAATCAGTTCTGTAACACTGTAATAATTTTAATATCATGATTTTACATGCTAACAGTACTGGCACTTGAGAGAATGTGAGATCTGACAAGTATTGTTTAGAATTTTGCTTTGTGTTTAAAAGGATTTAAAGGTGTGAAACTAGGAGGACAAGCCATATATTCTAATAACATTTAGCAAAAACTGCAATGGATACTTTCTGAGAGTAAATATATGAAATATATGACCATCATCATGAACCAATTCAAACAGAAAAATCATCATCCAGTTTTATGAAACTGTTTAAGGTCTTTCAAAGCTTTCATGAAATACAGACTGGTAAGGCTTCTGTCAAAGTCACAGATTCACTACCAGCTTCATGGTGTCTGAATTACAATTCAACCATTAGTTGTGAAATTGATATTTTATTTAAGATCTAGAAATTATTGTTATTATGTTAATTGATTTATAATTTCACGATACAAAGACTAGCAATCTGATGAAACAACCTAAGCTTTAGTCAGTGCTGAACAGTCTCAGTTTTCTTGAAAAATATGGATTGACAGAGAATAATCCATTGTTTCTCTCTAATAATCTTTTTTTGTGTAAATTAAACACAAAATATATACAAAATGCTAAAATATGGGAAAAGTAATATCTAAATGACCTCAAGGATCTAACCTGTCTTTTATTTGAATTAAATTTGTAGTGCAAAGAAACCATATGCTTTTGGTAACAAAGTGGGAAAAAACTAAAATTAAAACTCTTTATTCATTTTTCCCAGTCTGAGATATCATGGATACTATGCAGGACATAGGGAGAATTTGGACAACTAAATATAAAGTCGACATGGTAAGTTTTCAAATTGTTCTCAAAACCTGTCCTGACGTGTGACAAACCCCATATTTCATTAACAAAGCAAAAATAATATCTGGCACAACCTAGGGAATATTCAGAGCATGATAACCAGATATGAAAGCTTTGGTGATAAATTGTGTGCTGGAAAATATAAAGGTTTTAAACAAAACTGTTAGTCCAATGAAAATAAATAAAATCTCCTCAAGTCCTGTTTCTGTAATAGGTAAAATACCATTTCTGTGCTGGAGAATGCTTGGAATAGTTGAAAAGACAGTGGAAGCCATGGGCCTGGAATATGTGTTGCTGTATCCTGTCATTCTGGGTCATAAGGAAGCAGGCTGTACTGGCCTGATGGATAAAAGAAGTTTAAAAAAGCCTAACATAGGGAAGTTTAGCTTTTTTAATTTGGGAACTGAATTAGGCTGTTGCCCACTGTGATATCTGTGTCTGAACAGCTTTTTGCTGAAAACTAAATATTCAAATGCAATAACAGAAGGTTCAACAGAGTCTTGCCCGAATATGCCAGTGGGACAGACTATTTCTTTTATCTGGCATATAATTTTATTATTTTTTGGAGTCTTTAATCTGTTTTTAAAAAAATACTTCCAAATTGAATGTCTATTCCAGAATAAAAGGGCAGTGTCTGTTGTCCCAAAAATGAAAACAAAATATTACAATTTTTTTTTTTTTGCTTTACTTTTTGTGTATTTTCCCAACCCTTAAAACGTAATAAATTTGACAGGAATTTTAAAGAATTCCACTGAGCAGCTTTTGAAATTATTTAGGGGATTGAATTTAAGGGCTTCGTGCAGTTACAAAAAACCCTGATTCTGTATGTGTGTGTGTATCTACACAGTCTATGAAGTGACATAGAGGAAAAACCAAGGACTGGCATGTAAATGAATACATATGTATATAGAAAGAGACTGACATACCTGTGTGCACGTGTTATTCAGAATTGAGGTGAGTATGACTAACGTAATGCAAAGGTGGTGGGACACCTTTTCATTGTACACCTTTTCTTTATGAGTAAAAGGAAGTCAAGGCAAGGTAATTATTAGGTCTTGTGTGTCATCTGAGTACATGCTGATGAAAAGAAAAGCTATCCCTGAAAACACGTTCTGTTATTTCAGTAACTAAATATTAAAACTTTTACCTTATTTTGTACTTTTTAAAATTTATGCTGGCTCTGAAGTATTATAAGGTTCTTCATAATAGAAATGGTAAGACAGACTCCAAACATTTATGGCTGAAGAGAATTAAATATCAGAAAAAGGCTGTACTAAAGAGCACAGGACTCAGATTTAAATTTAAATGTCCACGATGTTTGAATCTTCAAAGCTAAGATTTTGGGTTATCTCTCCTCCTCTGTCTGTCTTCAACACACAGAAGAAAAGAGTTAAATTCTTCCACTAATGTCCAGAGACAGCAGTGGTGTTCTGTGAAGGTAAGAACATATGTTGCTTCACAATTAAATCATAAAAGGATGCTGACATATTTAATAAAAAGAGCAGCTGAGCCAGTGGTTGAAAGCATCAAATCTTCATTTCCACAGCAAATGTAAGAAAATCCTCATAAGCTGACAGGTAGACAATATCTTGGAGGTTTTAAAGACAGACAGTCCAGACTGAAAGACATAACATTTGATAAGTCCCTTAGCCATCCCCAAGTTTTGTATCTTCTTTTCAAAGACATTTGGAAAACTTGGAGTTTCCTACAACACTGTGGAAAACTAAGGAGAGGTTTTAAAATCTAATAAGAATTTTAAAAATATTGTCGAGAACAAATTTCCTTGGAGATATTGGATAGAACCTCAGTGGTACTTTTGAATATGACAGTTAAATGGTTTTACACCAGTGTAAAA
This sequence comes from Myiozetetes cayanensis, assembly GCF_022539395.1. Classification (NCBI taxonomy): domain Eukaryota; kingdom Metazoa; phylum Chordata; class Aves; order Passeriformes; family Tyrannidae; genus Myiozetetes; species Myiozetetes cayanensis. The sequence goes on from NW_026087411.1 coordinate 14,035,107, forward strand.
GGAACTTGATTTTTCCCTTGTTCCATGCTGAAACTACTTGATACCACAGCACATCATGGAGAGACATTCTCAAGTGTTACACCTGTGAGCTTTTTTTTTACTACCGAATTGCCTAAATTCACAGCCTTAAGCTGTTATTCAGCTCCCCCTCTCTTCTGTGCAAAAGCAATAAGGAGAAAATTTTGGTCATTCAAACTATTCCTTCCCACCAAAGACAAAAGTGGTTTTTACAAGAGAGCTGTAACACACACAGCAGGAAAGCAAGTTCAGAAATTATTTAGAAGTGGTCTGGACCTGACAGGAGACCTAGTCCTTGTAGGAACTGATCTAGGACCAACTGCAATAAGAGGAGTGACAAAAAAATGAGGGGAACAGCACATCCACACAGTGTTTGCCACCTTTAAGTGAGGTATGAGTCCTCCATTACAGGAGGAGAGCGTGCTGATTAATTTTTATTAGCCATTCTATTCGTG